>NW_027512699.1:1155000-1512684 GCF_048772815.1 Callospermophilus lateralis
TCCTGTCCCCACCATGAGCTGAGTATCTTTCCTCCACTGGGTCCTTCCCCCATGATATGATCTCTCACCTTGTGCCTAGAGCAATGTAGTTAGCTGCCTCTGGACTCAGACATTTGAAATCATGAGCTTCCAATGAACTTTTTCTTCTCTAGTTTGTTCTTGTTGAATGGTTTGGTCAAAGTGATGCAAAACATGAATAACAGTTTAAAACTGACTAAAGCTGATTTAATTTATTTTACAATTAGGTGGATGCATTTATTGTTGGGTTTACCTAAAGGATGAGGACTCTGGAAATAATGGCATACAAGAAACGTCCACACTCAAGGTTAGACAATGAAATGCTTCTAGAGGCTACATAAGTATATCTGATTTCTTGAAATATAAGATAAATAAGACAAACCGGATGAATTCTGTCTTATTAAATTTTATTATCTCATTTTCCAAAAAGCAAGTATCAAAAACCTTGTTTTTATTTATAATAGCAGCTTTTTATAAAGTACACAATTAAGGCTATGCTTAACAGGAAAGGTATTTTTGAAACAAAAAGAATTTTATCTGTCATTATTAAATTTATTGGTTCTTTTCAGTTACACATTATAATGGAATTAATTTACATATTTATACAATCATTATTTGCATTATAGTTCCTATATCTTATAGTTTTAAGAAAGCACATTAAGTTTCTAAATTGGTTTTAAAGCTTCCAGACAAAATTTCAACATATATATTTTTATTTTCTATCTGTATTGAAAAGTATTTGAATGTGATGTGTTTTACATTTAAATGGAAAGTACAAAAGTACTTACCTAAATTTTGATTTTTGGATTTTAGTTGATATTTTACCTGTGGTTAAGGCAATTGCTAAGACTTTATCCCAAGTGGAAAAATTGTATGCTCATGATACTTGTGCCTAACTGTTCTTAATTTAAATTGAATCTTTAGATGTCTTTCTTTTAAAAAAATTACAATTGTGATTGAGCATTACTGAATTAAAATTTAAATCATTTCATTAAATATGTTATGGTTATATGTGTCTCTGCATTTTGAAGTACTGATTTTAATTTATATGTAAAACTTATTTTTCTAATGGATATATAGATTTTATGCAATTTGCCAACAGAAACAGTTGCACTCAAGAAAAGCAGAACAGCATGTAATCCAATGGATTATGTAAACCCTCAACCCATTACCTATTTATTCTCACCATCTATAAAATTTTTAATATACCATAAATCAAACAGCAGTTATCAAGTATCATGCATGCATTCAAGGAGTTGATATGCATTATATCTTAAACCTTCAGAAAAACTCATGAATACATATTTTCTTAGCCTATTCTAAGACTTTATATAATCAAACCCTGTATTTTTATCTAGATTATAGATCCAGGTCTGTTTGTTTATTCTGGTGACAATCTAATGTCAAGCTGCAGGTTTCTCAATGTATCTCCATGGAAGAGTAAACACAGAAGGTACAAGGAAGCACACTTACTGCTATTAAACTGCTCCTGCTTCTGCCTCACCTATGATCTGAGGCTATGCCTCCTTGGGGATGGGGGATTCTCAAGGAAGTAGCATTAGGCACCTTGCAGCTTTATTATAAAATATGTGAGTCTTCTTGCTACTGTAATGCCTTGAAAAGTTTAGGCACATACACATGAAAATCTCTAAACAGATTACCCTTCATTATAGAGCAGTTTTATGCCCTAAAAAGAGGGTAAATATATTCAAGACTGCAGAGGTGAGTGGAGGGCAGGAAAGAATGAAGGCATAGAAATTCAAGGGCCTGAAAAATGCTCAAGAATGCAACTGCAAGTAAATCAATTTACACATTTTTCACAATAAGGGGGGGAGTACAGCCTAAAACCGCAGTTTTTCTGCAAAATATAAGGTTGGGTGAAATCTAGGACTGCATTCTAACTTAAGACAATTTCTTCTCAGTGTTGTTTGTATTACTTCCTGCTACCAATTGAGCAAAGATTACAGCTGATCTGTGAAGGGGAATTTGTACTACTATTTATTAACAGAAGGTGGAAAATAAAAATCACTTTCACTTCTTGCCTTTATAGTACTGAAACTCTTTTAATACTGATTTAACTTGTCCTAATGTAATCCTCTGTTAATTTAAAAGAACATAAAATCCAATAGTTTTATCTATTTTCATACTTTATTTTGCTCTCTGTGGATCTTTATTTATGTCCTGGTGGTTTTAGGCAGAAAAAGTAGGCTCTTCACACTGCACCTTTGTGATTCCCACCAATCACTGTGTCACTCAAACAGGGATGCCTTATCTGCCCTTATTTTACTTATTCTTTGTCTTTTTCATAGTTAAAATGAATATAAAGTAATTTTTTTTCAAAGCAAGCCAAGAAATGAAGTTTTTCAGAAGTCTTCCACATTCAGATACATTGCAAATGATTTATGCCTTCTAATGGTAAGAGTTGGATTGGGAAGGGCATTAGTAGAGAAAGGGAAGAGTCATAGGATCCTTAACTGCTTCTCCCTATTCCAGATAGGATGATTTACAGTTAACCTCCAAGGAGACTTTCCTTGCTAATAAATGAGTGGTTTCTGTGGAACCCTATTCATTTGTAAGCAGTATAGTGAGCACTTTTAACCAACCTCTGAGGACATTAATATCCCTGAAATACATTCCTTATTGTAGGACCCTGATTATATCAGAGTCACATCACCATAAGAGTGAATCTGTAGAACTAGTTATGTCCTTTTCTAGTAGTGCCCTATATTTCTCTTCAAACTTGAAAGTGTCTATTTTTTATAAGAAATATGTATAATTATATTTACAACCCAGGTAGATACTGTAAAGGTACTAAAAAATGTAGCTAAGGAATTTACCTTCATTTTTCCATTGGTTCTGCAGAATAAAAAGGCTACTTTTCTATTTTACAGAAAAATAGCATACAAAATATTTTGCATCTCATATTGTTTTATTTAATTCCTATACCATAGCAATCTGTTCTACTAATCAACCCAAGGCTGTACTTTGTGTGCTTTGATAATGAACTTGCAAGGGCATGCTATCCTTTGAATTAAAGTATGTTTGTGACTATATTATTCCACATATGACATATTTTATAATCTTATGGAATTCTCTCTGCAATACTTTGCACAAATGGGATTTAAATCTATTGAAAAAATGAATTAAAAGGATTTCATGTAGATTGCATAAATCCCTAAATTATCCCAGTTCTTTTATACACATGGACCATCCCTGAAATTTATAAATAGACAATTGATCTCTTCTGCAGAAATAATAGGACCATAGATTATTTTAGAAAAGACAAGTTAGTACTTGATAATCTGCTTTTTTCTTTTACATTGTTTTTTTTTTTTAATAATCATTGAACTCTTGGTAACATATTTAGAGTTGTTCATTTCTATATATTTTAAAAAATGTGTCTAGAAATTTGAAATTATGGAATATATTTACCTCATGGAATATAATTAGGGCTTTCAATGAATCTGATGTAAATTAACAAACTACAGTGTAACTAATGAGTACATGCTAAATAAAAGTAAATATGAATGAGTAAATACAACATAATGTGTATTTTACAATTTAAAAATAAAAATTTCAAAACATTTGCACTTTAGAAGATAAAATAATATTAAAAGAAAACAGGATCATTGTGAAGATTGGGTTCATGTTTTTCGTTTCCTGAAAGAAAGAGTGACCAGGATTTAAGATGAGGACAAAATCAGCCCATATGCTGTAATTATGATGATTTTGTGCGGCCCGGGTTTGATCCTCAGCACCACATACAAACAAAGATGTTGTGTTCGCCGAAAACTAAAAAATAAAATATTAAAAAATTCTCTCTCTCTCTCTCTCTCTCTCACTCTCTCTTAAAAAAAATAATTATAGCATATGTAAGTATGGGTTCTTTAGTATTGCCATAGCACAGAAAATCAGTGCTTAGCCTAAGATATTTTTCCAGTTTTCCCAATAATGAAGCATTGTCTTTGTCATTGCAGGAAGTGTTTTTGTTTTTGGTTCCATAAATGCAGACAGTTTTTATTTACTATCTACTTCAGTAATATTTTGGAATATATTCTTATTGAAAACTAACTATAACTTTTGTAACCAGTCAGTAATCTATTATGATTCAGCATTAAAAATTTCCTGAATTGCAGAATCAGCTTGATGCCTTGGTAGCAAAACGAGACTCAAAGGAATGGTGAGGACTTATATACTGGGCAGTCTTTAATTTTTCTGTAGCCTATCTGATTCAGAAGAACAAAAATTTGGATTGCACATACTATGATTTGTCTATTGCTTCATATTTGAATTCCAAACATTTTTAATCTGGTAAGAACCGGTATTTTTATTAAATATTTCTGAAACTTTCTAAGAGGAGTCATTGATTTTGATATCACTGTTAGTTTCTAAAAAAGATTTCAATGGTTCCCGAAATTCAGGGTAAACTATGGTCTTGAAGAGAAAAGCACTGTGTCAAAATATAATCCCTAAATATGAAAGAATGTATTACTACCTGGCTCTAGCTTCCTCTTATTTTTTTCTATGTCACAGGGAGTAAAACATTATATTTTTTATATCTATGAGACTGTTAATGTTATTCTCACTCCATGACACACAAAATGTTATTAAGGCACAGAGTTCAATCAAAACTTCTGCTCAAGGTTACATCGTTAAGTATATATCTAGGATTTGATTCCAACTGTAAAATCTAATCCCTTGGTATAAGCCACTATACTTTCTGCTTACTTCCATTTCTATTATGCTTCACATTATAATGTGGTACATGGGGAATTATAAATGAGTATTTCTGACAATCAAAGCTCTAAAGTTTCAGTATATTGAGATGGGTTTATGACGATATGCTTTACTATGGGTTTATGAAGATATGCTTTACTAAGACTGTTTGATTTGAATACAACTAGGAGATTGATAATTAGCCAGAGTTGTGATAATGTAATAAAATTATCTACAAAAAGTAGCACTGAATGGCCATCTACCATTTATTCCTGTATCCATTTATTTAATTTTTTTTTAATTTCAGAAAAAAAAACCATATAGTATGTTGTACTAAAGATACAAAACTTTTAATATAAGACTGCTGGTCCAAGTAATTTAATAAATAGTGGAAAAGAAAGAAGCATAAAACATAAATTATGAATAAATAGGCAATTAACAAGTGTCAGAGGTTACCCAGCTCCAAATAGACACTGGGGTTTATAATTAGAGGAGATGAATTGTGAGGTAGAAATTATTAGAAGACATTATCTATATCCAATCACCGTCTATATTTCTTTTCCATTCTAACAATAGGAATGATAATGTTCTTATTATCTTAAGAGCATAGTAGAGTAATAAGATTAATTCTAATTTATGAACAATAATCAGAAGTTATTCATATAATGTCTTGAACAAAGCATAGAACATGAACTTTCTATAGTTCTTCTTCCCTGGCAACAGTGACAACGTCAGTAATGGTAGAGGCTACAAGATGGAGGCTTAATAGCAGATAGAAGGTAGTCTTGCAGAAAACATGTCCACACTTATGGAATTTAACATGAGATTTAACTACTAGGGCAAATTAAAAGGTTTGACAGTGACGTTTACTCAGCAGTTTAGTTTAACCTGACTAGTAAAAATGATTATCCTTGTCCTTAAGAATGTTATGCTCAAACAGAAAATATTTGTAAAAGGACCAAAAGACCATATAAGGATCTTATTTTTCTCTTTACAATTATGATTTTCATGAATTTGGGTAAATTGGGATGGATCAAATGATCACCTCAGAAATGATGGAATTTTATTTGCTAAGTTCTTTACTTCTAATAGTTAATGACTAGCTAAGATATAATAGTTGAATATTTGACAACAGTAGATAATTAAAAATGTTTTTGAAAGAATAATATGACCTATTCCCCTTAAGATAGTGAAAGATAAAAAGACAATTATCTGATTTTGTTAAATAATATTTGGATAAAAAGAAGTAGACAAAAGGACTTTGTAGTATGTTCCAGCTCCTTGGTTTGATTAGAGATCAATATTTGGTTTGAAGTATGTTTTTTGGTTAAAGTTATAGAATTGTTTCCCCTAAATATAAGTCACTATACTAAATGACTTGCTATGGAAAGTGTTTGGTTATAGCTTGCATTCACTTATTAAGCATCATGTAGTAGCTTATCATGATCTTCTAGTTAAGCTTTCTTACAACATTCTTTATAAATTATTATAAGGAGTAGGTACATGTATTGCATCTTGTTACAATATAAATAGAATTTTATGGATGACACTGTCACCAAAATATTTTACATATTTTATTTCCATAAGAGTCTATTCAATAACTTATAGTATCTATTTCATAAGTATAAAGAATACAGTAAATGCCAAGTAAAATATGTTTCTATAAATGAATGAGTCAATTTTTTCCCTTCTTGGGAAAAGAGAAAATTCACATATTTCAAGTGAGGAAAAGTCTCAACAGTCTATCCTCTTCTTCAGAAAGATATAAATGCAATGGTCATAATGACTGAGAATTGGAGGGTAACAGGTTAGACAGACCCCAAAGAATGCAGATAGAGAAACAAAACTTTTCAGAACTGTAATTTTTTTCCAGCTAAAGGCAGCAATCTCCAGAAAAACCCCAGCCATTTATTCTTCTTCAGGAAAAATGTCTCCAGGTGACATCCACAAAGGAATATATGCAGTGCATTTATTAGAAGTTTTATTTTGTAAGAAATAGAGCTTGCTGTTAGGCATTTTCACGTGTAGCCTTGAGATAATTTAGCTCCTTTTCAAAGGCATTAAGTCTAACCAGAAATTTTCCTGTCAAGTCTATAAATGAGTCCCTGCTGTTTGTAATATTTTTTCAAAGACTTAAAATAAAAGAAGAAATATTTTGTTCATTACCTAGAGATGTCAGTAAATATTATTTTCAAGTCACTTATTCTTTATTTTACATTTGACCATAAATGACAAGTAGTAAAAACTGCATTGCTGGGCTTTCATCATGAAATTTTTAAAGGCCATATTTAAAGACCTTTCCCTTTGGTTCTTCAAGTTGAATAAGTATGATAGATGATGGAAAAGTATCTGTATTTCTGATTGCAGGAACAGCTGTCTGTCTTTACTCATGTGTAGCTGAACCATTCAGTGGTGGAGATGGAGGTGGTGATGGTGTGGGTGAGTGCAGGCGACCATGTGGGGCTGAGCCAGAACTGTTAAGTCACTTCTGTGTTAATTCCAGAAAGCTGGACGAGGAACAGAACTATCACTGCTCCCACTTTATATGCCAAAAAAGAGGTACAAGATCCGGAGAAGACAGCAATCCTGTGTAATAAGTTCTTTTTTTTTCCACTTATTCTCAGGAAACTGATAACAAAAAGCCTTTTACAAACTAGCCAAATAACATGATAACTTTTTTCCTGACCAAACCACTTGACATGTGCTATTTAAGTTGCAGACCAATCTAAGCCACAGAGTGTCTTCTCTCCTTCTTTGATTAACAAAATCTTTATGAGAAACATTCATAATTAGAACACCAGTAACTTGGTGTCAATTCTCCACATTACAAGATTAGCCAGTGTGATAATTAGAAGGACAAGCTTAAAGCGGTACATTGTTTAAATGAAGATCTGAAGTGGAGTCCAAAGGCCTATGCATCCACCAATTCTAAAGATCATTTTTAAGCATCTATGTTGCTACCTCTATTTGTAGAGTTTATCAAGATTTCCATATAAATTATAGGGAAATTAGTAAAAACCACATGCAAGAACAGATGCTTTATTACACGTTATCTATTTTGTCAGCATTTTCTTAGCAGTATTTATGTTCAGTTTCTGCATTTGATGAATTAAAAAAGATGAAAATATTATATCATCAGGGATGAATTTCAAAATGTTAAAATATCATACATTTACCCTATTTCAGAAAAGCTTAAAATAGTCTCAGAAATATTACATGTGAACAACAAAGTTGTTGATGCTTTTGTCCTTTATTTTTTTACAAGTGGGCAATATTTTAAATAAAACCATTTTTTAATTTTGAGATTTTAATTTTGATACATATCTTCAAGAAAATGAGTAGTAATGCAGACCACTTACAATATTTCATATAATGGTTTATTCCCATTGTGATTTCTTCATGTCCTGTGCAAAGTCAACAGAGAACTAGAAATATAATACATGCAAGAAATGAAGGGAGTTAAAAGTCTTAATGTTACTGCAGGCCAAAAAGAGCTAATGTGATTTAGCATATTCGAAAAAGGCAGTAGTATGTTGCTTCTTTGACCTCTTTTTCTCACATTCCTTATAATCATGCTTTTTCTCACATTCCTTACAATCAGTAGATGGGGTAGAGAGAGAAGATGGGAGGGGAGGGGAGGGGAGGGAGGATAGAAGAGGATAGGAAAGGTAGCAGAATACAACAGTTACTAATAGGGCATTATGTAAAAATGTGGATGTGTAACTGATGTGATTCTGCAATCTGTATTTGGGGTAAAAATGGGAGTTCATAATCCACTTGAATCTAATGTATGAAATATGATATGTCAAGAGCTTTGTAATATTTTGAAAAACCAATAAAAAAATACAAAAAAAAGTAAGTAGAAGTTTGCCTAATTGTTACTGCCACATGCATCTCCTCATGCGCCTACAGCTTGGTAGTAGAGATATAGTTGGACCCTCTACCTAAGGAGCCCCTGACATTAGGCCTGACACTGGTGGATATGTAAGAGAGGGCTGCCAGAGCTCAGAGGGAGATGTGCAAAATACTTTGAAACTATTTTCAGAGACCATTGCCAGAAGATGGTAAAAGGTAGGAATGCAGGTGATGGGTAGTTCTGTTTAAAAAAAAAAAAAAGCTGTAGAGAGTGGAACATTTCCTTTAGCCCCCATCATTCTATCTCTTTTTTTCCTGTAGGACTTAGGATAGTAACAAATCCTCTGTGACTAGCAAATATTAATTGATAAAACTTATCATATAATTTCAAATAGCTATGGAACCAGACTTAACAGAGCACATAATGTTTCAAATTTAGGGGAAGGAAGTATGTAATACATCTTTTCAGAATGCTATTTGTGTTCACTTATTAAAACTTTTTTTTTTTTGAGGGGGTGAGTACCAGGGATTGAACCCAGGATTGCTTAACCATTGAGCCACATCCCCAACCCCTTTATTTTTGTTTTGAGACAGGGTCTTGCTAAGCTGCTCAGGGCCTTGCTAATTTTCTGAGGCTAGCTTTGAACTTGTGATTCTCAGGCCTCAGCATCCTGAGCTGCTAGGAAGACAGGAATGTCTCACTGCGCCTGGCTTATTATTATTTTTTCTTTATGTTTCAATTAAAAACTAAACTTAAAATTTTAAAAATAAGATAGCTTGTTCAAATGTTTTATTCTGGGAATAAACTACACATAATATTATGGATTTTTTTTTCCTCTTTAAAAATAATTATCTCTTGAGGCTGGGGATGTGGCTCAAGCAGTAGAGTGCTTGCCTGGCATGTGCAAGGTGCTAGGTTCAATCCTCAGCACCACATACAAATAAAAAAGTAAAGATATTGTGTCCACTGAAAACTAAAAAATAAATATTTAAAAAATTCTCTCTCTCTTCTCTCTCTCTCTCTCTCTCTCTCTCTCTCTTTAAAATAATAATCTCCTTTTTACCAGAAGTGAACTATTCTTCTCAATATCTGGAATGAAAATAATTGATGATTTTCAAGAACTTGCCAAATGATCTAAAGAATACTCAAGATTTTGGATATTATTGCTCATTTAAGTTTTTGTCTTAAATTTTTAAGAAATTCATATTTAGTTAATAATTCAACTTAAAACAGCCTCTACTGATATATTTTCCAAAAGACATGTTTTTTTTTTCCTTTGGCAATCCACATTGTGTTTTTAAATTTGATACCTGAGGCTGAATGCAGTTATAAATGAGGGTTAAATGTTGAATTGTCCCAAAACAGTTTAGGCTTCAAAGGTGCTTTTTATATTTTTTTCTTTTTTAAAAAATTATAGATGGACACAATACTTTCATTTTGTTTATTTATTTTTATGTGGTGCTAAAGGTTGAACTCAGTGCCTCACATGTGCAAAGAAAGTGCTCTGCCACTAAGCCACAACCCCAACCCCAGAGGTGCTTTTTAAAGACAATAATTTTATGAAGTACATATTTGAAAACTGGTTTTTCTAGTTCTGTGAAGAATATAATTGGTATTTTGATGGGTATTGCATTGAATCCTAATATTACTTTTGATAGCACTGCCATTTTGACAGTATATTCTATGCATATCCAAGTACATTGGAGGTCTTTCCATCTTCTAACATATTTACTATTTCTGTTTTCAGAGGTCTTTCACCTCCTTAGTTGAATTTATTTAAAAATTTTTGTTTTTGTTTTTGTTTGGTTGTTATGGATGGGAAAATTTTTCTAACATCTCTTTTCAGCAGATTCTTTACGGGATTAAAGGAGAGTGATAAATATATGTATGCAGATCTTATATTCTGTTACTTTGCTCAATTTATCAGCTCTAGAAGTTGTCTGTTGAAGTTTTTCACATCTTCTAAATATAGGAATATATAACAGAGATGACTTAACTTCTTAGTTTTCTGTTTGTTTTCTTTTAATTTCCTTCTCTTGCCTGATTGCTCTGGCTAGAGTTTCAAGGGCTTTGTTGAATAGCATTGGCATGAGTGGACATCATGTCTTGTTTCAGTTTTTAGAGGAAACATTTCTTTGTTCAATATGATATTGACCATAGGTTTTTCATATACAGTCTTTACAATGTTGAGGTAAATTACTTTTATTCATAGTTTCTTTACTGTTTTCAATATGAATGAGTGCTAGTGTCCAATGCTGTTAATGCATCTATTGTTCATTTTATTCTTCTTCTTAACTCTATGTGATGAATTACATTTATTGTTTTGCATATATTGAACCAATTTTACACATCTGGGGTGAAACCTACTTGATTATAGTATGCTATCATATTAATGTGATTTTCAATACAGTTTACCATTTTTTTGCATGTATTTTCATTGAGGATACTGATCTCAAGTTTGTTTTGTTTTTTGTTTTCCTTGCTGTGTCTTTGTCTTCCTTTTATATCAGGGTGATACTGGTTTCACTGAATTAATTTGGCAGTGTTCCTTCCCTTTCTTTTTTATGTAATATTTGAGGAGGATTGGATTAAATCTCTAAATGTCTAGTTGAACTCTACTGAGTATTCATATGATTCTGGGCTTTTCTTTGTTGGAGGCTTTTAATAGCTGCTTCAATTCATTGCTTGATATTGATTGCTTAAATTTTCTATATTCTCATGGTTCAATTTCAGTAGGTTGTAAATCTCTAGGAATTTGTCAATATATTCAATATTTTCTAGTTTATTGGAATATTAATTTTCAAAATATTTTCTAACAATGTTCTGAATTCCGAAATATCTATAATGATATCTACTCTTTCATCTCTGATTTGATTGATTTGGGTCTTCCCTTTCCTTTGGTTAGTTTGGCTAAGTGTTTATCAGTCTTGGTTTTTTTTGAAAGAACCAATACTTCATTTCATTTATGCTTTGTGATTTTTTTTATTCTCAATTTCATTATTTTTGACTCTGGTTTTAATTAGTCCTTGTCTTCTACTGATTTTAGTACTAGTTTATTCTTCTAAGATCTTTAAGTGTAATATTCGATCATTTATTTGTTATTTTCCCAATTTTTTTAATATAGAAATTCAGTTCTATAAACCTTCCTCTTGGAACTGCTTTTATATGATGTATCTCTATTCTCATTTGCTTCTAAGAACATTTTTAAAAATTTCTCCCCTGATCTCTTCTGTGATCCATTCCTCATTCAAAAGTGTATAATTTAATCTCCAGGTGTTATAATGTTTTTTGTTTCTTATCTTGCATTGATTTCTAATTTCAGTTCATTATGATCTAATAGGATGAAAAGAATTATCTCTATGTTTCTTGGGGGGGGGTTGTATTTGCTAAAATTTCCTTTATGGCTAATTTATGATCCATTTTAAAGGAAGTTTTCTGTGAACTTGATAAGAAAATAAATTAGGTTGTCAATGGATGAAATATTCTATAGATGTCCATTAGGCCCGTTTTGTTGATGGTAATTTTTTTTTTTAGCTCTGAAGATTCTTTGCTTAGTTTATGTATAGATTACCTATCTAATGGTGTGGGAAGTGTATTGAAGTTACCCAATATTTTTGGTCCTTTATATTTAGAAGGGTTTGTTTTATTTACATAGCTATACCTTGGTTTAAGGTATATTTATAATCACTATATCTTGTCAGTGAATTCCCTTAGCTTATATGAAGTGACCATTTTTTTGCCTTCAATTAATTTTTTCTCTTAGTCTACTTTGTCTGATATAAGAGTTGCTACCTCTACTTGCTTTTGGTTTCAATGCATGGTATATCTTTTTCCCATCCTTTCACCTTTAGTCTATAGCTGTGTTTGCCTGCAAGGTGAGTCTCTTATAAACAACATATAGTCTCTGATACACAAAAAGAAGACCAAGTTTGGTCTTGCTTACAAATTCAATTTGCCTATCTATGACTTTTCAATGGAGAGTTCAGAACATTCCCATTCAATGTTACTTTGAAAAGATGATTTTTAATTACTGAATTTTTGATTTATTTCAAATGTTTAATTCAGATATGATTCAATTTACTTGACTATTTTTCTAGGGCAACTCATGCCTATGGTGATTTTCATCTTTGTTTTCATTTTCTGCATGAAATAGTTCATTGAGTATGCTTTTTAGAGTAGGTTTAGTGGTTATGAATTCTTTTCCTTTATGCTTATCTTGGAATATTTTTATTTGAACTTCAATTCTGAAGGATAGTTTTTCTGAATATAGTAGTATTATTTGGAACATATGTTCTTCAGGGGTAGGTATGTATTACACCAAGACCTCTTAGTTTTTAGGGTCTTATTTAGAAATCATTTGAAATTCTAATTGGTTTACCCTATAAATGTGACTCATTTTTCTCTTGCAGACTATGAAATTTGAATGAAAGAATAAAAAACACAGAATAGCCAAAACAATCATGACCAGGAAGAGTGAATATCAATAGATGGCATCACAATATCAAATAGCTATACTATAGTAACCAAAACAGTATGGTATTGGCAGCAAAAACAGACATGAAGATGAATCAAATATAATAGAAGACACAGAGATAAATCCACTTAAATATGGTCATCTGATACTTGAAAAAGCTGAAAACAAGTTTTAGAAAAGAAACTTTTTAACAAAAGATGCTGGGAAAACTGGTTATCTATGTTAGGCTAAAGTGATTAGATTCTGCAGGGAATAGGCCTATAATCCCTGTGACTTGGAACGCTGAGGCAGGGGGATATCAAGTTCAAAGTTAGCCTCAGCAAAAGCCAAGTGCTAAGAAACTTGGTGAGATCCTGTCTCTAAATAAAATACAAAAATAGGGCTGAGATGTGATTCAGTGGTTGAGTGTCCCTGAGTTCAATCCCCCCCACCTGATGTCCCCCCAAAAAACAAAACAGAAAAAAGAAGAAGAAAAAAAGAAACTAGATCCTTATATCTTACCCTACTCAAAGCAGATCAAAGATGGAGGAATTCTAGGTATTAGACCAGAAAAGTCTGTAATTGCTAGAAGAAAATTTCTTGGTGCAGGCACTGACTTTCTTAAAGTGACTCCTGAAGTGTGAGAAATAGAAACAAAATTCGGTAAGTGTGATGACATACAATTAAACAGCTTCTGCCAGCAAAGGAAATAATTTATAGTACAAAGAGTCTATTGAATGGGAGAAGTTATTTCTCACTTGCTGTTCCAGGGATTAATATCCAAAATATATAAAGAATCAAAAACCTTAAAATCATTCAGCAATTAACCAAATTAATAAAACGGCAAAAAATAAAACAGACATTTCTTGAAAGAACAAATAAAAATGGCCGAAAAGTATATGAAGAAATAGTCAACAGCTCTACCACAAAGAAATGAACATCAAACTGCTTTGCGATTCTATCTCACTTTATTCAGAATGGCAATCATCATGAATACAAATATAAGAAAATGCTTGTGAGGAAGTGGAGAAAAACTACAAGTTAGTACAAAAGTTCTGAAAAGCAGTGTGTAGATTCCTCAAAAAACAAGGAATGGAAACCAGAGACACTGTATGACCCAGCTATCCCATTCCTTAATATATACTCAAAATCTAAATCGGAACACTAGACCTGCATCAATGTTTATAGCAATCTAATTCACAGCAGGCCAGACTCCCAATGACAGATGAATGGATAAAGAAAATGTGGCATATATACACAGTGAAGTTTTTTTATTCAGCTGTAAAGAAGAATAAAATTATGGCATTTACTGAACTGGAGAATATCATATTAAACAAAATACATCAGATTCAGAATGACAGGGGTCAAATATGTTCTCCCATATATGGAAGCTAGACCACAGTAACAAAAAAAGCGGGGAGATTCTGTGAAACTAGAAGAGAGATCAGTGTAGTGGAGGAAGGGAATTTAGGAGAAGGATGAGGAGCCCGTGGAATGACACTGACCGTGCTTTCCCAAGTACATATATGAATATGCCACAGTGATTTCACCTTTATTTATATTAACACTTCACTAATTAAAAAAAAATTATAAATACATATAAGAAATGACAGTAGAGTACAGGAAAAGAAACATTGGGAGGGAAATGGGTGAGAGGAAGTACTGGGGACTGAATTGGAGCAAATTATATTCTATGCATGTATAATTATATCAAAATGAGCCCCAATGTTATGTATAATTATCATACACTAATGAAATATTAATAGAAAGAACAGATTTAATCTGCTTTTATGTATGTAAATTATGAAGTAGAAGTAAAACTTATACTCTTTCTAGTGCCTGGTAATTTAGTGGAAATGTATATTATTTTATCTAAAATTCATTTTAATATTCCATTTGTTTTAAAATCATTTCAGCAAGAGGAAAGTATGGACTTACTTGCTTATTTTAGAAAATGCACATAATAACATTTTAAACTTAAGTGCAGTGCTTCTTAACATCTTTTTCTGGCCAGTGTCTTCTGAGACATATTCTTCTGTCCTTTTAGATCTATTTCAATGAGATTCAGTTTCAAATGGTGAGGAGTAAGTGATATCTCCTGAAGAAATATAGGACACTCTGCATAACAACAAGAAAGAAAAAGAGAGTGGTAAATTTGTTCTTAGAGTATAACTATAAACTTGTAATCCCACTTAATTGGAAGGCTGAGGCAGAAGAATTACAAATTGGAGGCCAGCCTGGGCAACATATCGAGACCCTATCTCAGAATGAAAATTAAAAGGGTTGGGGATGTAGCTCAGTGGTAGAGTACTTGCCTATGATGCAAGAAGTCCTAGGTTTCATCCGCACTATAAAAAAAGAAAAATACAAAAGAACAAAGGACAGAAGGAAGCAAGGAAAGAAAGAAGAAAGTATTAAAAAGGATAAACCTTTATTAAATAAATTATATTATTCTGTGATTTTTTTAATGAAAGATGACCCTGCAATGGGTGTCTTTGATAGAAACAAAAGAAAATTTATTATAATCAATTTATTTGCAAAAGGACACCCAAGATCTTTAAAATTACATTTTTTTTCAATTTAAATTTAATGATTAGGTACACCAGGGGCACATCATCATCTTGAGTGTTATTTATTCTGTACTAATTATCTAGGGTGTATGTTTTCTGTCACCATCTGACAAAATACTACAAGTTTAGGAACTTAAAATAACATGAACTTATCTTCTGACAGTTTTTGTGGGTCAGGAATATCAGGAATATAGGTTAGCTTGTGCTCAGTATAGTGTCACTAGATTGACTGATCAAGGTGATATGGCTGAAGATAAGGGACTTAACTGTGACTGAGGGTCCTCTCTCAAGAACATTGCTTTTGGGGCTGGGGATGTGGCTCAAGTGGTAACACGCTCACCTGGCATGCACGGGCTCTGGGTTTGATCCTCAGCACCACATAAAAAACTAAAATAAAGATGTTGTGTCCGCTGAGAACTAAACAATAAATATTTAAAAATTCTCTCTCTCTCTCTCTCTCTCTCTCTCTCTCTCTTTCTCAAAAAAAAAAAAAAAGAACATTGCTAATGATGGTGCCTCCCCTTATCCAGCAGTGTGAATCAACAGATTTGGATTCCTTTATGTGATGTCCTTTAAGTAGACATCTCTAATCTTTCAATTAATCTACTTCCTTATGTTTTCCCTACAAAACTTTGTTCTCTAATATCTCCTCACTTGATCCATAGGTGGGGAAAAGGATAACAATAATGTATAGGTCTCTATCTTCTTAGCACTTTTCTTTTAAAATTCATTTTCTTTGATTCATCTTATCACTCCATAGACTGTGAATGTTATTTTCTTCTATTCAGTACTTTTTCCTATTTGTGTTAGTTGTTTCACAATAATTTCCATGTCTGGGTCTGTTATTCATCACAACTAACCTGCAAAGTACTAGTGGTTTGCACAAGATAAAAGCTAATATCTTTTCTCACAGAGAAAAAGAAAGAAAAATGCGGGCAGGGGGGAGGTCCATACATTGGTTGATTGCCACTGAAATTATGAATCTTCAGTCATTAAGGACCCAAATTCCTTTAATCTTGGTGTTTTGTTGTTCCTAGTGTTCACCTTGCTCATATCTCAGAGTCATAGAATCAAAAACTTCAAGGGAGTTCATAGCACAACTGCATATGAAGTCCTTAACAACTGGTTGGTGAGTGACTGACTGCAGGAATGCCTGAATGGAAGATCAAAAAGTTAGTAAAAATGTTAGTATTTTTCCTGAAGTATTTAACCAAATGTTAACATCAGGTGGCACTGGTACTGGCAGATATTTGATTTTAAAAATAAACAAGCCCTAATATATTAATAAATATCTTTAAAATATGAAACTGTCATAACCTGCACACTAAAAATAGGAGTCTTTTTGTCCAATTTGTACTCATAGTTCCAAAAGTAATGATTAGTTTCTGAATTTGCATCTTCTTTTAAGATTCTGATGCATATATCAGTGTCAAATAAAAGTATCCTCATTAAAAGTAGATGAGTGAATATAAATTAGACATCTCTTATTTTTAGCTATTGTCTTTGTAGTCCTATTTTACAATTACTACCATTATTCATGATAGTCAGATCCAGGCAATTTTGATTTTTAAGCTGTTATTTTCTAGTTTGAATTTTACACTAGTACCTTACATTTTATAAAACAAAAAAAATGAATAATTTGAGTATTTAAAGGTATATAAACTAACAATTATTTTAAGGAAATTTTTAAAAAATCTTTGAATCAGATATGTTTATGTCAACATAAACTTATTCATCTTTATATGATACATATGAGAAATTTTCACTTTTCAAGATAATTGGTAAAAACTCCTTATGTTTCATTGAGATTTGCATGACATTAATAGAATGAAAAAATTATATCAGACATGAATCCTGTGCATTTCAAACTATAACAACATTTAGGAAATATTTATAGGAAATGTTTCTAACACAGTCTTTTCTTTCACTCCCATGAGCCTTTTAAATCCTTTAGAGTGCCAGAAACCATGACAGTGAGACTTCTTGTGTTGCTCCAGGTATTTCGGGCAATAAACTTGATATTTTGTTGTGCCATGTACCTGTTGACAATCTGTTCCCGTGTATGAGTTTTATCTTCTCCTTTATTATTTGATAATCATAAATAAAATATTCAAGGGAAAACAAAGAGGGAAAAGGCAGCAAAAGACATACCTTTGAACAAACTGGGTCCTCTTTCTAAAAAATGAAAGTAAATGATTGTTTTTTATATCTATTTTCCATATTTTTAAATGAAAATTTTCTGAGCTTCTCAAAGAATTTGCATGATTAAAAATATTTCTTTATTCTAAATACAGAAAAACTCAACTCATTAAAAAGGAGGAATTTCTTTACTGAAAAATTGTTTTATTTTTCCCTTCCAAAATGCCTAAAAGATATACAAGAACTCAATGATCACAAGTACAGCGCATAAATAGTATATGGGTATAAGCTGAGACAAATTTTGTTAAGTTAACATGTGAGGAAAACATTTGTCATTATGGAGTCTAAATAATTGCCTATGGTTAGCAGCTTTTTGAAATTTTTTTTTCAAAATTTCAAAGTTTTGCTGTGTGCAAGTATGAATATATCACAATGCATTCCATTTTATATATAACTATATTGTACCAAATGAAAATAAATAAATAAATAAAAGGAAGACCAATAGAATAAAGGAAGGTAATCAGGGGAATGAGGAGAGAAGGGAAAGAGTAAGTATTGGCAATGAAGTGGAGCAAACTATGTTTGTTTGTTTTTTTAAGAGAGAGGGAGAGGAGGGGAGAGAGAGAGAGAAAGAGAGAGAGAGAGAGAGAGAGAGAGAGAGAGAGAGAGAGAGAGAGAATTTATAATATTTATTTTTTTAGTTATCAGCGGACACAATATCTTTGTATGTGGTGCTGAGGATCGAACCTGGGCCACACGCATGCCAGGCGAGCGCGCTACATCCCCAGCCCAGCAAACTATGTTATATGAAGTTATGAATATGTCAAAATGAACACCACTATGATATATAACTATAATGCACTGATACAAAATCATAGAAAATGGGGCTAGGCTTGTGGATCAGTGGTAGAGTTCCTGCCTAGCATTTGTGAGGCACTGCGTTCAGTTCTGAGCACTGCAAATAAATAAATAATATAAAGGTCAATTGACAACTAAAAAATATATATATTTAAAAAATAATCATAGAAACATGTAACAATGTTAAAAATTATATAATAACATTAAAATTTAGAAATTAGGCTTATTTTAGAACATACTTTTATACATATTACATAAAACACTTTCAAATTTAATGAAAACTAATGCTGAATATAACATATCAGGTCTAAAGAAAACAACCATTTTTATATAGAAAACTCTTAGAAAAATTCACGTTTTGAGGTACTAGAATTGACTGAAATTACCAGAGTTAAATGCGAAGAATGACATGACAAACTCATGTTTATGTCTAAATAAAGCCCTCACAGGACTTATTTTCTCCAATCTGTTTTGTATTCTCTAGCTGCATAAATTTTTGTTTCAATAGCCAATTGGTTCTAATTGAAAGATGTCCTTAGCTTTCCATTCTAGCCTATGGGTTAATTTAGTTTGTTGTGAATCTATATAGAGCTGTCCTATTCATAATCCTTTATATTCAGAACTTTGATTTATGATTTGAATTAGAATCTGAAATGTGAATGGCTTCTACACAAATTCAGTGCCTGAATGCAATAGGAACAGCTCAGTCAAGCACTAGAACTTGCACTTTCAAAATAGTCATCAAAATGCCAATTATTCAATCCAATAAACAACAAGCAGAGACAGGAAAATTATTCATATGAGAAGCTAGTCTGATGAAAATCAATTTAGAGAATAGAACAATAAAAGTCTGCAATAGACCTTTATACAAAATCCTCAGTAGATTAGCATATTCCATGGTTCATACAAATATGAATTTTTTAACATTCAAAACCACTTTGACAACAAAACCAATCAAGCCTTTTGAAGTTTCTTTATTTTCTTTGGTTTCAAGACGTCCTCATCCATCCAGCTGTTTTCTCTTTTCATCATGTAATCTTTTATATGATTACCTTTCTTAATGTCTCATAGAATGTTTCCTCATTTCCCCTGCCATCTCATGACAACCCATTTGTCACATTTAGGCATGCCATTCTTTATTTATTTGTTTATGTGCACCATCCTGTGCTTCACATGTAGTATAGAGGCTGTGAAAATTTATTAATCTAAATAATTCAAAGTAAGTGAATGTCCTTTTAGCAGCATAATATTTTGACCATTAGTAAAAATCTTGAACGACATTCTTCATGTCTTGAATAACCTTCATATTTCCCCAAATACATATTCATATATATGTATATGCAAAATTTGTAATTCATAGAAAAATTTAGATAATTTTAGTAACAAAGAACATTTGTCTAGCTCTTAATACATTAGAGAATTTGCTAGAAATCTTCATCTTCTAAGCCACATTTTTTTTCAGTTCTTCTATATTCCAGGGACTTACCAAGAACTTTCTAAACAGTACTCAAGTTTAGTTAAATACCATTAGTATTTGGCAGTTTCTTCTTTTGCTCTGTGGAGTTTTATGCAACTTAATACACAGAAAGGTAACATCAGTGCTGCTTATGCCTGTCATAATAAAGGCACCATCCCTCTTTGTCTTCCAAACCATTGGTATCATTACTCTGACAAATTATCATAGATTGTGGCCACCAGTTTCAGAACCAATATGGGTCTTGATACTATTAGCTTTGACTCTAACACTTATTGATTCAGAGTAAATTGTAGTATACTAATACCAAGGAACATTTAACCCTGTCTGTTGAAGAAAGCAACACTTAAATCTCACCTTTGTCCTATAGTCTTGTAGTAATTAGAATTCATATTTACAACAAAAAAGTCTGACTGGGTGATTAAGTATCTAAAGAACTGAAGGAGATATGTGGTAGCTCACAGATTTGTTAAGCTTGTAAAAGAAGGCTGAAGACCGCTTTTCCAGAAATGTTCCAAAGTAGCAATAAACTTTTATGTTCAAGAAAAACGCTGCCCTTTTTGCTGAGTAGAATCAGTTACTGGAATTTTTCATTGCTTCAACTGATGCAAAAGCAACCAGATTTTGTACTCTCTTGTACTGTGAGAAGAGACAGAGAAAAGAGACAGAAAAATAAAGGGAGACAGAAAGAGAAAACAAACCAGAGAGCAATCTCCTTGTGTCATTCTGAAGTACATATATCTGACTGACAAAGCTAAGATTATGTGTTTGTACCTCAGCTACAATATAAGCTGAGAAAATGAGTTTGTAGAATGTCTCAGCTTTTGAAGGTGGAAATGTTTATTACTTCATTATCTATATTCATCAACCTGTATATTACTGAACATTTAATGACCCTGAGTAGTTCAGTGGCCAAACGAAATAGCAAATAATATATCAAAATACACAGGAAATATCTTTTCTACTGGTCTCATTTGTATTTCAGTGCTTCCTAGAGAAAGGATTTGAGAACAGTTACTCCCACCTAAATTTGAGCAAAGATCCCTGTCCATAATAATCTAAATTATAGGCTTAATACTCTGCTCAAAATCACTAATTCCATATCATGCACAATCCTTATTTTAAAACCCACCACATGTATCTCATGTTCTTTGTTTATAATGTGCTCTTTCTCTGTAGATCATAAAATTCCTACTCAGTTTTCTAGTATGGTCCTTGCTCAGTAACACTCTCTGTGCATACTGACAGTGAATAAGGCTGAGTTCAATTACACCATGTTGCAAATCGTATCTTGGATAGTGATTATTTAAGCATCTTTCATGACTGAAATATGCATTATGTTGATGACAGGATAAATTATTGACATAATTTGAGGTTTTCCTTAATTTGTATTCTCTCACACTTCCAGTGATATAATTTTTTGAGAAAGTGTGTATGTGTGCATGCAGAAAATTATTAGAGGCAAATTTATCATTAACTTCTTATAAGTAGCTACTAAGATAAAAACAATCACACAGGTTTCCCATTGGAAATACTATATATATATATATATATATATATATATATATATATATATATATATATATATAACAAATAAAAGAAATGGAAAAATACTAGCATAGTTAGTTATTGATAACAATTTCATCAAATAAAATAATATTCTGAGAAATTTAAAGATTTCTTTGGTAAAAAAAAATCACATCAGTTTTGCTTACCTGTATCAAAGAAACAGGTTAAAAATCTGCAATGTAGGATAAAGGAGAAAGCATACTTAGTAAATTTAATTATATTTAGGCCATTTACCTCAGCCAGTCTAGTGATTTACAGGACTCTTTATCTAGTTCACACAGTTTTAAACTTACTTTCCCTTTCTCAATCTTAGCAATAAAGATCTGTTCTTTGAGCACAATGCAGGAAATGAAAGAGTTTCAGATGTCATTTCCACTTTTTGTTTCCTATATTTTTTAAGTTTCTGGCCTATCACAAAATATAAGATTGATTACTTTCTCAAAATGAGACCTGTATTCAACAACTGCTAAGCATCTCCTCTCATCACAGGCTACAAGCTACAGAAGTAAGAACAATTGTATAGCAGAACTAGAAACAGGAGGACTAGCAGGAGGACTTGAATTTGAAATCATCTTTCTGGCAGGTGAGAGGATACTTACTAAGAAAGGAAATAGAATCTTGAAGTCCTCTTATAGGAAATGCAGTCATTGTGGATATCTTCAGAGGTAGACACTTGGAATGCTGGTATAGTTTAGATATGAGGTGTTCCCAAAAGCTCATGTGAGACAATGCAAGAATTTTCAGAGGTGAAATAATTAGATTCTAAGAGGTGTAACTGGATCAGAAGATAAACCCAATAATATGGAGTAACTTGGGTATAACTGTTGGTTAGTAGGGTATGACTGGATTACAGGGAGCGGGAGAGGTCCTTTGGGGCATATATTTTGTACCTGAGCAATGGAGTCTTCTCTCTCTTTCTCTCCTTCTGTCTCCTTCCTGGTTGCCATTCCTGAGTTACTTTCCATTGCCATGCCCTTCTGCCATGATATTCTGCCACACCTTGAACCTCAAACTATGAAATTAACTGACCATGAACTGAACCCCTGAAACCATGAGCCAAAATAAATTTTTCCTCCTTTAAGTTGTTTATGTCAGATCTTTTGTTCAGTACAATAAAAATAAATAAATAAAAATTAGAAATGAAACCTGAGTAAAACACATACAATTGAGTACACGTTCTCTTTCTTCTTTTATCCTTCATTAAAAAAAGCATGGCATTTAAAATGAGGGAGCACTTATAGGAATAAATCCCAGCCCCTCATGTCAAACAGAAGAGATCACTGAATTAGCTCTGTTCTCCCTATGAAAAGAGCAATATCTAAACTCTAGTACTGCAAGGATCTTGGGCAGTGGAACGAACATGTATTCAGTGGAAATTCAATACGAACGGGGGATGTTCTTTCACTCAGAGGAAATCAAGTACTTTGGCGGGGTTAGAGAGTTGTAGAATGTGACTTCAAGGATAATATGAATATACTGAAGCACATTTAGTGAAGCATAAGAGATACTGTTATAATATAAACAACATATTTTCATATTACTTCCTCTTCCTAACAGACTTTCAGTGCTAGTCAGTATATCCTCTATATAGTGGATATGTTACACAGAGTAAACTGTTCCCATTCCAAGCCCATAGATTGATATATTAATCTAAGCAAGGAATCCAAAAGAGCACTAAGATATTTGCAATCTGACTTTGCCCAAAAAAATTTAACACCAGATACACATTAAGCTAGCCCTATTCTTTCACAAGTAGTTTGCTTAGGTATGGGCATGTGATGAAATTCTAGTCAATGAGACAAAAGAAAATTTGTTCTAAATTTTAAAATGTTCTGTGCTAAAACAAAAACAAAAATGTGTATTTTATAATTTAATGATGCTGATTTGGAATTTTATATTTCAGCCTGCAACATTCTAATTAATAGAAGCATGCACTCAGTCAACAAATAAATTGTAATATACTTTTACCACCTTATGCCAAAGGTCACTGCTGTAACTTAGGGTAATTGAGTCAAACAAACCCAGAGAACATGCCACTTCAGGCTTATTAAGTTGGAATAAAATTTGTGGTAAAAGCGGGTATACTCTCCCAAGAAAATAGCATACTACTTCTGAGATGTGTGTTTTGATTTACAAATCCTTTATAAAGCTTTGCGCATCTTTTATAAACCCTGTGAAATGGGCTATTTATTGTGAGGTGTCTTACTAGTGATGTGGTCCAGAGAAATTTCAATCACTCTATACCTTCTTTAAAGAACATTAAAATGAACAGTCCATCTTTTTTGTGCAGATGCCTAGATAGAGTTGGAAATTTATATGAATTTCATGGCTCTCTGTAAGCTTTCTCCATAGCTAAAGGATGAGTTCAAATGGAGGTTCACAACCACTAATTTAAATATTTAAAAGTTATAAAACAAATTGATAAGATAATACATTCTATCCTCCTTCTTTGAAAAACTACTTGGGGATTCACAACAGATCCTGGAGAGTGGTTCCTCCTGTCTCTCATGACCCTGTGCTACCTGGGTTACAGGCATGTCTGTCTGAGCAGGGATGCTGGGTTCCCAGATATCTGAAGCATGTGGTAGGAGAAGGATACTGTACATCCACCATTTCATGCATTCGATTGAAGTACCAAGTGAGGCCTTCCAAAGTATAGAGCCCAGAATGGGAACTTTTCCTCCTGAGAACACTGTAACTGAACATGAAATGATTTTCTAGGAGACATGATAAAGATGGGACTTGAGGAAGGAAGAAGACTGCTTGGCTTACACTCTAAAACAGGCACAGAAAACAGGGTATCTGTGCCACTAGAATAAAAAGAAAAGTATGGAGATCACAACATGGTACACTATAATGAGATAACAAATTGCTGAAAGCAATGTTTTTATAGTATATACACAGCATTGAGGGATAGTTTCATTGCTCTATCCACCAAACACCTCTTGAGACAAAATAAACATTGAAATTAGATTTTTTTTCCAAGTACAACAGCTACAGAAGAAAAAGAAAAAAATGTAGCTGGCATATAAAACATAAAATCAGCTTTTCACAGATAGTTTTCCTTCCCCTCAGGGTAGCTTCCTCCTTTTTTTGTTAATGGAAAACACCTCCATGGCCATTTTACTGTATGCTCAGTCAATCAAAATCATTCAATACATTCTAGAACAAATATAATTTCTTTGTCAACTCTATAGCAGAAAATGTGACTTCTCTACATATAAATGCAGTATTTTATATTTTCTATGCTCTTTTATATTGTCTAAATCTTGTTTTTACTCCATAGGTACTTACTGTACAGAATTAAAAGTTTTATAGCTACGTAAACAAACCAACCAGTGAAATTCATCACTAGGGAAACAAAGAACAAATAGTTGTATGTAGGAATAAAATCAATCACTAATAAAAACAGCACCATATAAAGATTATTCATTTTCAAAGGCACACAAAATGATATTTAATTTGAAATTTTGATATTAAAAATCATATAAGTGGAAATATATAGAATGCATATTTAGATATAGTAAAGATATAGAGGAAAGAAATTGATAGAACATTATTCTAGATCAATTCAATGAAGATTATATACAACTTTATTTTAATTTAAAATAAATATGAAACAGTAATCTTTCTAAAGTCAATTGCTTTCTTTGCATCTAGAAATTTTCATAGTTCACTGCTCTTATTTTTTTTACAACAAATAAAGAATGCAGACATTTATATTACTACTCTCTCTTTCACTATTTTCAAAATGGAAATTTCAAACCACAGTAAAACTTCTTAAACTTAAAAAGTTAAAAAGATTGGTATGCTAGAGAAAACTGTATACCTAATGTGAAAGAAAAAAAAATCTTCTTTTCTGGAAAGAAACCAAATATAGTATCAGTGTTGTCCCAGTGGTATTTGTATTCATAAACAGGATATGTTTCTGGAGTGACATTCTAAGCCAGGGGAATGTTTCATGATCAACATCAAAAAAGAAAACATTAAACATTTGTCTTTTTAAAAATATATATAGATTATGTAAATGCAATTCTCTTACCTGCTTGGAGGAAAAGAAAAAAATGTTGTATTGCCAGATTCTAAGCCCAGGCTTTCTGAACATATGCATTCTTTCACTTTTATCCCATACACATTACACTGCCACTTTATAATAATATATTTTTTACAAGATACTAGTGTATTTGACATCACACTGCCACAGCTGCAAATTCTGGATGCTTCATAGAGCTATTAAGATTGCATTGCAGTGTTTCTCTGCAATATATATGAGATGAGTGGATCTACAGAATAGGAGCTTAATCATAGCAGGAATATAAGATCTAAATCTCCAGCACTGAATTGCAATAGCCAATTTTCAATAGGATATGCTATTCCCTATTTTTTTTCAATTACCATTGTTCAGCATGTTTAAAGAATGTAATAGTAAATCTTTATTACAGATTTGCACTTAAAGGTATACATACTCATCACATTTAAAAGAGCATCAAACAATGTGGCAAAAGCAACATATTTTTCATTTTTCCTGAAATTCGAACACTTACCAAAATTTGACATATGTCATATTCTATGCAAACTGCAGATAAATTCTACCGTAACGTGAAAATATATAAAATAATGCCCTATTATAGCACAAAATGCAAATATGTATTCTCATGTCAGTAACCATGAGTGTTAAGTAACTTCAGTCAGCTGAATTTTGGAAAGTAGGGGAGGAGAACTCAGTCTAATAGTTAATACTGTCAAAATTCTGGCACAGATTCCTGCCTGCTACCTTAGCACATGAGGATATGAAAGAAGCATCCTTCCTTTAAAACGAACACTGATGTTTAAATTCCATGGATTATATACATTCAAAAACAATAAGATGACCACAAATTTGAGGAAAGATGATACTTCCAGGAAGAAAGAAGGTATAACAATGTTTCCTTTGAGCAGTTTCAACTAGAGAGCAGTAAGAATAGTTACACAGAATAATTGAAATTGTCCAAGATCAAGTGAGGTCTGGTGGAACATTTGCAAACTTTGGGAGTCTTAAATTGTGATTTTTCTTCATATACCTATTTGGTTTCTCAGTGAAAAACAGAAAAACCTGAATAAATGAGTGTGGTGATACAGACCTGGAAGAAACCCTATAGAAGGAGCAGAAACTTCCACCTGACCTCTCTTTCCTATGTTGCTACTGAGTAAATGTCAGAAGCAGTGAGCAGTAGGTAATAGGCATTGTTCCCCACAGAGCCCTAATGAAAACTCATGGCAGCTAAGAAAATGAATCAGATGAGGAACTAAAGCTTATTCAGGGGAGGGGAGAGATTATGTGTTTAACTTCAAATATAGTTTGAGAAAAGGCATAAAAAAAAGCCCTGCTTTGAGTTTCAGAGACACCTGCATATCTGAAATTCAGGCTTAATTAGAACAACAAAGAAAACTTCATTCTGCCCACACCAATGGCAAAGTGGGGCACTATGCCAGATCAGGCTTCATTTGAATGAATCCCCACTTCCTCTGCTTATAGAGTTGGGGCCCTTCCTGGCAGGCATCTCCCCAGTGCTCCTTCTTTCTACCTCTGTTTTGTGGATCTACAAGGATTGTAACCTTCGTGAGGCAGAGGGAAATTTAACTATTTAAAAAGAAAAATGAAAACGGTAGGGAGTTATTCTAGAACATTAAAATACTGAAAAAAAAACAGGAAAAATCCAAACTGAACATTCTTCAGTGAATCATCAAGAAGGCTAAGAGTAATATTCAATAGATTTATTGTTTAGATTTGATGTGTCACCTAAAAGCTTCTGTATCAGCATTGCAAGAAAGCTTAGAGGTGAAATTATTGCGTTATGAGAGCATTAATCTACTCTATGCATAATCCCCTGATAGGGATTAACTGGGTGCTAACTATGGGCAAGTAGGGTGTGTCTAGAGGAGGTGATGTTATTGGTGGCATAACTTTGGTATTTATATTTTGTCTTCCTGAGGAGAGCTTGATTTTTCTGCTCACTGGTGCCACATTCTTAACTGCTTTCCTCCACCACAGTCTTCTGTCATGGTATTCTGCCTCACCTGGAACCCCAAAGAATGAAGTAGGCCCTGTACAGACTAAGACCTTTAAAACTGTGTGTCCCCAAATATTTTTTTTCTGCTTTAATTTTTCAATCACATCTTTTGGTCATAGCAGCAAAAAAGCTGATTAACATTTACGGGGGACTTCAATTTCATAAAACTGTAGCAAAATTTTCTTAATGATTTTCTTTTTATGGATGTATGAAAGTTATTATATATAATATGTTATGTGAAATGACTTTTAAAATAGTGAAAATAGAATATAATATTGAAAACTGTAAGATATAAACATATGAAAACGTTGAAAATAATAATAATAATAGTAAGAAGTGAAGATTCATGCTGTAAGTTCATCAGACTCAATAAAAATATGTGTGAGGGGCTAGGGATGTGGCTCAGCAGTAGCGCACTTGCCTGTCATGTGAGGCACTGGGTTTGATTCGCAGTACCGCATATAAATAAAGAAAGTAAAGGTCTATCAACAACTAAAAAAATAAAAAAAAATAAAAAAATGTGTGAACTAGAACATAGATCTATGTAAAGTACATAAGATAAATTGAAAGAGGTAAAAAGAAAAAAACGAGCAAAAACAGAACATTCAAAATCTGTGGGATAATATCAGTATAGTGCCTTCAAGACCACTATAATCCAAGAAGAATAAGAGAAAGGGGAATAAACATATGTTTGAAGAAATTTTGACTGAAAATATTTCAAAATTAATAATAAGCAAGAATTCATAATAGGAGGCACTTCCTAGGAAACCACAGAATATCACGCAGGACATGAAATAGAAAATAAAATGCATGAGAAAAGTAAAAACCCGAGGCTTTTGTGCTTAAACTGTTAAACACAAAAGACATGGAAATCATAAAGGCAGAGAAAAATAGAAGCATTCAATTTTGATGGAAAAAAGATAAAAATTAGAGCTGACTCTCTGACTGGACAACATAAGATGAAGCTAATGCTGTGATATCTCTATGATAAGTGGAAAAAAAAACAAAAAAAAACCAGAAACCCAGAATTCTACACACGGTGAAAACGGAAGATGAATTCTCAAATAAAAATGTAAGAACTTCAGTGCCAGCAGATAAACTCCACAAAAAAAGTTAAAGAAACATATTAGGTATACAGAATATGATAGAACTGCGGATTGAAATACAGAAAATTCTAATACTTGCACATATGACTATGTCAAAATAAACCCCAGTGTTATGTATAACTATAATAAAACATTTCAAAAATTATAAAACAAAACATATGATAGAAGATTGTACTTAGATGTACTCAAAGAAATAACCAATGCTAGAAATCTACTCTATTAAGTAAAACTGGCATGTCTTAAAACTTTTCTTGCTTTGGTTTGAGCAAAGATAAGAAAAATATTGCATCTATATAGTTTATGTAAAAATAAAAGGATGAACATAATAGTGTAAGGGGAAATTGTTAGTACTTGGCTATAAAGCCTTTACACTTCACATATAACAACATAAAATTATTTGAATAGACTGAAATTCACTAAAAATGTATAATTGGACCACACAGGACTCTCAGTTAACAGTTAAAGAAGAACAAGTGCGAATAATAAGGAAATAAGATTAGATCATAAAAATGTTCAATTAACATGAAAAGAAACAGGAATAAAGGCCAAAAGGAACAGATGAAACAAAGAGAAAGCCACTAGCCGGATGGCAGTTATTTTTCCAATAATGTTATCATTAATTAAAACATGAATCAACTATCACCAGTTATAAGATTGTCAGACTGAATTTCAAAAAAAAGATGCAAATATATGATATTCACCAGAGTCACATTAAATATGAAGTCAAAGATAAGCTGAACATGAAAGGATGAGGAAAGATATTGATATCACATTATTAACATCAGACAAAAAAATCTATGATAGAGATATTGTCAGGAATAAAGAAGGTTTTCTCATAATAATAAAGATGTCAATTCATCAAGAAACTATAATATCTTAAATGTGTGTGCACATAATTACATTGCATCAAAGATGCATAAGGTAAAAATGAGGAAATTTGAAATGTGAAATAGACAATCCATAATAATTTTCTCTATAATTGATAAAATAAGTAGACACCATGTAATAAAGCACACATGATCTAAACATTTATATCAAACAAAAGCTTATTTTTTCCTATATGGATCACTGAGCCTACATGGAAAGGTGGCTTTCTTCTAAGTGCAAATGAACATTAAACTAGATGAATCCATTTTGGAACATAAACAATGTGCACTTACATATGCACACAGTTCAAAAGCATTAAAATCATAGAGAATTAATTAATAAACTAGAAATCAATAGCAGAAATATTTTTGGCAGATCCATAAATATTTAACACTCTTCTAAATAATTTATGGGCAAAAGATGAAGTATAAAGTACTTTTTTTTAAAAAAAAGTAACTCTGTAATAACAATACAATATATCAAAATTTGTGGGATGCAGATTAACAATGCTCAGAAGACCATTGACAGTATTTAAAATTTACATCAAAAACAAAGAAATTTCTCAAATCCACTATTTTCTATTTCATCTTGGGATTCTAGAAAAAATAATAGTTAACTAAACTCTAAAAAAACTATAGGGAATAAAAATATAAGGCAGAAAGTAATCAAAGGCATGAAGCCAATAGAGAAAATCTAAATAAGTCAAACCTTATTCTTTGAAAAGATAATAAATTGAATAAACTAAAAAAGGCAATTGCAGTATTAAGCACAAGAAAGGGAATATTAGTACAAATATTTAAAAGACAATAAGATAGTATTGGGTGCATTAATTTAATCATGTAGATGAAAGTGATCAATTTCTTGAAATGGGTACATTTCCAAAACTTAATTTAGCAGAAATAAATAACCTGAATAGACCATAGTTCTTTAACAAACAGATTTTGTATTTAAAATTCCTCCTCTCCAAATTTCTAGGGCAAGGTAGATTAAATATTGATTTCTTTCAAATATTTAAGAAGATAATGATGTTAAGTCTAAATAATTTTTATTTCTCCCAGAAAATTGTGGAGAAGGAATTTCTCAACACCTTCTATTAGTGTAATGTTACCCTAGGATTGAAAGTAGACAGGGAGACTACAAAATTGAAAAGCTAATGGAAATATCTAATATTTCTTATTAATGTAGATTCAGATATGCTCAACAAAATTCTAACTAATTTAATGATGCACAAAAACAAAATCATTCAAGGAGATTTACCTAGGTTCATTCCACACTGAGGAAACAATGTGATTCACCATATTTAGAGATTTAAGGTGAAGAAAATATGATAAGCTCAATGCAGATGAAGAAATATAATTTGACAAAATCCTAACTATTCATGATATAAAATTTAAGTTAGTTCAGTATAAAAGATGTATGATAAGGGTATCTTAAAAAAAACCCTTTAAACTATTATCATTCTTACTGGGATGCATTAATGAACAAATTTCATACTAAAATTGGTAACAAAGCAAATATATCCTCTTTTACTACTCCTAAATGACATCATATTGGAATCTCAGCCAATGAAAGGAGAAAAAAAATAAAAATAAAAACCATCACAAAGATTATAAAAAGAAGACGTAAAGCTACCTTCTTCATAAATGACATAATTTTCTATATAAAATATCCTAAAGTATTGATAAATAAATCCCTGAAAACTAATAAATTGTTTGAGCAAGTCCCAACATATACATGAACATAGAAAGAGTTTCATTTCTATATATTAATATCAAAAAGAATTTAATTTCTAAATATTGAGATCAATCAAATAGAAATCAAAACTTAAAGAAACATTTATAATGCCACCAGAAAAAAAATGAAATATTAAGGGAAATAATACAAGCATGATCTGTATATTGAAAAATGACAAATAACTGACATAAAAATAAATACTGCAGAAATAAAACATCTTCACTTACTGGAAGCTATAACAAAGAAACCACTACTGATTCATGTAATGGCATGCATTAAAATTAAATGCCTTTGCCAAATAAAAGAAATCTGATACCAAAGGCTAAATACTACAGGATTCCATTTTTTTGATATTGTTGATAAGCAAAGTGACAGAAAGAAAACACAATAAGTGTGTATCACTGGAGACATTTTGTATCACTGGAATGTATTCTAAATGTACTGGATTGTCAATTACATCACTCTCCATATTTGACACAGTCCACAGAACTGTATTGCTAAAAGTGTCAACTTTGTTGTATAAAAATAATTTTTAAAATTAAAACCATGATATCGGGGTACTTTAGGATGAAATGGAGCCTGACAAATGAATTTAAATGGGAGGGAGAAAAGAATGAGTTTTATTGAAAGAGCATTATATACAACCTGAAAGATTTCCCAATGGCAACAAAGTTTTAAAAATTAGGACTATATCCAGACTATATCTCAATAAATAGTAGAAATATCTTTGTCAACACAGCTACATGTAAATAACAATTAAGCAGGATGGAAGAAGAATTCCAATAATAAATATTGATAAGCTCATATGCTTCTTTCATCAATGAATTACCTGTGTGGTATTCCACCCCAAAATACATAAACTCATTCGGATAATGTGAAACACCAAAGAAACCTAATAGAATAATTCTACAAAATCACTTTTCAGTACTTTTCTAAATTGTCCAGGTCCTGAGATACAAGGAATAATTGAAGCTAACATAGGTTGAAGGAGACTAAGGAGGCAAAACAACTAAATTTAAGATGGAACGTTTGATTACATCCTGAAGAAAAAAAAGGCTTAGGTAAAAAGCCATATAGCATCTAAATAGGCTCTGTAATTTAATTAGTTAATGTTGTACAAGTTGGAGCTGGGACATACTTTGATGGTAGAGTGTTCATCATGTATGAGCAAGATTCCAAGGTCCTGGGTTTGACCCTGACACTGAACAATAAAACAAAACAAAATCTAAAATCAAAAATGTGTGTAATTCTTAGTTTTGATAAATCCTCTATAATTATATAAGATTATAACATCAGAGTCAAGTAGTCCAATCATAGTAAACCACTGAACACTTTCCTAGGCTCACATTAAAATTATTTTTAAGCTACATTTCCTTTGAAATGATCTTATTAATGAAAGTTTGGATATTAAGGATATTAAATATAATATCTTCCCCTAATTTTTTACACATCTTCCAGAATTCTAAAATTATATTAAAATTAAAACAAAAAAAAGCACAGATACTAAAACACTTGGAGTATTCACTAAATTAATATCTGAAGGAAACTAAGCTGAACAAACCAATGTTACTGAAACCTTTTCTCTGTAAAGATTCTTATCCCAATAAAACCCATAACAATGAAAACAATGATTAGCAAATCCCTGTCTTATCCATTGGTATTCAGTTGATAGGAGTATTTTTTTAAAATGAAATGTCTTGGAATAAAAGTGAAAAAGGAGCATTCAAAAAAGAAAATGAACATTTTAATCTTCAGACCTTCCTTATTTATTTGTCATATCTTTTTTCTGACTACCAAGTCTGAAAGCTGTCCTGATTATATATATGGATGAAACTGCTACACTTCTTCTAAAGGCTACAACATTTTATATTCCTACCACTAATGGCTTTTCAGAAACCTTATCTCAGAACTCTGCCTCTTTTACAATCACACAATCCATTAGTGTGTTAAAATATGTACTCAGAACAGCTGCCACCAGAGCCATTTAACAAGAACTTTTTCTGAAACCTTTCAATGCATTGTATGTTGAGTTGAGCATTTTACCAATGTGTCCTCTTATTTTTACTTTATTTTTTGAGACAGGGTCTTGGTAAGCTGCTGAAACTGACCTGGAATTTGGAATCCTCAGCCTCCCATGTCACTAGAATTACAAGTGTGCACCACTGCCCCTGGCATACTGTTACATTTGTTATGTTTTATATTTCTTCTTGTTTATGCTTACTGTGGGCAGTTCAATGCAGATCACCTATTTGTTCTTACAAAATATTTTGCTGGCAACCCAACACTCATTAGTCCTTCTTTAAACTACAATTTGAAATGTGATTTAGTTTAGTGGTGAAACACTGCAGGGTTTAATCCTTAGTGTGAAAATAAATAATAATTAACAGTACACAGCAGAATAAAATAGACATTATTAATGTTGTATGTATATACGTGACTGTATGACCAATGTGATTCTGCAAACTGTACACTCAGAAAAATGAGAAATTATACCCCATCTGATTCAAATATATGATATGTTAAGATCATTGTACTGTCATGTGTAACTAGTTAAAACAAATAAAAAATCAAAATTAAAAAAGTCCAAAAAAATTAAGGGAAGAATAGAAAAGAAACAAAATTATATGACCTTATGTAGCTAATTTGTAAGAAAATGCATAATAAAAGAAATTGATAGCTAATAAAAACAGACACAATGGCACCCATCTCAATTAGTTAATTGAATTCTAAAGATGAAACAATATCAATCCCATGCTCTACAATTCCAAATTGTGTATTGTAAAAAGAAATGCCCTCACAGGGAATACAAAACATATTTTTATTCCTGTTCCTAATATTTAAAAATTAATTTGTATTAACATGCAGTCATACTTCATTTAGCTCAGTTTAATGAATAACAACTTTGTGCCTGTACAAATAAATGCACAAATAGAACCAGTAGTTGTCTTATGTTGTTTGAATTATACCTATTAGATAAATCTGCTAGGAAATTGCTAAACTCTCCTTTGGTAAAATTTTTGCCAATAATGATCTGTGCTACCATCATGACACTTTATCACTTCGAAATAATCATTATATTGATGTTTTTACCAAACAAAACAAAATCAAGTGATGGCAGAATTATTCTGGAAAAAAGGTAAAGAAAATACTGTAATCTCTATGGCCAAATTCAGCATTTACAAAGATTTGCTGAAATTACATAGTATTAGTTGTAAACATCACATGATAAAGAGAAAATAATTGTGCATACGGTTTTTCACTAAAATTGAGGATATGTTTGGAATGACTTGATAAAATAACTGTTATTCAACTAATAAAAGTTCGAATTTCTGAAGCTATATTCCTTTGCCATGATTTCTGTAAGCAGATATATTTGTGGGGGCTATGTTATGTGAACCATGTGGAATGTGAAGATCACTCTGAAATTAAAGAATACTAAAGATGCTTCTAATGAACTGAATGTTCTAGACATCAATATCTTGACAGAAAGGTTCATGCAATCTGGTTCATGTATCAATAAAAATATACTTTATATTTACAAACTTTATAGAAATCATGTATTAATTCAATGATTACATAAGCAGAGGACTAATATTAAATTTAAGATAACTCAATTTGCATAATATTATAGAATTTTAAAATGATACTGAAACTAATGAGACATATTTGCAAACAGGAATCATGTAAAATTATAAATTTTTCTAATTGAGATGTATATTAACGGAATTCTAATAAATATCTCCTAGTAATAATTGAAATCGATTTGACCAGCAGAATCTAAAATTAATTTTGAAAAAAGTATATATATAGAGAGAGACTGGTAATGCAAGTTGTAAAAGAGAGAGTGATATTGGTAATGCAAGTTGTAAAATGCAAGTGAAGACTTTATTTGGCAATAGGAAAGTTTCAGCTTACCAAATAATAAGACATAGTTCAAAACCATCATAATCAAAATGTTTAGATATGAAGTCGAGTTTTATATAAGAAATTAATAATGAAAAATATCACCATACAAATGGACTGATCTATGATACTGGGAAAACTGGCTTAATATTTTGATAATGTTGTAGTTGGATATTTCCTTAACATAATCTAGTTAGCTGAAGTCTCTGTTGCTTAACAGACTGAAGATTATAACAATAGTAATGAAATTAATAGAAGAAAATATAGAGGAAAAAATTTTGACCATAGAGTGAAAGGAATTACTAAATAAAATCACAAATCAACAAATTAAAGAAGAGAAACAATATTTTTTTCATTAATATTAAAAACTTCTGGTCAATGAAGGGGATTTTGTTTCACTAAACACATCAACTAATACCTAGAATATACCTTTAATTTGAACAAATTACAATAGAAACCATAACAAAAACAACGAAGCTAAATTTCAAAATAGGCAAGGTATCCAAATGAACAAGAATAAGAACATGCATTGTATTGAAATAGATGTTAACTAAAACAATATTGTGTTACCATTTTATGCTTACCAAATTTGCCAAAATTTTCATGTCAGCAATAGATTTTTTTTTTTTGCCAATGTGTCTGCAGCTGGTTTAGAAACCCAAAGACTATAAGATAATAAATCTAGAATAAAATTGAACTTATGTGCAGTGTGTGTGTGCATTCATGTAGTGTGTGTATATATTTCTTTGCCTAACATGAATATGCAACATAGTTTGTAATGATCACTTATTAGGAAGTATAGAAAAGAAATGCACACAAGTTAATACTTCTGTATGGTATTACATACCACATATCATCAAATACCTCCATTCTATCTTCATATTTGATAGTGGGTAGTTCTAAGTTGTGCTTCTTCTTCTTTTTTTTCATTGTTTTAGGAAATTAGTCACTTACCTTTAGAGTCAGTAGTTTTATGACTGCATGCTACACTAATATTTATTTGTTTGTTAATATTTTTTTCTAATCATTGAAAATTATACAGAACCTCAATTTTTTTATCCTCTGCACTTTGAAATTCCAGAAAGTTACATTGAATGTTGTATTTTTCATACAGGGACTGAGTGAACACTACTAAATTATAATTTTCTTTCTTTAGATCTATGAATTATAATTTCTTTAAAAATTGTCCCCTTCTATTTTCTCTGCTTTCATATCATGCAACAGTTTATAGCCAGACATTTTAATTCCAACATTGTTCCACTGGGCCTCTTATACTTTCAGAAATATTTCCTGAAGTTTTCTGGATTTTGAGGAAAATATTCTTGTTTTTGTCCTCTGGAATTTCTCACTTTGGCATAAATACATATACGTTTTTAAATTTTCAATAGCTAATTTTAAAGTCATTATTATATTAGATTAAATATTCTGTTCTTATAGTAACTGGCAGAATTTACTTTAGATGTAGTAGGATCTGTCAAAGCCAAAGTGAGGAGGATGTTAAAATACTCATATTAAAAATTCCTACCTGCAGCTTGTTTGACATCTTCAAATAAAATGGTTTTGTACCTCCAAGTCCACACAAGGATATCATTTATTCTCTAGTAAATGTTGGAAAAGAAAGCTATGGAGGACCTTCAATTAATTTTCATTTTATGTATTTTAGCTATCACTGACAAATTTAGCAATTTGTAACTTAGATTCTTAAACATTACAGGCAAACTACTTGCAGTGAAATCACATATCCCTTATGCAGATACTTGCTTATTCCTTTTCATTATTTATGTTGCCTTTCCAATTCCTAGCAAAATTTAACATTTTCCTCCAATGTTATTTGTTGCTTTACAACATTTCTGCTTGATATTCTCCACATGCACTAATTTCAAAAAAAGTATTTTTCTAAACCTATACATTTAATATAATCTAATAAAATTCAAAGTCAAAGACTACATACAAACCCCCCATCAATGCACATACACATAGTCCACATAAGTAAAATTTTATTCCAGATTTATTATCTTATAGTCCTTGTGACATGGTACCAAGTCATTTCAATTCCAAATTACCACTTCTGTTATCAATAATAAAATAAGATTCATTAACATATACATCAAACTTATATAGTTCTAACTATTGTGATACTCGAATCATAAATATCCATCCAACAATAAAATAAGAATAAATTTTTTGTGAAAAAAATTATTATTATTTTTTTCATCCTAGATGGACACTGATACTAGTGGACAACAATGATTATCTAATTGGTCTAATAGGCCTTGTCAAATGGCTCACTTGAGCTCTTCTGAGAAAAACTTGATGCTATGGGTTGATTAGTGTTTCCTCAAAATTCATAAGTTGAATTCTTAAACCCTGGTGTAATACTACATCACTATGTGACTATAACTGGAGTTAGGGCCTTTAAAGTAATCTTTAAGCTGAAATGAGGCCACTAAAGAAGCCCCTACTCGTATAGAATTGGTCTCTGTATAGGAAGAAGAAATTAAGACACCCAAGAAGGAGACACCCAAAGCACTAGCATGCAGGGAGACTACCACGTGAGGACACAGCAAGAAGGTGGGCTGTGGGGAAGCCAGGAAGGTGCATTTAGAAGAAATCAGACCTGCAAAATCTTGAAATTCCAGTAACTCTAGAGATTGAGGTTAGGAGGATCACAAGTTCAAGGCCAGCCTCAGTCAGTAATTTAACAAGATCCTAAGCAACTGAATGATACTATCTCTCAAAATGAAAAATGTATGGCACAGGGGATGAATCCCAGTGGTAGAGTGCCCCTGAGTCCAATGCCCCACGACACCGCCACCATCTGGCCAAAAAAAGAAAAAAGAAGCATTAATATGGATAATACTGCTTAGTGAGGCTGAAAAGTTTTTAATATATTTGTAGTTGTTCATTAGCATAGCTTCTTTTGAGAAATGTCTATTAAGGTCTATTGACCATTTTAAAGTTGTTTTTGTGTGGTTTTGTTGTTTGCTAATATTGAGATTTTGAAACTTATGTATTGTGGATATTAACCCCTTGTTAGGCATATAATTTTCCAATATTTTTCTCATTTTGCAGATTATCTTGTCACTCAAATAATCATTTCCTTTCCTGTGCAAAAGGTTTTTACTTTGATATAATCCTATTTTTTTATGTGTGTTTTTGCTTCCTGTGACTTTAAGGTGTTGTCCAAAAAATATCTTTCCCATTCCAGTGTCCTGAAATGTTTTCCCTATGTTTTCTTATAATAGTTTCATCACTTTTCATATTCTTTTAAGTGTCTAATCCATTTTAAGTTGATTTTTATAACTGGTCAAAGATAAAGATTTAGTTCTCTCCTTCTGTATACAAACAGACTATTTTCTGGGATCTACTTATTTAAAAGGTGCTTTAACTTCAGTAGGCATTCTTAGCAGTTTTGGCAGAGATTATAAATATGTAAATTAACTTCTAAGCTTCCTATTGTGTTCCAGTTGGTCTAAGTATCAGTTTTGGGCCAATACCACAGTTTTGATATGGACAATAGTATATTTTGAAGTCAAGAAGTATAATGCCTTCTGCTTTGTTATTTTTACTTAAGATGACATTACTTATTTAGGGGTTTTTTTTATTGGTGCACATAATTTTATAGGATTATTATTTCTAGTTCTCTAAAGAATGTCATTGGTATTTTTAAAGGGATTACATTTTTTTCACAATTGGGATTCTTTCAATCCATAAACATAGGCCCTATTTTGCTGTTTTATTTATTTATGTGTATCTCAAGTTTTATAACTATTTTGAATGAGATTACATTCTTGATTTCTACTTCAGATAGTTTGTAATTTATGTATAGCAACAATGCTAAAGTTTTTGTTGATTTTCTATCCTGCAACATTGCTGAACTCATTTATAAGTTTTAACAGACTTTTGGTGGAGTCATTGGGGCTCTCTATAAATAAACCAGTGATAATTTTACTTCCTCTTTTCCAGTGTGGATTCCTTATAATTCATTCTAATTGTCTAAATTTTCTGGCTCAGATTTCATAAAATACGTGTGAAAGTAGATATCCTTATCTTCTTCCACACCTTAGAAAGAAAACTTTATAATGTTAGCTGTAGTCTTATTATATACAGCCTTTATTATTTTGAGGCAAATTCCTTATGTATCCTTTTATCCTGAAGAATATAGCATTTAACCAAGTCCACTTTCTTTGTCTATTTATCATATGGGTTTTGTTCTTCATTGAGTTGAAACCGTGTTTTACATTTATTGATTTGTGTTTTTGTTGAAACTATCTTGTATTCCTGAGATGAACTTCATTTGATCATAGTAAATAGAATTTGTAATGTGGCTTTGAATTAGGTTTGGTCATATTTTGTTCAGAATTTTTTAAATCTATATTTACCAAGGATTTTGGCCTCTTTTTCCCCCCCTCATCTTGTGGGTCCTTTTGTGCTTTTGGTATGGGAGTAAGGCTGAACTTGTAGAATATTTTTGGAAGAATTCCATCCTCCCTGCAACCCGCTCTTCTGGATTAATTCTTTAAAAAAAAAATGTATCAGTTCCTCTTTAATTGTTTGATAGAACTCAGTAGCGAATGCTTCTAGTTCTGGACTTATTTTCTTTGTATCTTTCTTTAATCTCAACATTCATTATTGAAGTATTTAGGTTTTCTGTATTTTTATTGTTCGGTCTTGGTAAGATATTTATATCCTGGAATTTCTCCATTTCTTCTGAGTTATCACATTTGTTGGCATATAGTTGTTCATAATAATCTGCAATTGTTCTTTTTAATTATGTGGTATCATACTGTCTCCCTTTTCATGTCTGATTTTATTTTTGTAACTTCTCTTTCTATATCTTAGTTTAGCTAAGAACATTTCTAATTTCTGTATAAAAATGTAGATCTTTGTTACATTGATCTTTCATGATTTTTGTCTCCCTTTTGTTTATTTCTGTCTTGACTTTTGTTACTTTTCCTTCTATTATTTGGGAGTATGGGTTGCTTTATTTTCCTGCCTTCTTTAGAGATGCAACAATACATTGTTCATTTGAGACATTTCTATGTTATTATGTAAACAGTGATTGGTGTTAAATTCCCTCATAATACTGTTTTTGTTGTATCCTGTAGTTTGGATATGGTGTGTCTCAATTTTCATTTGTTTCAAGTAATTTTTAAAAATTTGTTTCTTTACGGGTCCAATATTCAACCCTCTTAATATTTTTTATTGACTATCTTGCTGAATCTTTATCACATCAAACTTATTCTGTGTGCTTCCTTTTCCTGGAATTTCTGGCTCCAGATCTTCACATTACTAATGCTCAGCATATTTATATTGTTTATTAGAATTGGGTCACATCAGAAAACTTTTTACTGCTTACTTTATCTGAAATACTACACATTCTCCCTTCCAGTTTTAATCACTTGCTCTCATTGTCCTCCTAAGCACTTTTGTTTATTTATTTACTTCTATATTTGTTTGACATTAGTTTCTCCTTACTAGAAAGTAAGCACCATAGGAAAAAGAGTTTTTCTTAAGAATACTGGTGAGAGAGTTCATGGTGCGTGTCCAAGACATTGTGGGAATAATAATTTAGCACTAGACATATCTTTTCTGAATGAAAGGTAGAGCAGATTTTGCTAAACAATTCTTAATAGTAGTTGGAAAATAGTTCCAAATATATCTAAAGACTTTTGAATAATTATACTTCCATTTTTAATCATTTTCTTCAACTTGTATATTTTTCCAATGACTAGTTTTCAAGGATTTTTTTACATTAGTTTTTCATTCTTAATATCTCTCCAATGTTACCATTAGTAGAATTCTAAACTCCTCTTTATACATATATAACTAACTTCCGAGCATGTTCCCATTGATATTTACACCATTACTTACACGTAGATCTCTATTGTTTCTATAACGCTCATCAAATATCTCATTCTAACAGTTGATTCTACCACTGAACTAATTTCCCTGTGCCATTCCCACTGCACCCTACTGCCCTTTATTATGAATCTATTAATTGTTGGCCTTGTTGTGTCTCATATTTTTATGTGTCGGTTTCTTTTTATAGTGAATAACATTTTTTCTTCTTCATTATATCTGTCATCCACTAATACACAATTCATAATGTACTTGCAATGATGTTTTCCCCATTCACTCCATTTTCCAATATTTTGTCTTGAAATGAAACTTTTACATCAAAACATTTACACATTATACAAACATAGATGATGGTAGCAAAACCTTTTTGACTGAATAGTAGCATCCCCACTCCACATACTTACTCTTACTACTTTGTGCATGCATAGAAACTCGTTCCAACTGCTACCCTTTCAATTTTCAAAAATCAGTTATCCATACATTTCTCAAGAAATAAGACTTGATATATATTTGAAAAATGCAAGATCCCCTAAAGTTTATAATGAATGTTTATCTTTAACTATGATCTTTCAGCATGGGTCAAAATGTAGTATTAGAATAATCATACTAAGATCCCTTTATCATGCCATAAGTAATAATGAACCAAGTATAGATATTAAGGTATTAACCAAATAGAGGGACATGTGGGTCTATAAATATATCTTACTCTCAGCAATTTAAAAGATAACTTTTAAAAAATGGATAGCACCAGCTAGGAACTTATGAAATGTTTTTTTTTCCCCTTAATGCATACTGGGCTAGAAAAAAATATTTGATTTATGCCTAGTTAAGGCCATTTCTTTCAAATTCAAGTCTAACTTTTTCTACAAAAGGGGTCCTAGGTTATCTATAAAGCTTGCTTTAATCATTGACTCTTGTGTAATATAAAGTTCTAATGATTGAGTTCACTTAAAATAACCCAAACCAATTGACTGAAAAGTGACTTATAATTAGACTACAATGACAAACAGGTAAATGATTTTTTTTTTGGTAGCAGCGGCAGAAATGCAGGCTGATATTTGTTGTTGTAATTGATGTAAAGGTACATAAATCTGGGTGATCATTAGCTACCTAAAAACAGCTCATTTCTTAGGGTCACTGGATGACTATAATAAAAATCGTGAGGTGAGAAAAAATGCACATGGATTTAAGGCTGCCAGTACATAATGAATCAACGTTTTTTACCACAATGATAGATTATTACATATGCTTTTAAGGATTAGAATTCAGTGATCTGACAGTGAAAGTGTTCTGAAAGAACATGAGTACATTTTAAATGTAAGTGTTGGCTCTTACAGTATTCCTTCTGTCTTCCTTAGTAAATTTTATAAAATTGTGACAGTGAACTGCAATGAAATACCAGAAGAAATAAGAAGTTATATAGCACCAATAAAGAGAACTAGGTGCTGAAAATGATGATTTTTTGCATATATATATATATATATATATATATATATATATATATGGCTTTACAGATAAAGATTATTAAATATTTTCCAAAGAGATTTATTTAACCATCAAAACTATGCATAATTTTATTCACCTTTTAATGGGCTTTCATTATTTATATTTAAATAACTAATACTAAGGAAAACAGCACAGGTAATTTGTTGACTGAACTGTGGAATGATTGATTTTTTACTCTCTACAGCCATTCTTTTCCTTGTCCTTGTAAAACAACTGCAACATCTGGTTGGAACTTGATAAGATTTGAGTACAGATAAGATATTGTACTGTTTTGACCTTTTCAATATTCTGTATGTTAATTGGCTGTCCATTCTATATCTTCCCTACAGGTTAGTGGAACAGAAAGCAAGGGGAAAATGCAATAAGTAGCCAATCAAACAATAGAACACTGAAAAGGTCAAAGCAGTATAGAAGAATCCTATAATTGACAGAATGTATGAGACATTAAAATTCTACCATCTCATTCTTATGGCAAAGAACATAGTGAAACAGAAAATGGCACTACATAAATCTATTTATATCACATTCCTTGTTCTGAGAATTGAGAACAGAATTTAGCCCATTGTGATTTCAAAGGGGGCATTATTTTGGTATCTCACAGACTTTGTAATGTAGTTAAGTTACATATAGTCAGTATTGTCTAATGTAGTTAAGTTACATAAAGTCAGGTATTGTCTAATTTCAGCTGTTCGGTGTTACATGGGATGATGCATTAGATTAAATAGAACTACATTTATAAAAATCCAGAGAGAAATCTTTAGCATAAAGCATACTTTTCTTTTACATAAGACTCAGTAAATTCATTGGAGAATGTATGGGGACCATTAGTAGATGTTGTTGGTGGTAGTGATGTTAAAGAGAAGCACCAGACTGAAGAGAGAATTTCTCCTAATTTTGCAGAGTTATTTTCAGTGACTTAAAACCATAAAACAAAAGAAACAAACAAACAACAACAAATAAGGAGACATGAAGTCTCTTGAGATAAAGCTGTACAATCTGATCCTGGGAATAAAATTGCCACCTGATTCTTAGACTATAATTAAGGAAGTCAGGGACAGTGGGGACACTGACCCAGAAGCCACATTTTAAGTGCCACATATTAGAATCATCATCCCCTTGACCATTCACATTTAGATGATATCAACTGAAAGGGAGAGAGAAAAACAGTTTCACAATTTCAACGAATGATGTTGTAATGAATGTTTAACTCATTCAGAAGTACTAAGTGCAAAGCTTATAAGGAATTATTATAAAACATGAGATTCTTACATTCACATATGCAGTCACATTTTAAAGGCTTAATGTTTATCACCCATAATAATTAATAATTGCTTACACATCAATCCTCATAGAAAAGAGTTAATGTGTTTACAATTTCTTTTCTGCTACCATTTTATTTTTTGGTAAATTTGATTGGAAAGAAGTCCATAAAAATATAAATCCTTGTAGACACAATTGAAATTTTCTGAGAACACTTCTTTTTTTTACTCCCTCCATTTATGAGATGAAGAAATTATTTTCTTTTTATTCTTAATACTTAGTTGTTACCAAAATTTAAGTTCCACAACATAAATAATAAGATCAGATCAGGCTATTTATTCCATTTGTAATTTAAAGACTTTCAGTTAAATTTCTTGTAGAAAATGTACATGTGACTTAAAAAAAAAAAACTTAAGCACCAATATCTCATTAAATGGGCATAATCTGATTTAACATTAAATTTTCCAGATATTAAATATACCTAATTTTATAGAATTGGAGGATAAAATTATAAATTTGAGCGTATATTGATGATTGTCAGATACTGAAGATACTGGGGAGAGTAAAGAGTATGGATGGAGAAAGGTTGACCAAACAATACCAAATTATAAGTAGATGAGAATAAAAAGTTTTGAAGTGCTGTTGAATAGTAGAATAACTATAGGTATTCAACATGTACTATATAATTTTAAAAGCTAGAAGAAAGAAGAAAAGACTTTTGAGTTTTAGCATAAAGAAATTATAAATGCTTAGGGAGATATGGTTAAATTTCCATAAGCATTCCATAATGTATACATGTATCCAAACATTCCATTATTGCATTAGTCTATATACATATTATGTCTCCTGTTCTAGTTAAAATAGATATATTATACATCATTAATGAAGAGATATTTGTTTAATTTTAAATATGAAATCAGATTTTCTTCAAATAATATTAATCATTTTTTTAATCCTGGTAATCATAAACTTGGGTGGATTCTGAGTAAACTCATTTTATTTCTTCATAATTGAAATCCATTCAGCTTTGGAGGTACTATTTCCACTGATTTTAGAGTTCTGAGAAATTCAATCTGTATTTATTTTAGGATTTCCAATCATTGTTTAGGATTATATACATTCTCCATTGTACTTTCATGCTATTACCTATATATCAGTCCAGTACTGGTAGTTACATAATTCCTGATTCAAGAGAAGGCAGATATTTTTCAACTATCATTTTTTATCCTTTCTGAGCTTTTGTTTAGGCTGGTATTTTTGAACAATCCTTTGCATTTTATGCCTTATGTGACAGATATCTGTGACACCTGCCATAGCCTTCCTCAGGAAATCTAAATAATTGCACATTTCTCATCTTAACCCTATCCTTCTTGGATCCAATACCATACTTTTGTCTATTTTGACTAAATATGTAACATTCATGAACAATCTTCTCTATGATGGGGTGTTAAACACTGTAAGACTATTCTTCTGCTGATCAATCCAAATGCATTATTTATAACTATGTTTTAATCTATGATGTCAACACCATATTTGTGTGAAACACCTAATGAGCTTTTGGATTTCCTCAAGTAAACTCTGAGTATCAAAACACAAAGTGGTCTTAATTTCCCTTAAAATACATGGGACTTCAATTATCATGTCTCTTTTCCTGTGTGCAAATCTTTACCTCATAACAAAGTCTAATGTCACCATTAATTGTCCTTTATTTCATCATCCTCCATAGAAACTTCATACACTTCAGTTTCTGAATCTTGCTCTTGATATTAAAAGCTCAAGCTTCAAAATCCCAAATTATTACTCTCTCTCAGATACCTGGATTTTATAAATCAAAGAGATGTTTGCATTCAGTTAATGGTCTCTAACATCTGATAGTTTGCTTACACACACACACACACACACACACACACACACACACACACAATTAGAAGAGAGAGAATCCATTAAAAGTGGCAAAGTTAGATCTAGTTAAAATTCACATTCAAACAATACAATTATAAAACATTTTTTAAGCCACATCAGGAAATGTATGAATGAACGGAATATTGGATGTTTTAAATTAATTTTAGAAATGATTATAATATGTCTAAATTAAAAAGTGTCTTCATGATTTAGAAATAAGTGGTAAATGTATTCAAGTTAAATATATAATTTTGGTGAATTTATTTGAGAAAATCTAGAAAAATTAACAATATAAATGTGTGTATTGTTGATGGAGTAGACAAAACACTATTGGTAATATAATAATTACTGAAATTTTATTATGGGCAATGAGAGTTCATCGTTTTATCATTTTAATATTAATGTTTATAACATTTAAAATTACAATTTTAATAATGATACAACAGCTTATTTTAGACAAAATATCATTATGATAATGATACTATACTTAGAACCCTTTTTTCTTGAAGAAATATAATATACTTCTTGAAGATAGTGAAAGTTGATGAAAGGCAGAAATAAAATAGAGATTAACACTTCTGAAAGAAGAGAAACATTTCACATTAGAGCTGCATTTCATTGATTTTCCCATTAAGGACACACCCTAGTCAATAAAGCACATGGAGACCATAGCTTAAGTGCTAAATGACAATCTTATGTGGTCAGTTTTGAAAACCAGCATCTTTGATAATACCTGAAAGCAGAGAACCCAAGAGAGAACACAGATCTGTATATATGCTTTATTGCAATACATGGCTATTAAATTGCTTTTGTTCAGTCTGGGACTTGAAGGAGTCTAACAGAAATTAAATTTGTAAGGACAAAGGTGCACATGGGAATCCTTTAAATCCTGATGTGTTGGACACTGCAGGTTTTCTTTTAAAATATCAGGCAGGTGGCCTAAGTGTGTAGCTCAGGGACAGAGTGGAAGTTTAGTATGTATAATAACCTGGGATTGATCCCCAGCACTACCATTATGTATCAGATATCCCTGATTTAGGAATAAGGACCATATTTTATAAATGAGGTCTACATACTACAAGAGAAATGTTAAAAAAGGCTTTCCCTAGAAAAGCCCAAAATCAAGGTGATCCACTTATAAATTGATTGTGGTTGCCAATTTGAATGAATTTAAACATTCTTGCATCAACAATGGACAGTACAAAAGAATAAAATTAATGGAAATGAAAAAAACTGCAAAAAATGATTTTAATATTCATAGATGCAGAACCATAAATTACTGAGATATTGATTGGAATTAGTAGAAAAGGTCTATTAATAAATTGGATAATATGTTAAAGATTTTCATAATTTATATATAATACAATTTAAAGTAGATGTGCATTTCAGGAAGAATGTAAAAATTCACACACAAAAAAACCAAATTCTTGTAGGACAATGCAGTTCCTGAAGTAAAGCATCTACTACATGGAAATTGTTATCAAATAGACAACAAAAAGTTAGGATAAGTGAAAATTAAGAAAAGAGTAGAAATTATGAAAGTTAAAATATAGAGTAAAGAAACAAAATTTAAGTAAAGAACTGTAACCTCAGTCAGATTTAGGGTAATGTAAAGCAAACAAACATTGTATAATTCAAGACCTAAAATATATTCAGTAAAGATTTATAGAAAGTTATTTGAAGTACTATTGGCACAAAGCTTTTTGTTTTGTTTAAAATGTCAACTCATGGATTCATGAATACTAATAATCTCTAATCAGGATAAATAAAAGGCAAATAATATTTGAATGTCTCCTACTCAAATTATTGAAAATCAGCAATAAATGCAGAATTTTAAAAATGGGGTTAAAGGGGAGTTTACATAAACCAATGATAAAAGTGACAATTAATTTTGTAGAAAAATAGAACAATGGAGGAAATGAAGGAACAAAACAGTAAGGTTAGAATTTGATATATTGCAAAACTGGCCTTCAAGAGTAGAACAATACTGAAGCTGTCAAAACAGCTGACTAAGATTCTTCAAAATGTCACTTGGTCAGGGGAAAAGACATATGAAGGCTCTACTTGGTTAAATTCAACAACAACAACAACAACAACAAAACAAACAGCAATAACAAACACATAACCTCCAAATACAATGTTTGAATCTTGTCTAAATCCTGCTTTCAGAAAAATAAAAGCTACGAAGAATTGCTTTGGATCATTTAGGAAAAAAGAAGAAGAAGGAGAAGGAGAAGGAGAAGAAGAAATATTTGCAAAAAACAGCTGAAACAATTTATCTTCAACAGATACTGTTAAATTATAAAAAAGAAAATCCCATCACACCAAAGAGTAATGATGCAAAAGTAATTATGATATATGAGAACATACCAAATGTTCGAGAATTGGTAAGTATGTGAATAAATTTAAATACATTTTCTGTGAATACCCCCAAATTCAGTTAGCTGATAAAAGCAAAATTGCTTTCAATGAATTGAGATATAAAAACCTGTCCATTTGTATTTATTAAGAGAAGTGCTTTAATTTTAAAGAACTCAGATAATAATTTAACAAAGACACACAAACTGTAAGAAACTTGGTGTGGTTAGATTAATATCAGATAAATCAACACTACCAAGAAAAAAAATTCATTTCTTTTAAGTTCCACAATGTAATTCTTTATATAGTCCACCTGTATATACATTATAAAAAACATTTTAATTTTATATGTGTGTAGAGTTATAGAAAATGTAAATATATTAAAGTTCTCATATACCCTGAACCCATTTTTATTTATTAGCAACTTAAAGAGTATAGAACAAAAAATTACTTGCCAGAATGATAGAGTAATTGCTTCTCATCTCAATCAGATATACAAAATACAAAATAAGGTGACTTTGAGTTATAAAATAGATTAAGACTTGTGGAAGTATTATATCAAGGGCAAGTCCCTACCACACCAACTATGAAAAAATTATAAGAGTCTAACATTCAGAGGAAAGATACAACTCACTTTGTGGTGCATGGTGTTTCTTTCCAATTATGTTAAAAGGATTCATGAAAAAGAGAACATTTATATGCTTGTATGTGTCTGTGCTCAATACCTTCAAATAAAATTACAGTGACAAGGAGAAAGAAAGGGACAGAGACAGAGACAGAGGAGAATAAAGAGAAGAAATATGAAGGTAAGGAAATAGAAATAAGGCAAAATATAGGGATTTTATCAGGGAAAACTATAGGCTGTCTATCGGCATATAGAGCTAAGCAGATTTAAATATAGAAGAACCATCAAAATTTGAGAGATTGTAAAAAGAGATATCAAAGGAAATAGTAGCCTGGGTTAAAAGAAACATGGAACATCTGATATCAATAGGCAATTTTTATTGACATATAAAATCATGTATTCACTCTGTAAAACATGATGTTGCAAAATATATATAAACTGTGGGTGTGCTAAACCTAATTAATATTATGTGTTACTTCACATAGCTAACATTTTCTTATGAGAACATTCTCATTCCCTTTCTTAAAATTTCTCAATTATATATTATTACTCTAGTTATCATGCTGAACAACATATGTTTCAAACTTTCTCTCATGTCTAACTCAAATGATATATCCTTTTACCACATCTTTCTAATCCCATTTTCGCCAGTTTCTAGTCACAGGTAACCATGACAGGACACTCTCCTTCTTTGAGAACACATGTCTTAATTTCCACATGTAAGCAAGGACATATTTATCTTTCTGTGTCTGACTTATTTCACGTGACATAATGTCCTCTGTATTAACTCATGTTGTCAGAAATGACAGGACGTAAGTTTTATGACTGAGTTGTATTTCACAACTTATATATACCAACATTTTTCTTTATTCATTCATCTCTTGATGGACACTTAGATTAATTCCATATCTTGGCTATTATGAATACTATTGCAAAAAATATAGTAGTACAGATATCTCTTTGATTCACTTCTTTGTATATGTATCCAGTAATAAATGAGATTACCAACAAAATGCTTAAAAGAAGGTAATTAGGAGGTGCCAAATGTCTACCACAGATTGATAATCTACCATCAAAATTTATTACATGACTTTCTGTGTGAAAAGTGTACTTACTCTCTCCCAAATAATGTCAAAACACAACGTTGCTTGGTCATGGAGTCAAACACAAAAGTAACATTCACTATAGTTTCTACATACTTTTAATCACGACTACTATCTCCACACTCAATTGAATTCTTCTTTTTCTATTATCCTTTTTAGATACTGTAATGGTTTGGATCTGGAATGTCCCAGAAGTGTTCATATATTGAAGATTTTGTTCCCAGTGCTTAAATGGTCAGAGGTGGGGCTTTGGGGGAAGTGATGGGACAATGAGGGTTCTGATCTCACCAATGCATCATTCCTTTGATAATTGAATGAATTAGTAGAAAGTGGTAGAAGCTGTAGGGAGTTGTAGCATGGTTGGAGGAAATAGACGGTAGGTACAGTTGCCCTTGGTAACTATATCAAGGCCTGAACACCTCTTCCCCACCCCCACCACCTCCCCAGCCCCCTCACCTGCCTTGACTTGAGCAGCTTTTCTCCACCACAAACCATGCTTTTACTAAACAAACATGGATAAAATTCACCAAAATCATCTGCTATCCAAAATAATTTTTGAAATATAGAAGTGCTACAAAATATTTTTCAATATGTACCAAAAGATCTTCATCTTCTTAGGTTTTAAATCTAGCTTTTTGGTGCCTGAAAAGACTACAAACCCAAAGTTAAAACTTTTGGAAACAACACCACCAGATTTCCAAATACTATATTCTAAATGGGAAAATGGGCTACTTGAAATTGTTGCTAAAAAGCAACCGTAAAAACCTATATTTTTTGATTTGGCATAACTATTTATCCCTCATATGATGCTAATCTATTATGGATTGGCAGAAAAACTCTGACCACCATAGAGAATTTTATAAACTAAATTGTGTCCCCTCAAAATTAATATATTAGAAGAGTAAATGCCAGTAAACTTTAGAAGGTGACTGTACTTAAAATACAAAGACTGTAGAGAGGTGAGTAAGGTTAAATTAGGTCATATGGGTGGACCCTAATCCAGTATGTCAGGTGGACCCTAATCCAGTATGTCTGGTGTCCCTATCAGAGAAAGAAGACACACCAGCAGTTTGTGGGATCAAAAGAAGGATCATGTGAAAGGTGGTGAGAATGCATCATATTCAAGGCAAAAAGAGAGGCCTCAGAAAAGAAAAAAATGAAAAAAAATGGGGATAGAAAAGACAGTAGAATGAATCAGACATATATTCCTATCCTTATATATGAATATACAACCAACGTGATTCCACATCATATACAACCACAATCATGGTATCCTAACTGGAACAAGTTATACTTATTTTATGTATCTATGCATGTATAATATGTTAAAATACATTTCACTATTATATACATCTATAAAGAAAAAAAGTTTAAAAACCTTTCCAAAACCTTAATCTTGGCTTTTTATCCCATAATCATGAGAAAAATAAATTGCTAATTTATAAAGTGACCCGAGATGATATTTTGTTTTGAAACCCCTAGCAAACTAATGAAGTGACTAAGGGACCCAGGTATAAGAGCTTAACAGGAACATGGGTAATATGGCTTAAATGTTTGTGCCCTTTGCAAAATTTATGTTAAAATAACATGCAACAGTATCACAGGTGAAAACTTTAGGAGGATTGAGGGCTCTGCCTCCATTGGGAGGATTAGGGCCTTTAAATTGGGGGGCATACCAAATATTGAACTCAGGGGCACTTAATGACTAAGCCACATCCACAGCCCTATGGGTGTGTATATATACATACACACCCATAGGGTCCGTTCTTCCAGAGGATGCAGCAGCAAGGCTACACTCATACTCATGCAAGATACACTCTTATTCATCTTAAGAGAAATTGAGTGTGACTTTTTCCCCACATCCTCATCAAAAAAGCAACTGTGGTATGTATACACAATGGAATATTACTCAGCATTAAAAGAGAAAAAAAAGTATGGCATTTGTAGATAAATAGATGGTGTTGGAGAATATCCTGCCAAACAAAATAAGCTAATCTCAAAACAAAACAAAAAAACAGAGGCCAAATGTTTTCTCTGATAAGTGGGTCCATATGGGGACGGTGTGCATGGAGTAAGTGGAGGAACTTTGGAAGTGGCAAAGGGAAGGGGACAAAGTGGTAGGAAAGAGGGCAATGAAGTAATGAGATGAACATCATTACCTTAGGTACATGTATGATTGCACAAATGGTGTAATTCTACTTCACACACAACCAGAGAAATGAAAAATTTCATTTGTGTACAATGAAAGGAAGAGCTTTTATTGTCATGTATAACTGATTAGAATAAACAACCAAATAAATAAATAAAGGGAAAAAATTACAAGCAACAATAAGTGTTGATGAGGATATGGAAAAAAAGGTACACTCATACATTGCTGGTGGCACACAAATTGATGCAACCACTCTGGAAAGCAGCATGGAGATCCCTTAGAAAACTTGGAATGGAACCACCATTTGATGCACTTATCCCACTCCTCAGGTTTATACCCAAAGGACTAAAATTAGTATACTATAGTAATGCAGCCACATCAATGTTTATGGTAGCACAACTTACAATAACTAAACTGTGGAACCAACCTAGGTGTCCTTCAGTAGATGAGTGGATAATGAATCTATGTTATATATACACAGTGAAATATTACTTAGCATTAAAAGAGAATAAAATCATGGCATTTTAAGGTAAAAAAAAAAGAAAACAGAGAGAGAGAGAGAGAAAGAGAGAAGAGATGATACCCACACCAGACACTGAACTTTTCAACAATTTGGTCTTGGTTTTCTAGTTTCCATAACAATGAAAAATAAAATTTCTGTTCTTTTTGAAAAGTGTGGTCTCCAAGGGGAATGAATGATGAGTCACATGCTAGATAAAATAATTTTTACCAATAAATTTCATATATAATTTTATTCACATTTAATTTGTTTTTATTTGTAAATGGTCACAGTACCTCTATTTCATTTATTTATTTTAATGTGATGCTTTGAATCAAACCTAGCGCTTTCACGTTTGCAGGCAAGCACTCTACCACTGAGCTATAACACTAGCCTGTGTGTTCACACTGCTTTGGCAATGTAGGTCGCTTGGCCACAAATAAGTTAGCAAAATCAAACCCTACCATGTGCTCTGGTGCAGGAAGTATACTGTCCACTACAGGAAAAATAAGTGTAAATATCAGTGAATCGGAATCATTCATGGAGACCCACAAAATCAATTATACTTTTCATTTAGGACTGATAAACTTACATATTAATATCCATTATTCTTTATGCAGACTACTAATAGCTCTTCCCTCCAATACAATTGTAATTAGTATCCCTGATTCAGTTATGAACTCATTGAGACACACAGATTTATTTTTCTGTCTCTGCTGTCCAGAAGAGCACAGTTATGAGCTGAAAATATGTGATTCAAATAGCTTTCCTGATTTTTGTTTCAGACATTGTGAGACTATGCCATGTTAGTAAGATGGAACATACCATCAATTATTTTTCTCTTTTCCAAAGCATCACAGATGAAATATCTTTAAATATTAAATAAAGTTTAATAACTTTATGCAGTGAGTGAACACTGTATAGTAAACAACACCATTTTAACAGCTTCTAATAATAGGTTTCATATTGTTTGTCACCAAACTATTAAGTTAAGATGGCTTGTCTAAAACAGTTGATAAGTATCAGACCAATTTTTATACCATGATCTTTTATAACCATGTTTAATTCTATGTACTCTTACCATAAATCCTAGTCGATTCACATATTTTCACCAATTATTGGTTCAGATGGCAGTTGCAAGGGAGTATGGGTCTGTATTTGTCCTTTAATTTGCTTTATTGGAAATAATTTCAATAGGAAATGGAGGTTGGGGTATATAAAAAGAAAATATGCTGTGAGCAGCATGGCACAGAAAGAAGAGAGTGAAGGCAAAAAACAATATACAAAAGTAACTGTATTTCTATAAACCTTGGAATTGAAATCTGAGGTTACTGGGTCAAGTGTCAGCTCTACCATCCAACTCCCAAACAGATCTCTGGAGTGTTAAGTAAAAGCTCAAATTAATTTTACCTGAATTTCAAAAAAAAAAAAGTAATGTCATTCTCTAGTTTATAGTAATATTCTTTTCGTATAAAAGAAGGAATTTTAAAATATAATTTCTTTTTGGATAGGGATAAATTATACTTACTAGGAAATCCATATAACAAAGTATTATAGTAACTTTAGGGTTACTTATAGTAACCTTTAGGGTTTTCTACTTTGCTGTGTAAATTGTCCATGTTTCCTTTGCCAAATAATTAAGAAGATGGAATGTTGAACCTTGTTAAGTAACATTGACTTTAAATTCTTGAAGGAAAAACATATCCTGTAAATTTCTTTTGTATCTAAACAATGACAAACATATAAATATTGCTCAATAAATACTGTTGAATATGTAAATAAATGAACAAAGGAAGTATTTATGTTGAATATCCTAGAGTAATATATTTTAGATTCTTTAATTGGCCTGGCCTTGGCAATCATATGAAACCTGAACCCTGCAGATGGTCTAGGAAAACTCTGTCTCCCCCTTTTCTTCAAACGTATGTGAATAGTTAATTACATGATTTTTATTTGGAGACTTCTCCTCATATAATTTGAACTGACCAGATGAGGGTTGATCTGAGGAATATGTCCTGTTTAATTTCAGAAGTAGTCTCTTAGTACTCCTAAATATTACACAATCCCCTCACTGCTTTGTCTTCAGAACTTGGAGGTAAATTTTAGCTATCTCAGTCATCCTTAAAATCAAGAAATGAGGTGGGCACGTCAAATATAAAGTAAGCTAGATTGTAGAGGATGGGTTATTTCCTTTTCTTCATGTTGGGCAAATCTATAAGTAGATATAATATAACTCCAATTTTGCTTTCTATTTTTTTCATTGGCTAAATATTTTGGAAATCTTAAAATTCCCATTAATCTATGTTTAATTGTGCAATAATATGTCTTCATTAAACATTTCAAAGTTATCATTGCTATGGGATACTTATTAGCTGTAATCTACATGATATGGTTTTTATAAGACTAATCTACTTATATTACTCTTCAAATAAGCCTAGTATAATAAACAGGTAGAACAGATCTCTTTGATTTCTAAATGAATATTTTGGTTAAGGATAAAAGGTTACCTCATAAACACATTGTAGTCATTGTATTTCTAGGAAGAGGTTAATTTCCAGTGAAAGACAATTTAGTGTGACACCAAAAGGAATTTTACTAAGATTAAACTATATGCATTGTTTCATGACACTTTTTAAAACAAAATTATTTTCTAAAAGTTTTTTGCTAATTGATGGCTAATAGTAAGATGTTAATGTTTCATGTTGTTAAACATATCATTTATTGTTATTTATGAGATTTTTTTAAATTGTGAATCAAACTATTTGGGAATAAAATTGTATAATTTGGAGAGCATATTAACGTATCAGAAGAGAATAATTTTTTCTCTATACACACTCTAGATTTAAAAATTGAAAATATATTTCTAATGTTTTATTAATTTAATTTAAAAAATAATGTGTATGCTATGAGTTACAATTTCACAAGGAGATATTCCCACCCCCCACAATTCTTAAGGGCAAATCTGAGTAAATTTATGAATGTTTTATTCTATTACAAGACAATAAATTACATTTCATATGTTTCCATAAATCCATCTCCAAACACTGAATCACTTCAATTGCAAAGTATTTGTCTGAATTGCATTTTATATTGTTTAATAATAACATATTATATTTCTTGTAAGTTGCTACAAGCCACAGGGAGATGAGCTAAGAAAATTTAAAGACAATTTGATATTTAGGTGAAATTGAGGTTTTAATTCAAGTTTCTGAAAGCTTGTCAAACATATATCACTTTTACTCTGCTCATTTTCATTTACTAAACCACAGTCTACATAGGTCTTGCCTCAGGAGAGTGTAAGCCTGATTACTTTTTCCCCAAGATCGAAGCTCTCTTCCATGATTGATTATATCAGTGTTCAGCACTTCAAAACTATTTTAATGATTCTGTTTATTTCTGTTAATAAAGTGTAGATAAATTTTAGTCACTATGCTTGTTGAAAATCCTAACATTTTGCTTTTTCTTTCATCCTTGTGTAGTTTGCCTGGAAATGTAAATATTACACAGTGTCCAATTATATGATGCCATGTCTTAATCAAACATTGCAACTTACCATTGCAACTAGATACTTATTAGCAATAACCTATATGATACAAGTTTGTATTTTCCAAAGATATGAAATATTCTAGTTATTCTTTTGACTATATGCAATTGTTAGGGTCTGTAAACAAATCAAGATGGCGCCTGCCATTTTGCCAGAGGGAGTGGTTTTTGAAGTAGCACCAGGGAGCCATTAAGTATGGAGATTCCTTATTGGTTGACTGCTGTATCTAGTTTATGTTAATTAAAATAAGATCTATGGAATGTATATATACCCCTCCTGTCCTACAATAAACGGCTCCCACTCCTGCTGTATCAACCTTCACTAGTTCCTCGTCACCCCCAGGTTATTTTGCTGCAGCCGGACTGCAGCATGCAATCTAAGAGATAACTCTGTTTTGTTATGAGATAGAGCAATATATTTCTAGTGGTTGCTCTGGTAAGTGACTCATCAAAAGTAGTATTGAGAAACTAGGAGCAGCTCTGACTGGTGACATTAGACACATTACATAAAGTCACTTAAAAAGTTTAGATAAAGTTACTGATTTATTAGGACTAATATGCATAACTAGCACTTCCAAGCTACTCTTGGCTGGTTCCAGAAAACCACTGTTTCTTTTCCAACTATTCCACCTCTCTTGCACACTTTTGTGATTACACTGTTGGAATCTCCTCTTGATAAGAAGTTTTACATTATCATTTTAAAGACTGTGAAGTTTTGTTCTTATAGTCTATATGTTTAATATTGGGTCACCTATGGTGGTAAAAGCTTGTTTGAAAATCAGCAGATGCAGAGTAGCCATTTCATTAGGGCTGGAGTAGTTGTAATTTCAAAACATGGCTTGGAAATCCAGCTATGTTTGACAGAGTTATAGCATACAGTTGCACTTAGAAAGCTTATAATTTGTCCAGAAATACAAGTGTACAATATGCAGATTTCTTGAGTTTCTTATATCCTTTCTAGCATTAAGAATACTAAAATTTCAGAAGTTTCATTATGATCTCTTTTTCTCTACTTGGTGAGATTTTTTATATGAAATATATATTTTAGATTATTTGAGGTATATTTCTTAGACATGCATATATGGGTTTTAAGAGTTTGGAACTTATTCTCAGTATCTGTATTTTACCTCCATTTTAAAATCAATTTAATAAAATTTAAACTAAAATGAATTAAAATTAAGATTTTGAGATACATTTGAAAATTCAGAATTGTATAAGTTTTAAATCATGTCTTGCCAGCATAGGGAAAGAAGAAAATAGAGTGATTGTCTATGATTTTTTTTCCAACAAGACAAAGTTCACAAAATAGCCATAATATGAGAGAATATGAAATGTACATTAAAAAAAATGGTACATCCCAAGGGTTTCATAAGGCTGGTTAGGCTTGAGCATCACTTTTCATTTACACAAAGGGTAATAAATAGGTCCCAAGCACTTTCAAAATTTGATCAAAAGATTCAGCTCAAACAATCCATCTGACATCTACATTCCTACTTGAAAATGTATTCAAATTTGTGATATTCAAAAACCTTATTTGAATATGTTCATATATCTCAATGATGTACAACGCTAGCTAGCACCTACAAGTCCTCAAAAGCCAAATGAACCTCATATTCTGCTTTCTAAACTGAAACACTTCAGAGAGACCATGTGTAAATTCACAGGAAAACATAGAGGTATGCGCACACTAGCCATGGACAGAAATGGGACCATTATCTGTTCAATTATTTATACCAGAATTTTAAAGATTATAATTTTAAAAAATAATTGATATACATAATTTGTGCATATTTTGTGGGGTACTGTATGGTATTTTGATACTGGTAAAATGTGTAATGGTCAAATCAAGGTAATTAGCAAATCCATCACCTCAAATATTTATCATTGCTTCATCGTTAGAACATTCAAAATGCTCTCTTACAGTTATTTAGAAATATGCGATACATTTATAAAGAGATTGTTGACTGTTTTCTGATGTTGTTTTCAAATGTAATTCATTAATGATTAATTTCTCAAATGTACAAAATATTTACTTCAAGGTATTTCAACTTCTAGTGCTATTATCTTAGAAAAGATCAAAATATCTTATGTTAGTGTTCTAAAATTTTCCTTGGTACCTCAGACATCTACTCCGCAGACCAGCAAAAGTGTCATTAAAATGTACATTAGATCACGTTAACATCTCCATAAAAACCTTTTAATGCTTTTCTGTTTCAATTTAAAAATTCTGTTTTTGGTTGGCCAAACCATTCCATAATTTCACTATAATCTAATTTTCATTTTAATTTTTCATGGTTGTCCTCCTCAACCCTCCAGTATCCCAAATGAATCATCAAATTCTTTAGTCATGTCAAACTCTCTCCAAGCATAGGGACAAAGTGCATTCATTTTTACTTCCTAGAAGGCTCTCCTTTCACTCTAATGGGCTTTCCACTGCCTATCAACTTAAATGTTACCTCTGTTGAGAGATTTCAATTAGAACCACCGTTCCTATATTGGTTTGTTATATTCCCCATATTTTTCTCATTTCTACCTCTTATTCTTTCATTCAATTATTGTAATTGCCATAACTGCAAACGCTTATTTTTACTTTTTAATCTTCATCCCTGACTAGAATACATAGTCAATGAAAAATAGCATGAAATTCTATCATACATAATATTCAGATATTACAGAATTTCAAGCAAAGGTTGGAAACTTAAATATCTGTTAACTGCAAGAAAAAAATTGGGTGTTATAAAACCATTTACTTGATTACATTCACCTCCCATGATAAAAACAGAATTTAGTTCAGGAAGACATTTTAAAGTTCATTTATATGAGTATGTGACTTTGTAAGGTCCTTCTACAAAAAATGTATATTCAGATATTACTCGAATGCTTTACTCTGAGAAGTTTATAACTGAGAACTGCTCCAAACACAGACTAAATAGAAAAAGCATTTTTTTTCCACACAAAAATAAACAGTATTTATTTCTTTTTATTTGTTCTTTTTAGTTATATAATGCAATAGAATACAGTTTGACATATTTATACAAGCTTAATGTATACACAGTCAAATGATACTCAGCTAAAAAGAAGAATGAACTTATGACATTCACCAGAAAAATGGATGGATCTGGAAACTCATGATAAATGAAATAAACTAATGCTTTAAAACCAAAGGTCGAAAGTTCTCTCTGATATGTGAATGCTAACACATAACCAGGTGGGGGACGGCAAAGGAAGAATAGAAGTTTAGTGGATTAGACAAAGAGGAATGAAGGGAAGGGAGGGGTGGTGGAGATGGCAAAGACAGTAAAATGAAGCCTATAGAAACTTCCTATGTGCATATATGAACAGGCCACATTGAATCTCACCATCATGCACATCCACAAGACTGGGCCTGTAATTAGAACAGTATTTGTTTTTGTAGCAAAATTATAAGTTCTAAAGACAATCCAAAGTTCAGAGGCTTACTGGTTTCTTTGCCACTTCCACTGCCTTTTAAATATATTGGAATTAAATAATTAAATATCAGGGAATTTAGAATACTAAGGTCCAAAATGTTTTCAATCATGGGTACCAGAACATTGACAGCTTATTCTAGTCATGTGAAATGAATATCTTTACATATTTTGTTTCACTATTACACAAGAAGAAAATTCTATCTATACTAAAATAGAGAAAACTTTGACTTTCCCAGTTTGGGCAATGCTGTCAGCAATTCTAATCTGAATTACTCATCTAAAATTTTCACACTTTTAAAATTTCTTTAATAAAATATTTTCTTAGCTCTTCACTATAAAAATGTTTAGCTATTTCACTCACATGTTTAATGTTGAATTTTTCTACTTGTAATTATATTGGGGTTTTCTACAGTCACAGTTTAGCATAACATTAAATTTCCAGTTAAAAAATTATATATATGTTAATGAGAATATTTTAAAAATGGTGAAACTGGCATTTTATCATTTCTAAGTATAAACTTCCTTGAAATACCTCCAAAGATATAAAATAATGTAGAACCTGTTATATTAATATACAAATTGAAAATCAAACTCTAGTTATTCTATGAATTGTGTCAGAAATAGATGGTCATCATTTTAGACTATAAAAGACTATAACTCTTTGTTCTTGAGTTAATAATTCCTGCAGACAGCTATATCTCTAAATGCAAGGTAAAATGATTAATTTGGAGTGTGTCTTTTTTGAAGAAGACAAAGATTCTGTTCTCTAATATTTAAAAATGTTTCTGAAATATTTCTTAGGTTATTTCATTAAAAATTTATTGCAATATGATACTGCCTCTTCTCATTACTTTAGATTAGGATGTCTTTGCATGTAGTCTTTTCCTTTACCACAAAAAGGAAATTAAGAAAATTTCCCTTCACTTCTCATAGAAATTTGTTATTATTAGCCATTTGGACCAGAGCCTGAAAAACGCAAATACTGATGATACTACAAAAAAAAAAAAAAAAAATAGACACATAGATCAATGGAACAGAAGAGAGGACCCAGAAATGAATCTACACATTTATGGTCAATGGATTTTAAACAAAGGTACCAAGAATGGAAAATGGGAATAGATGAGTCTTTTTAGTGAATCGCTTTGGGAAAACTGGAAATTTACATGCAAAATAATAGAATTGGAACTTCATATCACATCCAGTACAAAAATCAACTCAATGTTTTAAATTGATCAATGTTTTCAATGAAAGACCTGAAAATGTAAAACTATATGAAGAAAGCAGAGGAATTTCTCCAAGAGATTTTCTAAGCAATGATTTATATATATATATATATAAATACATTATGTATATGAACATGAAGCAAAGCAAAAATAAAAAAAATAGACTTACATACAATTAAAAATCATTTGAGGGATGGAGTTGTAGCTTGGTGGTAGAGTGCTTCCTATCAAGAGTGAGGCACTGGGTTTGATCCTCATCACCAAATAAAAAATAATAAATAAATAAATAAATAAATAATAAAATATATTTAAAAAAATCAATTGCACAACAAATGAAACAATCAACAGGAGACAACTTATTAATTGATTTGAAGAAAATATTTTCAAAACATGCCACTAATAATTGATAAATATAAGGAAATCAGCTCAAACCCAGTACACGACCCAATTAAAATATGATAAATAGAATTAAATAGAAATTCCTCAAAATGCAACATAAAAATGTTTAGCTGGTATATGAAAAAAATGTTCAATATTGTTAATCATAAAGAGTATGTAAGCCAGAACTATAATGAGATGTACCTCATCCTTGTCAGAATGGCATTAGCAAAAGTACAAAAGATAAAAAGTCTTTTTGATGAGGTAGAGAAACAGGGACCCTGATACAGTTTTGGTGGGAATGTAGATTAGTACAGACAAGATAGAAAACAATTAGGATGTTCCTTCAAAAAGCTGAAAGCATAAATATTACACAAACCAACTATTTACTACTAAGTATATATTCATCCAAAGAGATAAAATTCATACATCAAAGAGATATCTGTATTCTCATGTTTATTGTGGCACTAGAAATAGAATCACCCTAAGTATTTTTGAATGGCAAGTGGGTGAAGAAAATATGGCATATACACACAATGGACTATTATACAGTCTTTAAAAAGAATAATGTAAAAAGAATTTTCAATGCAATGGAAGGCATTAAATTAAGTAAAATAAAACAGGCAATGCTATTAGCCACAGGGAAAAAAATGTACTATGCAATCAGTTTGAGTGCATCTGGAATAAGAATTTTATAATTTTTGAAAATATAGTATAATGTATTTAATTATAAAATTAATGGTGTATGTTGTCTCATATAGCAATAAATTGATTTTACATAAACCATATAGAAGACATGAAATTTAATACACAGATTTTAACATTAACTTTTATTCATAACCAAAACAATGTAAACAAAGATGATATATAACTAAGAATTTTTGTTGAAAAAATTAAAATCTAATTTTGTAAAGCAACATAAGTATATCTTATTTATCTGTTTTCAAATTTCTTTTACAAAGGTGTTATTCTAAGTAATTCTCAATAACTAAGCATGTCAAAATTGACAAGCCAATATCCTGAACAATTTAATTAATTAATTAATCTGTTGTTATGATAAAAAGTTCAAATGAGATATTTTATGATGTTTCTCAGCCTAAGAGCATCTCAAATTGTCACAGCTAATTCTCTTACAGGTTTTATAGGTTAAATGTTATTGCCTAGAAGTTAAAATATCTATAACAGTAAGAGCTTGTCATTGGGTTTTGTGTGTGTGTGTGTGTGTGTGTGTGTGTGTGTGTGTGTGTGTGAATGTTTCTGTGTGTTGCAGAAAACGACTTAAGTATTCAAGAACAAATGCAGTTTACCACTGGTTTTCATCCTTGAGACAAACTGGACTATTCAGTTTGAGATAACTCACAACTACCAATTGCTCAATTGCCTTTATTTATTACAAAATAACATGAAAAGAAAAACTCAAAGACATGAAGAAAAGAAAAACAGGCTAAAATAAATGCTTATGTTTACTAGCTATTCATTTCTACCTAGTTGTGAAGCAAGTCTAACAAGTACACTGGGCAGGTTTTCTTCCCAGAGCTCTAGTTTTTTCCACTTAAGAAGCTGAGCATGTTGACTAAAGAGAAGTTTGTGTTACTACTCTCAGAAAGACCTCCACATTTACAGAAAGGCATAATTCCTGCTGAAGTGATTTACATTGCCTTATGGTAAAGTCCATTCTCAGTAGGATAGGAGGGGTATATATACATTCCACACAGCTTATCTTAATTAACATAAACTAGATACAGCAGTCAACCAATAAGGAATCACCACACTTAATGGCTCACTGGCATGACTTCACAAACTACTCCCTCTGGCAAAATGCCAGGCGCCATCCTGACTTGTTTATAGACTCTAACATATTTTATTTTTTGAGCTCATACAGACCTAGGTTAATGTTTTTCTGATCAGTTTTATTTTTTGACTGTGGAGTTTTAAACATTGCAATGGAGATTTCACCTGTGTAAAGCTACAAGGCCTTTACTATTGTCTTATGTGTTGTACATTTGTGTGCACACTTGTGTTTGGTGTTGTATGTCTGTGTGTGTGTATGTCCATATGTCATATATGAGGAGTGCTCATGAAAAAATGGATCCGAATTTTTTTTAATCACGTGATTTTAATGGTTTAATTTAAATTGGGTAAACAGCTGTTGAGGATTGTTTTAATATGTGTACAAATAAGGAGGTTAATAGATCTGTTTGTTTACTTTCTCCTTTTCTTTTCATTATATTTAATAATTCTGTTCAGGATAATGTAAATTGTTCAGAAAATTGTTTTCTTAGTACCTGTTGGAATGTTACATAATTTTTTTTTAGCATCATTGCCAGAATTCCTATCTTCATCCCAGTGCCGGTGAAGACAAAGATAAAACCAAACTACAGCTTCTTCGATGGTTATCACAACAAACTGTATATACTGATGCATCAATGAATAATAACTCAACAAGTAATGCTCAATCAAGGAGTCGATTTACTTTGGGAGGAAATGGACATATTGATGGATTCCTCTGCTTTGAACTGCTTGCAGAACTTGCCTGGACTATGTATCACTTGTATGCATTGTGAACTATCTGTTGGTGCAGCGAATTGTGGTAGTGCTGGAGTATCTTTGCTGATGGTGTCACCAGTGGTACAATTTTTAAAAGGAGCCATCAATTGGCTTAGTGTTGTGGCATTCTGCATCCTCCTCCCTTCTGCTAGTGATGGTCTAAAATTTGGGGGCCAACAGAGGTGAGGCAAAGAACCTCATCCCCCCACTGGCACCAAGGCCAAATTTGGGGGCCAACAGAGGTGAGGCAAAGAACCTCACCTCCTCACTGGTGCAAAGGCCTATCCACAAGTATGGCTATATGCTAGACTGGTAGTCAGTTACTGGTATGATCCAATTGCAGTGATACCAACCTAAGACAGGAGGCTGACAACTACAGGTCAGATCATCCGATGACTGGTAAGGACCATATGTTGTATTGAACAACCTAACAGTCACGGTCCCTAAGCCACATTGCTTGTTGTTTAATTAAACAGAAGGGGGGAGATGCTGAGAAACACAGTCTAGTCGGAATGGCCCCTGGCATTTGCCAATAGTATTGGTTGACAGGCGAGGCATTACTATCTGCCTCAGCCACTACTTTGGAGTTCTCAAGCTACTTTGGAGTTCTCCTGGGGATTCCTGGGGATTTCTGGAGAGTGCCCATTGGTTGGGGAAGTGCAGGAGTGGGGATTTCCGGAGGAGATATTTCTGGTGGCTGGAATTCCCCGGCAGTGTGTGTGAAGCGTTTTGGTGGAGTTCAAAAATAAAGTTTGTTCCTGCTTCAGTGGCTCATGGTTGGTGCCCAGCCAGACTGCGGCAGCTAATATGTATATAGAGAACATTTACTACCCAACATAAGGGAGTTCAATTTTTTTAAAGAAATCTTAAAACAATTACAGAAAAATTGAAATAAACTCTATAGAGGGTAGGAAGTAAAACTTAAGAAGTATATATTTTTAAATTAGTTTTGCATAGCTTCTTTGACCACAACATATAATTATTAATAACACAAAAATGCAATTAAAATACAATAATAATTATACAAATGAAATTCAGAGAGAACATGAATTGGAATAATGAATTTGAACATATTAAATGTATACGATGAAGCTTAGTCACCAGTTAGAGTAAAATGCTTAGTCTTAAATGCTTGTATTGGAATAGACAGAAAGCTTAAAATCAGTCAGCTACATTTCCATTAAAAGAAGCCATTAAAGTAACAACAGATCAAATTAAAAAAATAGAACTAAACAGAAAATAAAGATGTACCCCAATATCAATGAATATAGAAAAACAAAAAAGAAAAAATAATCAGTAGAAACATAAGTTGGCTCTTTGAAAACAAACTAAATGAGTCAATTCAATAGGAGTTACCAAGAAACTTTACAAATAAAAACTTATGTTACAAATTTGATCTAAAATGTCCACCAAACTCTCACATGTTGAAGAATTTTGTCCCCAGAGTGGTATTGTTGAGGGGTGGGGATTTCAGGAAGAGATTGGAACATGTGGATCTGATCTTTCAGTGATTCATCCATTGACAGTAGAATGGACCACAAAACAGTGGTGGATACTATAGGCAGAAAAGATATGGTTGGAGGAAGTAGGTCACTGAGGGAATGACCTTGTGGACTCTACCTTATCCCTGGCCACGTCTTCCCTTCTCTTAGATTTCTGGCTGAAATGAACTGAGCGGTTTTCATATGCCACACACTTCCACCATGATGTTCTGCTTCATACTATACCCAAGGAATGGCCCATTGACCATGGAGGGAAACCTTTGAAACCATTAGCCAAAATAAATCCTTTCTCCTCCAAGTTATTTGTGTCTGGTATTTTGGTTATAATGATGAAAAACTGACCAACACACCTTATCAATATCAGAAGTAAAAAGGATGATTTAAATACAATCCTTTGGATGTCAAAAAGAAAAAAAAAGGAGACAAAATTAATAAGAAAATCTCATAATTAAGGTGTTAAATCAATATTGTTTAAACAAACAAAATATAATCACATATTTTATTTAAAACATTTCCACAAAGAATACTTAGGCTTAAAGTGGTTTGTGGTTTAAATTTAAAATATTCTTTCTGAATATTTAAGTAAAAATAGCAATGTTGCATAATAATTCTAAAGAATAAAAAGAGAGACTTTCCATTTTTTTTAATAAATCTAGTATAATCTCAATATCAATACCTAAAAAAAGCAATAATTAAGAATGGAAAATCTCAGAGTAACCTGCATGAGAACTCTCAAGGTAGATCTGGTACTCTGTTACATTAGTGTCTCCTAATGAACAGTGTCAGTGTTTCTGCTTTTCTATAGTCTTATTTACTTAAATTGAACCTGGATGAGGTAGTGATTTACCAATGTAATGCAGTGCAAACTACGCAGGATACTCCTGTGCGTGAGCTTAAAAGAGTTTGGCAAATCCTGCTTTTGCACTATTGGGAGATCTGGACAGTATGTAAAAAATCCATCTATCCTCCTGAAGAAACCATGTGAAGAAACTGCATGACCTGAGAATTTTATGACTACGTGGAGATAACAAGCCTGCCATTCCATTATTCCAGCTAACCTCTGCCCAACCAAGCCATTAGCTACAACTACACCAGCAGAAGCAATACCAATAGAAAAGTTTTCCAGAGACGTCCTGTCCAAAATGCAAAACCAGGAGAACGTAAACTTGTTGTTGTTAAAACTCCTGAACTTTGCAGACATTGTTTATGCAACAATGGATAAATAAACCAATGACATTCATTATTATCTGAACATGTCCAATCTTAAATATACAACAAGAATAAATTTAAAGGTTATTAAATTACATATGCTGAAACATTCCTATTTTCGTTTTTTTTTACATTAGACAAAATTAGATAATGGTAAAATATTCACAAGCAGTAAAATGACTAATACCTTTTGGAATATTTAGAGCACTATGATATAATACCAGTGAACAGTTACATCAAGCTATTTGAATGAATATTAAAATTAAAATGTTTTGCAATCAAAGAAATACAGATGAATAGAGAATGATCCCACTTGCACTAAGCAAAAATACCAACAAATCTAAATTACACTGTTGAAAGTTAGAATAATTTTGGTACTTGAAACAGAACATAATAAAAGAAAGGGAACAAGGCAGGGAGTTCTGAGGTGCTGATAGTTTATTTGTTTCTGTTTCTAGTCTATGTGCTGATAAGAGAAGTGATTACATTTGAGAATAATTTTTGTGTTGTATGTTTATGAGCATGTTACTTCAATGAAAAGTAGAAAAAATATGAAATATAAAGTCACAGCAAAAGTGAAGACATTCTTAAAGAAACAATGTGCTCCGTGTGGTGACAAACACCTGTAATCCCAGCAGCTCAGGATTCTGAGGCAGAGGAATTGCTAATTCAAAGCCAGCCACAGCAACTTAAATAAAAAATGTGAAAAAACTTCGTACTATCCAATATATGACTTATCATAGACTCTAATTAATAAACCATGGTGTTAGTGAAACAATAAAAAAGGAAACAGAAGAGAATCAGCAAATAGATGTAAATTAACATGGATTTCTGATTATGACCAAAATCATTACATTGTAATGGAGCAAAGTTATTCCTAATTAATGATGATGTTTTGGTTTGCTATCTAATGGAAAAACAATAATTTACATAACAATACAATTAACAAATATATATTTGAGCTGAAACATAAATAGCTACATTAAAAGAAATATTAAAATAAAGATAACAGAGGATCTGTAGACATATGATATCAGATTCAATTAATTTAAAGTTCAAATATAGGCATGATATATGTATACAGTGTTAGAAGCCAAAGCATTGGTTTCCTTTTGGAGACAGTATTGAGTATAGTCACAACAAAAAGGGTTTTTGGAGTATTGTGAATATTTATAACACAGATGTTTGGTTTGTGTTAATCCACTGAACTTAATCTGTACTTAGTGCCAACTGATCCCTCAATCATCTATCTATGTGTGTGTGTGTATTTTTCTTCCTTCAGACAGCTAAAAATATGGCTATAATCAAGGTTATGAGTTCAGCTGTAAAACTGGTCATTTGTCAGAAAATGATGTAATAAAATATGTAACAAAGATATCTCTCTAGCTACATCTGCATTAAGTAAAATAATTTCAAGAGGAATTAACCTTATTTTAAATAAGTGAGCTTCTTTAAGAGCAGAAAAGGTAGAAGATACACATATTTAAGAGAACACACACTTATGTGGCAGCTTTTATACATTGTTAATCAACCTAAGCACTTGCCTTATATGCATGAGGAGCTGGGCCTACGCCTTGCACTACCAAATCAAAATAAAATAAAAACCACAAAATGAACACCACCCAAAAAAGATCTTTTCTATGATAAATTAAATTATGATAGCCAGTTACTCATTTTATATTACAGGCATGAGAATTACCATTTACATTGTAAAATCTCTTTAAAGGCACTGCATTGGGAATTCTAAGATCATTGCTGTTTCTCTGTGGCAGTAGATTGGTTATGCATGTAGCATAGTTAGGTCTATGACCCTTTGGAAGAAATGGAATGACAGCACTTAAATGCGAGAGAATTAAAATTTTAAAAGAATTAAAATGAAAACAGGTGCCACATTTGAATAAAAACTCTATGGGGACTTCTACAGTAAGTCACTGGCACATGAAACATTGAATTGAAATTGGCAAATGTAGAAGAGTTATTCTGATCATTGGGGCCCTTTTGAAATCTTTGTTAACCAGAGTACAGGTAGAAAACAGAGCATAGACAATATAAGATGGAATCCTGATGGATAATGACAGTGATTGTCAAGTTTCCAGGTGGTTAATCAAGTCAAGGAATGTTAGAGAACATGATAGAAATTGAAATATAATGGAAAGGTTATTTGGTTTTGAACTAAGAAGATGAAAAGTACAAGTGTAATTTTCACAGTACTTCCTACCAGAAACTGCTGATTTGTTTTTCTTATCTTTCCTTAATATTTTGAAAACTGACTTTTATCCTCCATTGATATATTTAAATCCTAGGTATCTACAGTGAATGCATCATGATCCAGCGAAGCATGGTGTTCTTTCAGTAAGTGATTCTGAATGATCAATGGTATGGTATAGAATGGGTGGGCATAATGCGTCATCTTCCCCCTCCTTCCTAAGCTACAGTACTCTATACTCATTCATAATCAAAGTAAATTTTGTCCTTTCAGATTCTACTATCCACAAATAAATTTTTAAAAGAGGGTTTTAAAGAACACAGTATTTAGAAGATACAAGTTTTTTTTTTATTGGTTGTTCAAAACATTACAAAGCCCTTGACATATCATATTTCATACATTAGATTCAAGTGGGTTATGAACTCCCATTTTTACCCCAAATATAGATTGCATAATCACATTGGTTACACATCCACATTTTTACATAATGCCATATCAGTAACTGTTGTATTCTGCTACCATTCCTATAGTAGAGGATAGAAGATATAAGTTTTAAAACAACAATTATTTAAACTTGTGGGTTTTTTGTTTATATCATGGTTTGAATATTAGGTGTCACCCCACAAAGTGCCAGTGTTAGTGCAGAAATATGCAAAGGTGAAATGGTTGGATTGTGGGAACTGTAACCTAATCAGTCCATCTTAGTTTGAATGGATTGGGTGGTAACTATAGGAAGATAGAGTCACTGGTGAGCATGCACTGGAAGAGTTTATGTACCCTGCAGCTTTTTGCCATGTTCTGTCTCACTTTGGCCCCAGAGCAATGGGCTCAGCTAAAGATCTAAAACTTTGACCCAAAATAAATTTTCCCTCTTATAAGTTGTCCATGTCTAGTATTTTGGTCACAGTGACAAAAAGCTGACTAATAGTATAGTTTAGATATTGTTTCTCTCTGGCCCTCTCATTCCCTCTCCCCTTAAACTAACTTTTCAATTTAATTATATAAATTCAGATAAATTTTATTAAGCATATACACACTTGTGGTGTTATGCACACTGGGTTCTGTTTTTCTGTTTTATGTTTCTAAAAATTTCCTGGAGAGATAGTCATAAATGTAAAAAAAAAAACAATTAATTAAAGCATAAAATTTTTAAAACAAGTTAATCAGAACTTAAGTCAAAAAATAATTTTAAAAATTTAGCTAGAAATAATATGTGGAATTTGAGAGAACTAATATGACTTTTCATAAAGAAAGAAATTAAGAACAAGTTTTATATAGTTTTTTTAAGAAAAAAATCTTAGGAAGTGTTGTAGTTTATCCAAGGTTTTTTTTTAATATTTATTTATTTTTTAGTTGTAGTTGACACAATAGCTGTATCTTATTTATTTATTTTTATGTGGTGCTGAGGATCGAACCCAGGGCCTCACATGTGCTATGTGAGTGCTTTACTGCTGAGCCACAATCCCAGCCCAGTTTATCCAAGTTTTAAGGATCTTGGTATCATCTGTGAATAAAGTATTGAGGCCTCTTTCAGTTTGCAGTCAGCCAGAGATATATTTCATTTTATAGTTTTTTTCCCTAAGGTGGTAAAGCTCAGAGGGTACCTTATAATTCAATTATATTATAAGCAACCTTAATAATTGTAATTACATCAGGCAGGTGAAGCAGATTTTTAATTTCTATGAGATATACATGAATAAACACTCATTCAAGTTGTAAGATTTACTTTCCTCTTGAACAAACAAACAAAAAAAAAAAAACACTGAATGATACTGACTCAGATATTAAAGTAAAAACTATTTTACTCTCCTCATCACAAGTTCTCTGAGAAACTTCTGAACCAACAAACAAAAATATTTTGGCAATCCTAGTAGACCCAGTCTTATACATGATGTACTAAAGAAAGTGCTAAAGAAAGTCAGAGGTCTTCAGAAAATTTCCCATTACTTCTTAACTTTTCATCTACTTATCCCTTACTAAATCAAGACTATGCTACTTTCTTTATTTATCAAGTCAAGAAATATTATTAGCAGATTAAAAAGGGTACAAGCAACCTAATGTCATTAGAACCACATTCCCATCTGCTATTCCCTCTTTAGCAAACAGTCAAATCCACCATGCAGGCTGAATTAAACCAAAGCCTCACATATACAAATAAAAATCTAAATAGTATATATATTTTTCTAGTAGCATGACAGAGGACTTGTCCTAAATATGCTCTTAGAATAAAATCTAAGTTATTTTAAGAAAAACTCTGTGTCATACAAATGCCCTCACATATCTTTAAAATACAAAGTACCATATTGAAAGTTATGGGGATCATTTCATTGAAGAATGTAGGTCTTTAACACATTATCTCCCAAAACTACTTGTCAAAAAGCACTATCCAGTCACTCCAATATTTCCCAGAGTATGCTTTGTAAAACTTTTGTTTTAGTCCACTTTTCATGACTGTGCCAAAAACTTGATAAAAATTTACTTAGGCTCATGGGGTCAGAGATTTCAGTTCAATTGGCCGGCTCCATTTCTTTGGGCCTGAGGTGAGTCAGAACATCATGGTGGAAGGGTGTGGCAAAGGAAAATTGATTGGCTCATAGCAAGCAGGAAGAGAGAGAAAGAGAGAGAGAGAGAGAGAGAGAGAGAGAGAGAGAGAGAGAGAGAGAGAGAAACAAGTTATAGTCCCAAGGGCATATATCCAGTGACCTACTTACTGCAAATAAGGTCCACCTCCCAATGGTCCATTCAAATTTTTAATACAGTAGTTTAGTGATCCATTGTTGAGGTAAAGACAGTCATTTTCCCTATTTCCCACCTGTGAATGATACTGCATTGGGGACCAAGTGTGAAACACTTGAGGCTTTGGGAACATCCCAGATGCAAACCAAAACATTTCTGATGTAAATGATATATACAGTTGTGAAGATTGTTATGTCATGTTATATTTCTTATTTAATTCATATGCTAAATGAAATTGTAAAGATAATGGTTTCAATAACCAATAAATAAATGTTTGACAATTTTTGCATTCCACCAAATGTTTTCTTTATGCCAGAAAACATCTATATTATTTAATATTTATAAATAATTTATAGTTTCATGGCTTTGAAACTAAAATGGAACATTTCTTTCCTTTAAAACATGGATGATTATAATAATGTATCATATTTTAGAAATATTGTAAAATAATTCTTGTAAACCTGCTTTCAGTTAGTTATTCTGTGCTTAATTTTAGTCATCATAGCAGACATAAAAATGAAATAATAATATTTAATGTAATAATAATCATTTGTAATTAATGTTTATGTAGAACTTCCTATTTATCTTATATGCATTATCTCAATTTATTATGGATATTTTCCTCTGAGGTAGACTGTTAATGTTATTATTTTACCACTTGAGAATCTAATACCACAGCTTTAAAAAAACATACTTATTAAAATATATAGTTGAGTTTGAACCCAGAGAGTTTAGCCACAGTCTCTGCTCTGTAAAAACAGTAATATAGAGATTAATAAGACAGTCTTTTAGAAACTTAAATGTCCAGAAGAGAGACTTGCATATAAATAGAGATGGCAAATTGAGTATATCATAGTAAATGCTAAGTTGGAAATAAAAAGAAGTGAATATGTATATGAACTGATGGAAAAAGTAAGTTCAATTTTGGATATATCTGACTAAAGTTTCATGGATGATCAGAATATAGTTTTGAACAAAGAATAGATAAAATGATGTGAGCTGCAGGAAGAAATCATGGTAAAAATCTAAAAAATTGAAAAAAGTATTAATTGACTCCAAAGTGATCAAGTAAAGCAAGAAGATAAATGAACAAGAAAGAATCTTGAGGAATACTGCCAATAACCTATGATGTTAAGAAGTATTGTTTTTTTATGATATTCCCACTGTCTAGCAAATATTAATAAGGTTACTTTACATCACTCATTTTATAATATGGCTAGATTAAATAGAGAGCAATATACATGATAAAAATAATGTTTTAAAAAATCTACAATTTATTTTGAATGGATTTTTATTTATTTTAATTAATTTTAGCAAATGTAAGCTATAAAAGAAAAATGTAACATCTATTGTCAGTGTAAGATTATTTAGAGTTTGATTCTCTCTATTAAGAATCAGATCAAACACAACAAAGCTGTCATCAGCTATTGGTCAGGGAGTAAGTGCCAGTATGGAGAGAATTACATTCTCAGGGCTGAGCACACTAATTGCATTACCTCAGAGAAAATTGTTAATGAAAGTCACATTTGAACAAAAAAGACAATAAAACTCAAATTGTTTCTAATTTCTCCTTTGTAAACACAAACCAAATTTTAAAAATTTGTCAGCATATGAAATTAAAATGCACTTTAACAGTTATTTTTTTTATAATTTAAGACCTCAGCTAATCTGTTTCTCTTTTTCTGTTAAGTTCATTTACAATCTGGCTTTGTTTTGCATCTGAGTGTGCTTATGCATGTGAGGGAGGAGGATGTGCATGTGTAACATCAATAAGATGGCAATCTACTCTCACATCCATCTCATGGATGACAATGTGGTGTTTTCTTATGTATTATTGGAAACAACTATGAACTAATATAAATCAGAAAAAAATTTATCTTGCTGGGAAAAAGAGGTGAGAACTACCATTTCATTAAAGCAGGACTGGCCTAGTTCACTATTTAATGTAATTCATTGAAAATTACTATTTTAGGAAAGAGAGCTAAAACATCTAGACAATAAAAATTAGATTGTATTTGGAAAGCATTTTTTAATTAAAATATTTTCTGAAACAATACTTTCAGAGTGGCAAATACCAAAATAGTGTTTTTAATATAAATGTAGAATATTAGCAAAATTTAGTGGGTTGAGGTTACTGAATTGCTAAAACCCGTGAATAAATTGTTTCACGGTAAATTAGACTTTGGCAGATACATCAACCCTTAGTTTGTAAGAATCTAGAGAGAAAACATTGAATGATCGAGGTTAAAACCATTTTATTTTAAAAGCAGATAATCTGCTAGTGATCCAGGAAATTACCTTGTTCGACTATGTAATTATACAGGTTAAAAAAAGCAGGCTCAGAGTGATAAATGGACAAGTCAGTGCTTTATGAAAAGAGGAAGTTTCAAAATTCCAGGATCAGGAAATGTTTTAGTAAACTGTGCTATCAGACATAATTGTTTTTCAGAGGCCCTGAATCTACATATTACAACATGTAAAATACATGACACTGTAGAGAAGATTCTACCAGATTGGGGAATTCATCATTCAACACAATTTATAAAAAAAAGAATGATGTCTATTGCCCCAGAAAGTAGGGGGGTAGGAGAAAGAGTATGGTGGGGAAAAGAAAGATGGTTTCAGCAGCGCATATGGCTTGTTCTCTGCTGAAGAATTAAAACACACTGGGATTGGATTATTTCACTTAGCATAATAGTCTGGGAAAAATAGGAAAGAAAGTGGAATGAATCTGACTCAACTTTCCTATGTACATATATAAATATACCAGTGAGTCTCCACATTACATGTACAGTCCCAAGACTAGGATCCTGATTGGAATAAAATGTACTCCATGTTTGCATAAATATGTCAAAATACACTCTATTGCCTTGTATAACTATACATACATACATACATACATACATACATACATAAATAAATAAATTTAAAAGACTCCTACATTAGGGATTTGCTGCAGTGGGTCCAACTCAAAATTTGGTTAGTGCAGAACCTTGTTGCACAACAATTTTTTTTAACAAAACCTTTCAGAATTCAGCATGACTTCTGCTTCATAGAATCTGTAGATATTGAACCATTTTCGGAAATGTTAAAAAAAATGTTGGAAGCCTGTGTAGGCTTCACAAAAGATGGGGTTCCTGCTGTGCTAGGAAAGACACCTTCCAGCATAAGCTTCCTTATATCTGCTTTTTAACTGTAAAGTAACCTGTGTGCTCTTGTTGTAGGATTTCCTTTCTCACACACTACCTAACTTATGTCAGTCACTAGCACAAAATAATTCAGACAGCATGTAGGAATAAAACACTTTTTTCCCCTTGCAAGGCTAAAAGAATTTGTGGGTGTGTTTTTTTATTTCAAAAAAATTACAGATAATACCTTTTGTGAAAGATTGCTAGAGCCTGAGAAATCTATAGTGACAGACCTTTATTTATTTTTGGAATAAAACTTGTCAAGCTTTCATAGTTTTCTATGAACTGAATTAATTTTTTAAGCTCTAGTGGCATTTTTTTGCCAAAGCAATTGCTTGACATTACTAGAGACTAGTTTATTTACAGAAATATTTTCTCTATGGAATAAAAGTGGATTATTCTATCTTTTCTTACAATATGTGAGATTTCTGCATTTTTTTAAAAAATCATGGGCAACAGGTTAGAAATTAGATATGGCTTTATCTAACTCTTTATAATCTATAAACATTCAATTATAAAAAAACAGGTACTCTTTCATTGCATAGCCATGAAATATGAATATAAGCCTCAATCAGGAATTTGAGGTTAAAAGTAACAGTGCTTGCTTTTTTAGTATTAAATAGTGGAGAAAATTATGACTGAAATGTTGAGAAGGAATAATATAACATGTAGGCTATGATTAATAATATAAAAATGAAAATAAAAGAAAATCCAGTGATTTATAAAAAACAATCAGATTTGAGGTGAAAGAAACAAATTATATAATATGTCTTCTCACAAGTATGTAACTATCATTGATAATCACTAACCCTCATCTATGTAATATTGCTATAGTAATCTAATACTATTATTCAGTATCATAACTGAAAGTTTTTGTACAGATTAAAATGTCTAATAAATTGAAAATTATAATCTAAAAGTAATTTCCATTGTACTATTAAACTCCAAGTCAAGTAGTAACCCACCACTATTCTGAGATGAAGGTTATTGACTTCTTTCATTTGCACTGCCTCTACCCCACCCCAGTTCTCGAAAAGGCATATTAAAAAATTTTAAACAGAGCATTGTAATTTAGAAAAAATTCTCTGTGTGTTCTATGCACTTTAATATTTTACTTATTTTATAAGGGGGAAGAATGGAATAATTGTGAAAAGCTATAATATATAATCATAGAACACAATAGTATCAAATGAATTTGATCAATTATCACTAATTTAAAGAACCATATTAGCTTTTTATAATTACATTTTAAAAATATTTTTAAACATCGATGAACCTTTATTTTATTCACTTATTTATATTCAGTGCTGAGAATAAAACCCAGTGCCTCACATATACTAGGCAAGTGCTCTACCACTGAGCCACATCCTAACCCCTATAATCACATTTATTTATTTATTTATTTATTTTTTAGTCATCGGCGGATACAACATCTTTGTTTGTATGTGGTGCTGAGGATCGAACCCGGGCCGCTTGCATGCCAGGGCGAGCGCACTACAGCTTGAGCCACATCCCCAGCCCCGATATAATCACATTTTTTATAGATTCTTAATCTTAAAGATGTGTAGCACATTTTAAATCCTTTATAAAGTTTCAGTTACATCACAAATATATTTAAAGTTCTAATCTTAAAGTATTTGCTTAGAGTTACTCAGTTGCTTTATTCATAGCTATCTATGTTCCCTATAATGGTTGAGAGAATAATTAATTCATGCAATCATCCAGTCTTTACTTGTTCTAATGCATTATATTTGATTCTACCTTTATACTATATGTTTTGATTCAAAATAGCTATTTCTATGTACTACTTACACAACGATTATATTATCATACATATCTGTTTCTCTTTCTCAAAATATCATGACATTTATCATGATACCATCTACCATGGATTTTCAAAATATAAAATATATTAAGCAATTAATGACTGCTAAAATATTGTTTAGTTTTAAATTATTTTAATTTAATGATTTTAATTCATCATAGGTCTTTCACAACAACCATTTATATGGAATTATGTTGAATGAAGAAGTTCAGAAGGACTTTGCTGTGATAGTGTGATATTTAGACAATTCAAAGAACTGTTTGTGATCTGTTTCTGATCCAGCTTCATTCTCAAAATTCTCATATGTACCTGGAAGTTCAGGATTGATGGGTAGAGAAAACAGATGATTTAATGTTCCTAAAACTTCTTCACTGGATAATTGTCAGTAACTATAGATAAGCCCCTCCAAGATGGAGAGGAGTCTATATGCTGATCATGTTCTAAAGGCCTTAAACTGTAGACTCAATAGCCTAACATGACCTGGTTCTCCTATATTCTGTGCATAAAGAATGACCCATAAGGTGTGTTTCCCTTCATATGAACCTATGATGATAGCTGTCCATATAATTGTGCTGCTATCTTTGGGACCTGCACATTGACAGTCTATTTCTCACTCTATGGGAAAATGGTAGAACTTCAACATGGAGGAGAACTTCAAGAAATGTCATCATTGACTATGCAAGTACAGCATGCTGGCACACCATCCTATTTCTTTATTTTCAAAATGCAAAGTTAAAAACCATGCAACTGATACAAAAGATGAACAGTTTATTCACCAAAGAAACAGTTCCAGTTACACAAATATCCTGACTAGAATAAAATGTATTGGTCAACAGGGTGAAAAAAAGAAAAGATATTTGTAGAAAGAATAAGCTAAGTACCCCTTCCTTACTAGCTTTAAAAAAAAAGTTCTACTTGGATAGGTTCTAATTTTATACAAACTTTATTTGCTTAGTTAATTACTTTTGATTCTGAAGTTATTTCTCTAAAGAAATTCTAGCAGTTTGGAAAGCATGCTGTTCAGAGTTGTTTTGACATATGTGGGTAGAAAAAATGATGCTGAAAATATCAAACAAATGCCTTTAGTTTGAAACATCCATTCTTAAACATCTATTAATAAAATTGCTATTGCAAAAGAATGAAAACAATTTTCTCACTTTTGAACCCCAGTAGGTTTGTAAATATGCAAAATTTATAACAGGTCAGGTGTCCCTTAGTCTCAGTTCCTAAGAATGTTTGTCTTGGATCACTTGTAGTCCACTTGGAGCAAATAAACTTCACTCCTCAAAACTGTATTCTGGATTTATGATATGAAAAGCTTGCTATTTATCTTATGATTTAACTCAGCATCATAGTATTATTTTTTGACCACTATAAAAAGACACCTTTTAAAAATCATAAGTACTGTTATTCCTTCCATATTACTAAAGCACCATTATTTCAGTTGAGCTCTTTGGAAAAGAACTACAATGTATTTACTGACTTTTAGGCTCTCATGGCTGAGTTGTGTTTTGTCCTAGTTTAGCTTCAGACTTTATGTTGTATTTTACTTTTTTTTTATTTTTTTCAGTTCTTATTCAGTTTAGAAGATTCACTTTCCTTTGTTGAGAAATATACAGAGCAAATTTTCATCCAAGTTTTTTTATCTCCTGTAAAGCTATACCAAAACCAGAAGCTTGACCTTTGGGCTTTGCAGCAGATATCTTCAGGGCAGGTGGTGCTGTGAAGTTGAGAGGCAGGACTGGAATCACAATGTCTCCCCTGCTGTCTTTATGGAGGCTCTGCCAAGAACACTCTATTTAAAGTGTTCGGAGGTCTGTGACAAACAGTGCTTTCTTTAAACTTCGAAAGGTATTTCATGTTATGACATTATGATGATGCTGATGGCATAAAGCACATTCCATGATCCAAATAATATCAGAGGTTGTCTTTGAGTTTTACTTACATGATTCTCCTAACACACTAACAAAACAATAGAAACATAGACTATTCCTTCAAGTTCCCAATTAAAATATACAGCTATGTATTTTTTAAGTCAATTTATTAGTATGACACAATACCTATTAATAAGATGCTAAATTATCTACTATTTAAAATGGCAACATGAACGTCAGAATTTTCAATTTTCATTTGTAAATTTGAGCTATTAATTAAAATTGACCTAATACACAAAGCCATGTAAACCACTCAAAATTCAATATGATCTATAGTATTTAGTGGTATATAATTGTAATATCTGAGTCATTGTAGATTGTTTATTTAAGTTATTTTTAGTCCCTGGGCTCATCACTATTACACTGTGACATATATTTAAATTTCGGAATGCATATTTTGAAGTTGTCACAGTAATTTAAACTACCTCGTTTTATGAGTTTTTTATTTGTTCATCTTGCTCAACTGAAAGTAGTGTCCACAAGAGCAGGTATTTGGTTATTCAAGGTTGCATGAGCCTCATTCTCTGCTTAGAAAAGTATCTGCAATGTAATAAGTAACAAATAAATGATTTTTCAACAAAGTTATTATATATAATTAATGGGCCACTATACTGTTTTGAGAAACTTAAATGAATTATAATTAGTTATAATTAAGAATTCAGTTGTTTCTAAGTTTTTAACAGAATGCTGATTTATACAGAGCCAAAATATAAAGTATTTCAGAACTTCACATATAGACTTTATTCAATATGGCAAAGCATTGACATCACTTCTAACAAAATTTTCCAATGCTGGCCAGAAATATCTGAGATTTGCCTAATAAATGTCATCAGTTTAATTTTTCCAATTTCATTAACTTATATAGTACCTTCTTATGTTACTTAATTTGAGTTTCTCCAAATCCTGGAATATGCAACCAGATCTTGTTTAATTTTATGAAATTAATGTTTAAAGCATGCATCTGTGCACGTATATGTACATGCTTGAATAATTTGGTTTTCACACTTGAAAAAGTTACATCAAATATCTGCTTCAGCATACTCATTGTGCAGTCATCATAATTGGCATTGCAACATGATACAATTTTTTATTGAATTTACTCTCTACATGTTTGAATAATTTTCTTTATAACAACAATGTGTATAGTATCTGCAGATATAGAGGTACAATCAAAATATATAAATCAACTTTGCCCACAGAATCAAATATAAATTGAATTGCAACTTTGAGTAACATTATTTGTAAATGTATTAAAGTTCATGTGCAGTGGCTTTGATTGTTCTATTCGAAGACTTTTTAAAAGCCAACCCTGTTTTTGCCCTCTATTTATGTGAACAACTTCCAGATATTCACTACATTGTTTTCTATTTATCTTAAAATCATTAGGCTGGAAACATAGTCATTTATTTTGCTAGAAGAATGTGCTCACAAGAACATACAGCAGCAGTTTTATATGTGGAAAGGTCCTGATCTTCTAAGCATGTGCTATTGGAAATTAAAACTACATTGTGATTTTTCATTTTTATTGATTAACTAGGATTATAAACATTGTTAAATTAACCTTTAAATTTGTTTTAAACATCAGTGTGTGATAGACTTATGAATAACTATTGAAGTAAATATAAAAAATGAATATTTTAATTTAAAATAATTTAGAATAAACATGGAATTGAGTCTACATATCTGTTAGCTGAAATAAGTCTGAAGGTATACACCCCTTTTAAATTTTTTTTGTAAACTTGATATTTATTTTGTAGAAATATGATTTTAAGTTTCATTACAAAGCTATATTATTTTTCTAAGTATTGTTAATATCTAGTAAATTGCTTTGTTGAATAACAAGCCTTGACTGACACATTTAAAAAGTGTGAAAAATCTTCTAAATTAGTTATTTATAGCATAATTTTTCAACCCTCAATTGATATATGCCCAATAATGGAATATGTTATTTAGACCGATATTTCTTGTCCCATTAAAATGAAACAATTTGGCACCAAATGATTAATAATGGAAGGGTACAAAAAATTTGTACATTGCAGCATCTCACTTCCAATTTTTCTCTTCTTTTTCATCTTAGTAAGAGTGACATACAATAGATCGGAGCTTGTTTATTCCTTCAAAAACACTGAAAGCACTCATTTCATATATTATAAATTAATATGCTACCTGTTATGCATTACAGAAAAGAAAAATAATATTTTAATACTCTAAATCATTGATGTTCAAATTCAATCGATCATTTTTTTTCATGAGAATCATGATGAAGAGTTGTCTTTATGTGTTTCAAAGACATTTGGTGGGTTCAATAATATCATCAGTAACTGTTTTACCTGGCACTTATGTGTTTCCAACCTTATCTTAAAGGGTAGAACTATGAGCCTAACTTCCCAGAGCCCTATAAAACCTTAGGAGTTTGGTAGAAAGATTCAGATTTTATTTTATATGATGCTCATTACTATAATGTGATAGAGCTGAAAAAGACAAAGTTTGGGAAAGGATAGTCATTTTTATAAGGAGAAAAACAAATGTAGATGTGAAATAAGGGCAAAGCTTGATTATACATTTAAATAGGGAAAGGGTAAGCAAGAGTCTCAAGAAGACCAGACACTGAGAGTCAACCAGAGGTAGGGTTTTCTCTGATGAAAGATAAGGTGGGGAGGGGAGAAAGGGAGAGACAAAAACAGTGGAAGATTTTTCTTCAATAGATGTTACCATGCTGGTCATTGGCAAGAGTTGTTGCCCTTTTGCTCATGAGGTAGAACGTCACCATCAGATTTATACCAAAAAGTTCTTAACATCTTGATTCGCAGCTCCTGATGACATGACATTGAAATAAACATTTCTAGAAAATTGTTACTTGCAAGATTTCTGTATCTGAAACAACATATTACCATCTTGCTGTGTTGGTTTTTTATATTATGGACAAATGAAAGCTGTTTAACCCATAAATTATAAAAAAGTAACTTCTTTTTAAAATGAACTCTGCATCATTGTAATGGTAAAGTACAAAAAAATCTTTTTCAAATATTATAAAATTTAAAAAATAATAAGGAAACTTAAGAATCTTTAGTTACTCTCATTCCATAGGCCTCATTTCTCACAGTTGATAAATAGAAGTAAGTCACTTATTTTAAAAATAAGTTTCTTTAAAGAAGATTTTCAGAAGACCCAATTAATTAATATCAAGAAGTTAAGGTATTTGCTGTATAAAGTAATAGGCAATTTTGGGGAATCCATTAAAGTAATTACAACTTTCAAAAATATTTATGTTTAATTATTTTAAAAATTAGATCTTTTATCTGTTAAAAAGGAAAGAATGGGTTGTTTTAGCTGATTTCCACATATTCACAGAAAAGCAAAAATACCCTATAGCATAAACTATATATTTTACAAAGTTAAGTATCCAATGATAAAATTCCAAGAATTTGAAAAAGCAGTAAAATATGATTTATGATGATGATGATTTTAAAAAATAAGTAAACCTTGGCCAACATATGGGGCCCAAGTAGATTATAGAATTAATAAACAAGGACATTAAAAGTGGTATTGTAACTGTGCTTTGTGTTAACAAAATGGAGAATAGAATGGACCTGCAGAGTAGAACATGGAAGACATTTCTTTAATAAAATAAAATAAACTTTTATGCATGGAAACTACAGTGATTGAGATGAAAAATACACTAAAATTAACAGCAGATTAGACCTTGAAGAAGGAAAAAAAGTATTAGTGTATTTGAAGACAGAGCAATATCATAAGCCAACTTCAAGAAGAAGGAAAAAGAGGAATAAAAAAAGGAGGTTCAGTGAGCTGGGAGATAATGTCACATGCCACTGAAATCACTAAAGGAGAGGAGAAAGAAGAAGGGTAGATGTGTAAAATTGAATGAATAGAGCAAAAATTGCTCAAATTTGACTAAAAATATAAATATACATTTGCAAGAAGTTCACCAAATCCAAAGCCCTTCCCAAACTACGTGAGATACATCACAATAAAATTATTTAAAAACAGTAAAAAAAAAATTAAATTAAATAAAAAAGAAAGAAAATTGTGAATATATCCAAAGGAAGAAAGGAAGAAGTTGTATTATATTTACAGAGAAACAAAGAATAAGCATGCATTACTTGTGTGAAATGTAAAAAAAAAGAAAGAAAGAAAATAGGAATATCTTTAAATAATAATAAAAGAAAAAAAATATGTCAACCTAGACTCTTTTCCATCAGTACTAAAAATTGAACTCCAATCCTTGTGCATGCTAGGAAAGTTATTTACCACTAAATTATATTCACAGCCTGTTTTTTTTTTTTAAATTTATTTTGAGACAGGATCTTACTAAGTTGCCTTGTGTTGGCCTCCAACTTTCATCCTCCTGCCTCAGCCACCTGACTATTTAGGATTAGAGGTGTGCACCACCATGTTTGTTGCCTTGATTAGAAATCTTTACCCAGGGGGTAAAAAAAATATATATATATATATATATATATATATATATATTTTTTTTTTTTTAAATAAAGGCCAAACAAAGATTTTTCCTTAGACATATGAAAGTTAAAAGAATAATCACCAGTCTAATTGGGCTACTCGGAATGCTAAAAGAAGTCCTTCAAGCAGACAGAACATGGTAACAGATGGAAATATTGTTGAAAACAAAGAAAATTTTAAACACTAGAACCAATAACCACATGGGTAAATATAAATGATCAGTCAAGCTCATATAAAGATTATTGAGCCCAGACACCGTGGCACATGCCTGTAGTCCCAGCAGCTCTGAGACTGAAGCAGGAGGATCACAAGTTCAAAGCCAGCCCCAGCAAATTAGCAAGGGTGTAAGCAGTGCAGTGAGACCCTATGTCTGAATAAAATATAACAAAGGACTTGGGATGTGGCTCAGTTGTAAATTACTCCTGTGTTCAATCCCTGGTACCCCTCCCGTCCAAAAAAGACTATTGGTTGTCTAAGAAAAAATTATTTACATAGAAGTAAAATCTACTGCAACAAAAGCACACACACAAAAAAAAAAAAAAAGAAAAAAAGAAAAAAGAAAAAGAAAAAGAAAGAAGACATCTGGCATATGTTATTTTAAGGCCCCTTTACTAAATAGTATCTGTGATATACTGTGATGAGGCAATTATACATACTACAAACCCTAAAATAAACCACTAAATATTGAAACAAAGTTACAAAAAATACATTTATTTTATGCTGTTTCATAACATTGTACTACAAACTTAGTATCTTTGAACAACATATATATCATCCCACAGTTTTTTTTTTTTTTGTTTTGTTTTGTTTTTGTTTTTTTGTTTTTTTTAGGAACCAAGAGTTCAGGCATGACATGAGGGACTCACAAGGCTGCAAAGAAATTGTCAGCCCTGGCTGCATGCTTTTCTGAATACCAAAATTCTCTTATAAGCTCATGTGATTTCTGAAAGATTCACTTTCTTACAATTATTTTTAAAAATGACAGCATTTTTATAATTGCTCTAATTAGTTATACATGGAACCATAATGCATTTCAACTCATTATAAACAAATGGAGCACAACTTCTCATTTCTCTGACTGTATATGATGCAGTCACACTGTTCGAGAAACCATACATATACACAGGGTAGTAATGTTCATCTCATTTCACCATCCTTCCCATTCCCACCCACCTGCTCTTCCCTCACTCCCCTCTGCCCAGTCCAAAGTTCCTCCATTTTTTCCTAGTGCCCCCCATCCCATTATGGATCAGCATCCACATATCAGAGAAAACATTTTGTCTTTGGTTTTGGGGGATTGGCGTATTTTGCTTAGCATGATATTATCCAACTCCATCCATTTATCTGTTAACACCATAATTTCATTTTTTTTAAGGCTGAGTAATATTCCATTATGTATATAAATGTCACATTTTCTTTATCTATTCATTGGTTACAGGGCATCTTGATTGGTTCCATAGTTTAGCTATTATGAATTGAGCTGCTATAAATATTGATGTGGCTGCACCACTATAATAAGTTGATTTTACGTCCTTTGAGTATAAACCAACGAGTGGGATAACTGGTTCAAATTGTGGTTCCATTACAAGTTTCAGTAGGAAACTGACTAAAATTATATTAGAAGAAAGAAATAAGGAACTGTGTAACTAGCAGAACCACAAACTACACTGAAAAGTGGATGATAACCCTCAAATATCATTATCCAGGTAGTGATCAAACACTTTAAATCCCGGCCCTGTGTTTAAAAAATGTGTGTGTGTGTGGGGGGGGGGTTGTTTTGTTTTGTTTTTATAACATCTTTGCATTTTTTGCTTTATTTTACTTATTTGTGCTTCATTCTTCATGCTGTTTAACGGTTATTTATAAAATACTAGGAATCAATGAACGGAGCAAAAGTCCACTAATATGTCTGAGCTCATTCTTTACTGTTGTTATCAATCTGATTTGGGGACAGATTATGATAGTGTTAGAGGCAATAAGCAGATATTACAACATTTTCTCTGCTAGGTCCTGAAGTCCCTGCTCCTACTGAGAATATCTCATTTAAGTCTGTGCCATACTGTTACTTATAGAAGGGAGATGAAACCTAGATTTTGCTAAATGTCTTGCAGTATTCTGTTCTCTTTTATTTCACAACATGCAGCTATCTCTAGTTGATATTTCTCTTAGTTAATATGTTGCAATTTACTGTATTCTACTTTTACCTCTCAAAGATCTGAACACCCTTATTTCTTACAATGTTTAATCTTGATTTTTAACTTGATGGAGATGTTAGATAATGGATAAAACATTTTTCTTATTGTGTCTGTGAAGATGTCTCCAGAGACATGTGGCAAGTGGATCAATGAACTGAGGAGGGCAGGCCCACCCTGAATGTGAGCAGCACTGCCCCAAACTCTGAGGGCCCAGTTTAAACAAAAGTGGAAGAAGGAGGAAGCCTGTTGTTGGTGCAAGCTCAATTCTTGAGGGTGTGTATTATAGTTTGGATGGGAGGTGTCCCCCAAAAGCTCACATATGAGAAAATACAAGAATGTTCAGAGAATAAATAATTGGTTTTGAAAGCTTTAACACAATCAGTGGCTTTTCCACCTGATGGGGTTAATTAAGTGGTAACTGTAAGAATGTGGGGTGTAGCAGAAGGATGTGGGGCATTGGGCGTGTGACTTTGGGGCACATATTTTGTTTCTAGTGAGTGGAGTCCCTCTCTCTGCTCTCTGATCATCATGTGAGCCTCTTCCCTCTGCCACAGTCTCCATCATGATTTTGCCTCATCTCTAGGCCAGAGGATAGGAGCCAGCCTTCTATGGACTAAGACCTCTGAAACTGTGAGCCCTCAAATAAACTTTTCTTCCTCTACAATTGTGTTAGTTTAGTCTTTTAGTCGCAGCAGCAAAAACAAACAAACAAAACAAACAACTACAAGAACAACAACAAAAAATGACTAAAACAATGTGTTTTGGGGTTTTTTTGTTTGTTTTTTTTTTTTTTGCCAATGCCCATGGACATCAGAATTCAACTTCTTCAACCTTTAAAGATGGACTCACCAGCAACTCTCTAGGGAGCTTCTATGCCTTTAGCCTCAGACTGCAAATATATCATTGGTGCCTGATGCTCTGAGGCTTCCAGATTCTTGGACTAAGCAACACTGGTTTCTCTGGCTTTTCAGCTAGTGGAATGTTCGAGCTTCTGATTAGGTAAACAGTATATTGAATCTCTTTTTATTACCATAATTATATGTGTAATACATATCACTGTGCTTTTATAGTTAAATATTGTGTGTGTATGTGTGTGTGTATATTTGTGTGTATTCTTATATATAAGGCATGGAATGTATAAAAGAAATCAGACTAATACATTTTTTAAGTAATTTTCCAAAGATTGTTGGGTCACCAGTCTCTCCCTATTGGCTATGCTTCTTTAGAGACTTTATAGTGACGTACATGGAGTTTCAAAATTGTCCTGCAGCGAGTATTCTGAAAAATCTTCAAATTCTTCCTATTAAATCCATTACTCCTCATATGCTGTATTATATTGTTTTCTGTTTACAGACCATTAGTTTGAATTTCATTTCTGTTTAAATTCAATATATTTTTCATGAATCCATTTTTAACTTTCTTTAGAAATTCAACTCTCACACCACACAATACATCCATTTTCCTCAACAATTTCATGATAGTAATTTAGCTACTCTGAAATGAACACTCTCAATTTCATATACATTTATTGTGTCCATGTAGAATATCATCTATTTTATCTTTCCAGTTGTTTATATTCCAGAGAGTTTAAGCAAATATTGGGCTAACATTCTAGTGGTAAGCAAAAGACTGAATTCAGCTGAATTGAATCCAGGTCACTGAATTCTGCATAGTGTTTTGCTTTTATTGCTAAATATTTTAATTTATATTTTGATATGTATAAATATATATTCTTATTAATATATATTTAAGTATATATATTTATTAAAAGTATATTTCTCTTCAATCATCTATTAGCTAACAGAAATGAGTCCTCAATGATTAGTTCAGTTATTTTTCTAAACGTTAAATCCAAAATCTGTGAGCTTAAAAGTTTAAATATTACTTATTATTGTCTAAATTATCCTCAACTCACATTAGTAAATGTCTATAAGAATGATTACTATTTGCATAATAGAATTAATTATACATAAGAGGTTTTCATATAAAGCTTTTTCTGACATCACTGTATTTTCAATAATCTACTGATATTTATTTTTCTATTAAAATTTACTACTAAATCTCTATTAAAATATAAATAAATTGTTTTGCTCAAATTCAACAGAGCTAATGCCTGTTGTTTTTTTTTTTTTTTTTTCAATGTTTCTTAGAAATAAGTTTGTAGTTGTTAAACCAGATGTGTTGTATCAGGCTTGCCAATGAAGGATCTTATTATTTTTGTTTAAGTTGACAAGGAAAGAAAGTGAGTCTAAACAGGTCATTGGCTTGGCTTTCAGTAAAGTAGTGTGAAGCATACAGACTACAGGAAAGTCGCAAAGTTAAGTATTTTTTTTTTTTAAGTTGGGCCCCATATGTACAATCCTAATGAGTTTGCTGGAATATATTAGCAGCAGTTTGGAAACAGCTCCAGAACTAAGCAGGTCTTCTCAAAATTAGGCAATAACAGCAGTGTTTATCTGGAGATCATACCATTTACAATAAATAAGTGTGCACATTATACAAATTAAAACCACATTGAGATACAATTGTACACACAGAAGAAATACTATAATGAGAAAGACAATAGCAAGTATTGGTGAGGATGTGAAGCTGTCAGAACATGCACCATTTGTTGACGAAATATAAAATGGTAATCAAATATTATGTTAAATATAGTATCTACACTCTAAAGATAGTAGTTGAGAAGTAGGAAGATTCAGGAAACACAGATTTTTTTAAAAAAAATCATAGATGGACATAATAACCTTATGTTATTTATTTATGTTTTATGTGATGCTAAGGATTAAACCCAGTGATTAACATGTGCTAGGTAAGTGCTATATCACTGGGATACTATCCCAGCCACTGTCTGGTTCTAGAAAAGCAAAATAAAATTTAAAATGAAATTTTTATAAGCAACATTTCATTGGTGGTGCATATAAATTACTCTGTATTGATATATACCTGCAAAATAAATTAATAACTGATTTTTTAAAAAATAATTTATACCAATATATTCACTTATGAGGTTGAGAGTTTAATCTGTTTTCATGATTTTCATATGCATAATCCACTCATTTGTGGAAAGACACATTTACGTATTTATTTTTAATCTACATGTTATTTACTTCATTTTCTTATCATTTTTTTCTTGAAACTGCCAGAACAGTGTTGAATAGAAGCAGCAAAAATGAATACATTGCCTTTTTTCCCAGTTTTAGAATAAAAGGCATGTAGTTTTTAACAATTCAGAATAAATTTTTTTTCTTGTTTCTTTTTGTACAAGTTATTATTCAGAATAAAGAAATTTTCTTATCTCTCAAGTATTACTACTAGTTTTTAATAAAATCACAGATAGCTATTGAACATCATTTAATACTTTTTTTCTGAGTAAATTGAAAACGCCCTATTGATTTCCTCTTCTATAAATCTTCAAATTTTGATGTCTCCATGAATTCCAACAAGGATAAATACAATAATTTCCATGCCAAACTTGACTCAATATGAAGACAATTTGAGTATCAAAATATTCATTCTTAAAAACAATAAGAGTGAGAGAAGACATAAGAGATGAGAAAAGGAAACTTGTACACCAGACATATCTTAGCAGTAAATATGTGAAGAGGTAAGAATGGAATATTAGCTTTCAAGAAAATTCCTGCCAAAGTGCTCTTTAAATATATCAAAATATTGCTTGTAGTCAAAATCCACAAAGTCTAAAAAAGAAAGAAAAAAACTCCAATTGATGTCCTCATGAAGAAGAAGAAAGAAAAGTCATACCAAAAATAATTTTTGAGTAAGAAAGGAGAATAGTAAATATTGGTTAAATGGCAGTAGCAGTAAAACACTATGATAATTATGTACAAATAATTATGTACATGTGTTAAAATAAAAACAAACACAATAGCTATATCACAGGATAAGAATAAGCAAGATTCACAGAAACATTTAAGACTTTCATCTTTTCAGGAGGACAAAAGTGATTTGGAACTTATTAGAATATGTATTTAAAATTTTAACAACACAATTGATGGAAATGGAGAATGTAGTTTTAAAGCAAGTAAAAGAAATGGTAGAATACGAATTTGATGAGATTTTTAAAATAGAGAAAGAAGAGAAATAAAAAGAAAGCAAAATTTAAGGGGAAGGTAGAAGAGAAAGCAAGTAAAATGGGAATTATAAATTAAAATATACTGATATCACAAGTTGTGGTTAATTTTATGTCAAGGAAATAACTGTGAGCTACCAGCAGATAACTAATGAAAGATTTATTCTAGGTTTGTCTAGAAGAGTGTTTCCAAAGAGACTAACATTTGAACTACTAAATTGAGTAAGGATTGTTTGGTCTAACTAGTGTGGACTGATATCATGCAATCCACTGAGGGCTTGGATAGAATTAAAGGATAAAGAATGATGAATTATCTATTCTTTTTGATCAGGGCACTCAAACAGTCATGTCAATGGACACTGAATTATGCAACTTGTACGACCAATTCCCCTGGTTTGTAGGCCTTCAGACTGATGGAGTCCTTGATTTTCCAGATTATACTTGATGTATCTTGGAACTTATCCTCTATAAACGAATGAACCAATTTCCATGAGTCCCATCTTCTATAACTATTTGTAATCCCTTGGCTATATTTCTCTGGTGAACTCTAAACAATACTCCTCCCAAAATAAATAAATAATCTGACTTAACTTAAATGAATAAAAACAGAGAAATAAATGGCTAAAATGAATTACATTTTGTTTCGAGAGTCATTCTATAAAAACGAAGACATAAACTTTAGGACACTTAAAGGATTATAAAATCATTTCAGGGTTTAGAAATTTAAGATTTTATGGAAACATTTATTTATTTATTTATTCTGATTGGAAACCCAACCCTAGCACATGGATATACATCTAATGAATTCAAATATTGTTTTTAAATCTGAAATTTTAGTTTTTAACTTTTTGAATAAAAACATTTATTAAATAAAAAACATTTCAAATTTATATATATATATATATATATATATATATATGTAATATATATATAACAATGTTAAGATAAAAAAGCAAATAAATTAAAACAAAGTTTCAATACTAAAGAGAAAAGAGAACTTCATATGTTTAAGATATAAAATTTATGTTTAACACATGAAGTTTATTTTATGTTCCTTTTAATTCCTGCCAAACAATGAACATACAGAATCCATCTCAGTGTTTCATTTGGTTATGAATATCCAGATTCTCAAATATATAGGTTCTACTAACATTTTTACATTGCTTTATACACCAAGAAGAGAGACTTGGGAGGTGGGTAAATGCCCAGATACATATTTCTGGAGCATTAATACATGCTATTGAATTTCTTGAAGTTGTATTACAATTTTAGAAATATAGTCAATTTAAAGTCCTGTCCTGTGGCACGAAATTTCCCAGATACCCCAGATTTAGTATTTTATTAATTTGTGCCAAAAAACTCAGAATACAATCTTTTTGTTGTACTGACCTAAAATTCTGTTTCAGTATATTATTTTAGTTTTAGTTTAATATAGTATGAATTTTATGGGCTGGTTTAACATCTCATCAAATTCTTTGCTTGTATTTTTTTTGTCTTTCTGAATTCTTGATGCTAATCCCCTGTCAATTGTAGATGTAAATATCAAAGCTCGGGCTGTCACTCCATCTGTTAATTTTGCTGATGTGCTTCATTGAACAGATACCCATTACACATAAGAGTTATATTGTGTAGGTTTTTGATTTTGAAAACTTGGATTTTTTTTCCTCCACTCCAAAATCACAAAGAAAACTTCTTTCTGTTACCATAAATAGAATGAATGGATTTCCCTTTACTTCATTCCTCAAAGCTTATAGCTTTTTTAAAGCAGTATTTTCCTATTTAATTATCCTGAGTATTGTTTTCATAGAAACTACTCCCTAAATAATAATTAAGTGTCACTTCAAGTTCTAAATAACTTGCCTTATGATTCAACTTTTAAAGTTCTAGAGAAAGTAGAGACTTTAAAAATGTAGTCTGCTATGAAATGCTATCTTTGGTCACTAAAATATATTTATCTGAAAAGTTAGTACATATAAATCAATAACACATACATGAAAAATACACTTAAAAGCTGTGTACATGGTACATGCCTATAATCCTAGCTACTTTAGAGGCTGAAGAATTAAGGATAAAAGTTAGAGGCCAGCATGAACAACTTATCAAGAGCCTGTCTCAAAATCAAAAAACACAAAGGGCTAGGTATGTACCTTGCTGGTAGGTGCCCCAGGCTTCAATTCTTAGTCGTGAAGGGAAAGAAAGAAAGATAAAAATTCACTGTCTTCAGTTGTCACTAGGGACAGATGACACTAAAGTTTCATTTCCAGAATTTACCTGACTTTTGTACTCCATTCCATATCATCAAATGCATGTTTCCATCTAGATCTAGACCTCAATCTAATACCTGAAAGAAACATGGGCTTCACAGAATTGTGTCAGATTACTAACTGTGTCATTTATTTTGTAACCTTGGATACTCAAGCATGTTAGTTAATATCTTTCATTCTAACCTTCCCCATAAGAAAAGGAAGAATCATGATAATGATAATAATTATATGAAAAAAAAAAACAAGAAGTAGCATTGACGAATGTGTTTGGTTGAGCTCTTCACATACAACTGAGTAATCAGATATTACAATAATACAAAGGGGTACATCATGGGTCCATTCTTCATGGATGTGAAGTTTTTGAGAGATTATCTACCCAATATTTTCAAAAGCAATAAGCAAGAAATGAAGGAAAAGTTCACACCTACTTCTGCCTAATTCTCCAAAGCTCATGGTTTTACATATCATGCCATGATGTTACTCATTATTTTAATAGTAGATACTTCATTAAAATATAAACTTCAGAGATGGAACATTATCAATAAACTCTCCTCCCTTTTAGTTCTTTCTGTACTTCAGTTATTATCAATTTCTGTTAAAATGCTGTTGTGTTTGGACTGCCTGAATGAAATAAAAAATAAGACGTAATAATATGCTATTTGAGGGAAACCATAACTGTAAGGAAACACAGATTGAAAGTTAAAGAATGGAAAATAATATTTTGGCAAATGTTATCCCAAATCAAATGTGAATAGTCATACTTACGTCTTGTCTTATAAAATAGACTTTATGACAAAAACAGTAAGAAGAGACAAAAATATCATCATTAATGATCAAGGGATTAATTTATCAGAAAGATACAATGATTATAAATATATGTGCACTGAATGTTGAAGCACAATTTTATAAAATAATCTCTACTAGACCTAAATAGGAAGAAGGTCCCAACAGAAAAATAGTGGGAGATTTCACCTTTAGACAGACCCTCAGGACAAAAAAAAAATCAACAAAGGAACCTCAAAGTTAAACTTAACTATGGACTCAAAGAGAATATTCCACCCAAGAGAAATAAAGTACTCAGTATTTTCATTAGCAAATGGAACAGTTTGTAGAATAGGACATATTACACCACAAAATTAATCTTAAAAAGTTCAAAAAATTGAAATAAAATTTTGCATCTTATGTGCTCAGAATGGAATAAAACTAGAAATTAACAGCAAGAGAAACTGTGGAATTTATATAAAAACTTAGAAACTGTACACAATGTTTTTGGACAAATATTGTATCACTGAAAATGTCACAGGAAAAATTTTAAAATTCCTTGAATCAAAGAAGAATACAAATACAAAATACCAGAATCTGTGGGATACAGTTAAAGTAGTATTGATGAGGCAATTTGTACCAATAACTGTTTACATTAAAAAAAAAAAAAAACTCAAACAAAACACTTGATGCATTTTAAGTTTTTAAAGAGGAAAAAAAATACCCGAAACTTAAAGTAAGTGTAATTAAAAAAATCAGATCAGAAACAAATGTGACAGAAACTAATAAAAGAACAACACAAAAATACCAAGGATAAATATAAAACCGAGTTGTCTCTTTGAAAAGGTAAACAATCGTGTACCTAAATTAATATGAAAGAGAGATCTCAAATAAATAAAATTAAAGATTAAAAATTTGACATTGAAATTGATATCAGAGAAATTATAGGGATTTGTAGGGATTATTTTGCAAAGCTGTATGTTAAAATAATAACATTATAGAAGAAATGAACAAATTTGCAGAGACATGTGATCTACCAAATTTAACCAAGAGTATACAAACAAAAACGTAATATACTAATAACAAGAAGTGACATTGAGTCAATAGTAAAAAGTCTCCTAAGAAAGAAAAAATACCTTAACACTAGTGGCTTTGCTGTTAAGTTTCACCTAGTATTTAAGAAGAGCCAGTTCTAGTGCATCCAATATTATTCCATAGAATTGAAAGAAAGGTGACCATTGCAGACTCATTCTGTTTTGCTAGCCTTGCCCTGCAGTGAAAATCTGACAATAACACAACAGAAGAAAAAAATATAGACATATATTCTTGTTGAACATAGATGTAAAAATCCTCATGAAAATACTTGCAACAGAATTTAGCATCATATTAAAATGATCACACACCATGATCAAGATTGTTTCATTCCAAGAATGCAAAGAGAGTTCAATGTATCTGAATCAATGTAAATTAAATAAACAGAATCAGAAAAGTATCTCACGATTATCCCAATGGATGCACAAAATCATTTCATAAAATTCAGTGCACCTTCATAATAGCAGTCCTGAACAAGTCATGAATAAACATACCTTAACATAATAAAGACTATATATGATACACCCATAGTCAGTATCATAATGCAAGGGAAAACTGAAAGCATTTCCTCTAAGATCAGGAACAAAACAACGGTTTCTACTCCTAAAGTTCTTATTAAATATTGTACCAGAAATTTTAACCAGCACAAGTAGCGAAGGGAAAGAAATAAAAGGAATACAAGCAAGAAAGAGGAAATGAAGCTATCCAAAGTTGCAGATGATAGGATTCAATAAATAGAAAAACCTAGGAATCCACCAAAAATTTTTAACATTGATAAATGAATTTGGAAAGACTTTAGGATACAAACACAACAGATAAAGATCAGTAGCTTATTAAATATGCCAACAATAAATTTGTTGAGAAAATTTCCAGGAAAGAAATCTCATTTCCAATACACACACTATACACACACACACACACACACACACACACACACACACACACACACGGAAGGAAGAACCCTTGGACTAACTGTAACTAAGGATTTGAAAGACTTCTATAATAAGAATTACAAAACACTGAAGAGAAATTAAAAACACTAGAAGATGGAAAGACCTCTGAAATTCATGGATTTGAAAAACTAATGTCAAAATGCCCTTACTACTCAAAGTGATCCACAAACTCACTGTAATCCCCATCAGAATAACAAGGAAACTTTTCACACAATTAGTAAAAATATATTAAAATTCATGTGAAACCACGAAAGATGCTGAATATTCAAAGCAGTCTTAACCAAAAATAATGAAACTGGAGGTATCACATATGTGATTTCGTATATGAGACATAGTAACCATAGCAGGGTGGCTCCAACACAAAAACAGACACAAACACCAATGGAACAGAATAAAGTACTCAGAGATAAATATACAAATGTTCAGTCAACTGATTCTCAAAAGAACTGCCAAACACACATTGTAGAAAGGACAGTATCTTCCACAAATGGTGCTGGGGAAATGATACTCAGATGTAAAAGATTCAAACTAGACTCCTTAGCTCTCACCCTGTAGAAAAATGAACTCAAACTGAACCAAGACCTTAATGTAGGACCTGAAGCAATTAAAACACTACAGGAAAGCACAGGAATCACTTCAAGACAGTGATTCAAACAATAATTTCTTGGATAGGACTCCAAAAACACAAAAATCAAAAGGTAGATTTGACAAAAGTTAGTGCATGAAATAAAAAGCTTTTGCATACCAAAGAAAACAGCAAAGTGAAAGTACATCCTGCAGAAAAGGAGAAAATATTTTCTAACTATTGATTTGAAGAGAATTAATATCTACAACAGATAAAGAAAACAAAATGAAACAATGAAAAACAAGCAATTCAATATAAAGTGGAAAAATGATCTGAATAAATACTTATCAAAAGAAGAAATAAAAAAGGCCATTTGATGTAAAAAAAACATGTTCAGTCATGGAAATGTCAACTAAAATTATATTGAGATTCTATCTAACCCCAGCTAAAATAGATATTTTATATATATGTATAAAATATAAAATTTTATATATATAAAATATATGCATGTGTGCCTGCCCACTTTATCTCATATATATATATGTGTGTGTGTGTGTGTGTGTAGCATACTTCTGAGTTTAGGCCCCAATATCAGAAAAAATATACATATATATGTAAATCAGTAGATAAATAGATAAAAATGATACATATATCACATTTTCTTTATCCATATATTTTCATATATACATATATGCACATCTCTCTCTCTCTCTCACACACACACACAAACACACACACACACACACACACACACACACATATATATATATATATATATATATATATATATATATATAAAATGGACTATTATTTAGCCACAAAGAAGAATAAAATCCTGTCATTTTCAGGGAAATGGATGGTACTGAAGGACCTCATGTTAAGGAAATAAGCCAAAACCAGAAAGACAAGTAGTGCATTTTCTCTCTCGTATTATTATAAATGAAAAAAAAAAAACAATAAATAAAATGACAAAAAGAAATAATATTCTGTTTGTATCACTTTGCAAATGTGAAAACACAGAAACATAAATGGCTTCTTGTTCTCTTTTTGGAGATTTGCCTATTCTGAACATTTTATACAAATAGAATCATAAAATGTGTGTAATTTTGTGCCTGACTTCTTTCAATTTCCTAACGTTTTCAAGGTACAATAATGTAATATATATCATATTTTATTCTTTTTTGTGGCTTAGTAGTTTTCCAATGGTTGGACACAGAATATTTTGTTTATCATTTAGTAAGCATTTGGTTGTTTTCACTTTGGGGAATTCATGAATGATGCTGCCATGAGCATTTGTGTAGTAGTTTTTGTGTTGGCACGTGTTTAAAATTTTTGAATAGCAATAGGATTACAAAGTTCTATGGGGAGAAATTGTCAAGTTGTTTTCTTAAGCAATGGAATTATTTTATATTCCCACCATAATGATCATCAACATCATCATTATTTTTGCTGTTGTAGTTTCTACCACTTTAGTGAATATGAGTAAATTCCAATTGTGATTTCATTTGAACTCTTGAGTTAAGCAGCTCTTCAGATGATTATTAATAATTTGTTAATCTTCTTTGGAAAATGTCTAATAAAGTATATTTATCTTTATTAAGCCATTAGTTCTTTTACTCTTGAATATTAAGAATTCTTTGTACTTTCTGGACACATGTCCCTTAGTAGATAAAAACTTACAAATGTTTCCACCATATTTCAGTTATCCATGATCAGTGAATTGCCTTTTAGCTGTCTTGGTAATATTTTGAAGTAAAAATTTTTAATTCTGGTAAATTCAAATTACCTAATTTTTTCTTTGGTTGTTTGGGACTTTGGAATCATATCTATGAAACCATTGCCTGACCCAGGGTCAGGAAGATCCCTGCATGTTTTCCTCCAGTGATGCTAGCCTTTTGCTCTTGTATTAAAATTTTGTATTCATTTTGAGTTAATTTTACATATAGTGCCAGGAAGAATGAATCCAACTTCATTTTTAATACATAGATTTCTAATTGTTCCAGCATCATTTGTTAAAAAGAGTTTTTTTCCCTACTCAACTCCATGCCAAGGGTTTTAGTACCCTTGTAAAAATATGACAATGAATACACAGCTTTATTTTAGGGCTTTATTTTAGGACAATTATCTTTATTTGATCAGTATATCTATTCTTATGTAAACACCCCACAGTCTCAAACTTTGCAGTTTGGAAAAATTTTCAAATTGGGAAATATTAGCCTTTCAATTTTATTCTTTTTTAAACTGCTTTGACTGTTCTAGCAATTACATATGAATTCAAGTGCCAGCTTATGAATTTCTACAAAACACAAAGCTGAGCTTTAGTAGGGAAATTATTGAAGATGTGTGTATATTGGGGGAGTATTGTCATCTTAACAAAATTAAGGTCTTCCAAATTGTGAATGCACAATTTTGTTCTATTTGTTTAGATCTTCCATTATGTCTCTCAATAATGCTTTCGGTTTATATGACAAGCCCCATAGAAGTTTTAAGGATGGATAATCTTGAATTTTTCTAATAGAAACATATTTCCAGTTGTTCAGTATTACTCACTCATCTTCTATAACCTGAATGTTTTCCTTAGACAGTCTTTATGAGATTGAGGAAAATCATTCTTTTCAAATTTGTTGAAAGTTTTAACTGTGAAAGGTCATTGCAGTTTGTCAAAGCTTTCCCTATTAAGATAATTATGTTGTTCTTTGGGCTACTATTTTACTACATTATACTGACTTCAGAAGGTTGAACAAATCTTGCATTCCTGGTATAAATTCTACTTAGTTATAATTATCTACATTATAAAAATACTAATTTTTATAATGTGACTATATTTGCCTTGCTGATCTCTGGTTGAGGATTGTTGTATCTGTATCCAGAGTATCCAGAAGGGATATTGATCTTTCCTTATTTTCTTCCTTGTAGTCTCTTCACATGGTTTTGATGTCAGCATGATACTGAACTCAAAATGAGTTTCTTGGTTTTAACTTCTTTCTACTTTTGGAAGATTTTGTAAAAGACTGGTGTTGTTTCATTGAATTAATCTAGGCATGTACATTGCTTTGTAGGAAAATATCAGTCTCAGCTTCAATCACCTTACTTGGTAAAGGCCTAATTGCATTTTTCATTTCTCTTTGAGTCAGTGCACCCTGTGTCTTTCTAGAAATATATTCATTTAATAGGTTATCTAATTTTAGCGATTTTTTTCATGAATTTAAACTATTGAAAAAATGTTTACTGGTTTAAATTTAGTTGTGAAGTTATTTCTTTCATTCCCGTTAGAGTGTTCTTTAAAAGTTACTAAAGTTTTGACATTTGTTAATTTTACTAATTCCTTCAAAGAAACAACTTTGATTTCATTGATTTTTTCCCATTATGTTTCTGTTCAGTTTCATTTATTTCCAATCTAATCGTTTTTGTTTCCTTCTTTCTGCTTATATTTTAACTTTTTCATGTATAGATTTCAGATCTTATATTATTATTATCATTATCTTTATTATTAGAGAAGGAGGCTCACACTCTTGAGGTCAAGTTTTCTCCTGCCTCGGCCCTGTGAGTATTTAAGATGCAGATATGCACTACTATACCCAGCTTTTCCATATTTTAAATATAGAATTTTCTTTAAGTTTTACTCTATACATACTTTTATGCTATGTTTTTATTTTAATTTATTTTAAAGTATTTTCTAATTGTGCTTTGCAGTTCTTTTTGACTTCTTGACTATTTTAGAAGGCTTTGCAAAGTTTCCACTTATTTTTGAATTTCTGGAATTTCCTTCTGCTATTTTCTAAAATATATTTTTCTATCATAGTTGAAAAAAATGTAGTTGTGAGAGTAATTTCAGTAGTTAAATTTTATGTAGCCTTGTCCTATACTCTAGAACTATGACATGAATGTTTATGTTCTCCCAAAATTCATGTTGAAATCCTCATTTCCAATCTAACGATACAAGGAGGTATAGCTGTTTAGAGAAGATTAGTTAAGAAGCATGAATCCCCTCTTCAGAACTATGAGAAGTAAACTTCTGTTAACTATGAACCATCCCATTAATAGTGTTTTTCTGTAACAGCCTGAATGGACTGACATACCTATCATACAGTCTATCTTGGAACATTTTTCCATGTGCATTTGAGAATAATTTTTATTCCATTGGGGTGGAGTGTTTTCAGATACCATTTAGATATAACATGATTTACACTATTGTACAACTCTCCTATTTTATTCTTGATCTCCTGCCCAGTTAATGTTCTAATATATTAGTATCAATATGCATCATTTATATCCATCAACTAAATTTATTACTTTACCTTATCAACTTCTGATAAATAAATTGTAGACATGCAAAAGGTATTTCCTTAAAAATGACACGTTGGTGCAATTTTTGGTGAAAAAATCATCAACTGTACCTTTTTTGAAATAAATAGAATCTAAACATATATAAAAGGATAATCTGGTAAATGCAGATAATTAGTTTTTTTTTACTCTGGACCAAATGTCTACTCTGATGATTTTAGATTTTTGGTCTTCCTGACTCATTAGGTTAAATTCATCAGTTTACATTCATCCACAGTTACTTAGATGACATTAAAGCTAATTCCTTAAAAATGAGAGTGCTACTTTCATTTTTACATAGCTATTCTACTTTTAATATAACGGTTGATAGATGTTTTCCCATTTTTTTCCCTCTAGTTCCTTGTATTTCAGATTTGGATATTGAATCTTTCCTTGAATTTGTTTAAAAGACATATAATGAACTATAAATCATTATTATCTTTCTTATATACAGGTGTAAGACTAAATGCTTGATAAAGGATATTATGTGTTATATCTTGCCACAAGAATGTACAATATGAAAATAACAAGCCTTAGTATATACTTCATTGTACCATCATCATCATTATGTAAAATATGCATATGAAAAAGGTAAAAATGTTAAAGTTAATTGGACAAAAACACTACCAACTATTTTTCTGGAAGGAAATATTTGAAAAGAATCAGATCCAAAATTGCAACCAAAGTGTAGATAAAAGAAATAGGGAGTGAGGCAATAATAAGCTCCTAAATTTAAATTATATAAAAATGTAAAGTTAATTAAATACAATGACATTTATGAGTCCTTGAATCGAACCTATGGGAAGGAGCACTTGTTGCCCCAGGCAGTAATTCACATTGAGCATCTGTCAAGAGAGGAGACAGCTACAAAATCACTACCTGCTTTTCATAATAAAGATTCAACCTATATAAAACATTCAGAAAGCTAAACATGGGAACACTCTGAGAAAATTGTTGCAATGTGGTGTACCCATATTCTCATATAGACTCTGTGTTTCATTTGAAGATAATATTTTAGTTAAAAGAAAGTAGTTTACATTTCTTTGGCCCTTTTATTTAACCAGTAACATGAGGGTTAAAAACCCTACTTATTTGTATATTTTGTGTATATTAAATGAAGTGCTTATAAACTATAGAAAAGAACTAACACATTTATTTCCAAGTTGCTGTCTGGTGCTTGATAAACATCACATCCTTGGATTATATTTTATTTTCTAGATAAGAGGGTTAAATGCTGCCACAGAAAAATATTAACAGCACAAGCTGAAACACAGTCTTTTTCTTTCTATCACATTCAATGTGATATTCACATGATTGCTGTGCTGGGCAGTTCTCTTGCTTCAGTTTAAAACCTCACAAGGCCAGCTGCAGAGAGAGTGCACTCACCCACATACCATTCTATTTCCCTTCATTGGCTTGGCCAGCAATGCCTTTGAGCATGGGATGTGTTCAGGCTAAAGAAGTAAATATAGATGGAAGCATTTTCAATTTATAGCAAAAAAATTTAAGGAAAATCTTCTTCCAGTAAATTACAGAGTTAAAAAAAAGATACAACCTAACTTTTTGGAAAGAGAAAGGAGCAACTTCTGCACATAAAAGAGTTCAGCTCTATTTTGTCAGGTAAGTAGCAATATTCAGAAAAGAAAAGAAAAGCAGGATCTCCTGAACTCAATATTATGTGTCATTCCTAAGAATGAGGTAATCACTTTTAGGAATAATGCCCATCTGCTTCCATGTATGTGTTCATGTGTGTATTTTTGTGTATACTTTAACTTATATATTTGGAAATTGATATGAGGTGTATTGGTTAAAGTGTAAAGATAACTATCTAAAAGAAATAAATAACATGAACAATGTTATATATTGGAGGTAAAGAACCCTGGTTTTTTTTTTTCATACCTTTACTCAATATAGAACATTTCTGGGAGGAGATGTGTAAGTTTTCCACATCATACACATCTTCAGTTCTCTGGGTATTTCAGCTGGGTGTCTTATGCAATGTTAGAACTAACTACTGCATATTTGGCAAAAATTCCATAGATGAGGGTTCTGTTCCACAATGCTGCCACTCATTTCAGAATCCAGGCACAAAGTCTCAGCTTGTAGCCTGAAACTTCTATAAACTGAGGATTCAAACACCTGTGCCCTCCCCACACTCTGGTTGATCAGTTGCTAGAATGACTCAGAGAATTCAGGAAGCTTAATTTTGCTGGTTTATTACTAACAATATTACAGAGGATATTGGTGAACAGCAGGCTGCAGAGGAAAATTAAGCAATGCCCAGGAGAAGGAGCAAGGCGCTTCCATGCCTTTTCTGGGAATGTCTCCTTCCTAGAACTTTTACATATAAAGCAACCTGGAGGCTCTGTGGACACTAGACTTCAAGGACCTTTATGGAGGCCTTCATCATGTGGGCATGATTGATCATTAAGTGAAACTCCAGCCCATCTTCTCTAATTGGAGGATAAGAATTTAGGTTAAATGTTAGAAGCTTTGAACTGTGGCATGTCTTTCTGTTGACCAGCCTTCATTTAAAAACCTACCAAGAGTCACCTGATTAGAAAGAAAGAATTTTCTGCTACTCAGGAATTTCCAAGGTATCAGGAGCTCTATGTCTGGAACCAGGGTCAAAGACCTCATATTAGTACCAAGGTTGTGCACAGCATCCCTATCACTCATGAAATTACAGAGGTTTTCAAATCTCTGTGCCAGAAATCAGGAATAGAGACCAAATGTATATATACTTTCATTAAACCACAATATTATATTTGCCTATTTTTACCAATGATGATGACAAACCTCTATATTTTGGATAGTATATGTATATTTTAAATATAAATTAGTACATCTGAAATTATTCCTGTGAATGCATGTAATGAAAGCCATATGCTATACAAACTCTGGACTTAAAAGGTATTCTCTTTATTTCAAGCTTTTAGGAAGAGTGTGTATGTTAGCAAATATTCTTTCTTGCTCAAATGTAGCCTTAGCTCTAAGGTCATTCCAGTAACCCAGAAGCAAGAGGTTATAAAATACTTGGCCTTCTTTCAAGCAGCATCTAAGGAAATGAACTTAATTCAAGTGCAGTATAAACCATCACAATATTTAATTTTGGAATAAAGAGAACAAAACATACTATCCTTAACTGTCCTTTAACTATCCTTAACTTCCTTCATAATTTAAGTTCCCTGTTTCTGTTATCTATTTCTTTCATGGCTTTTCATCTAGATCCTTAATTGATTTCTTATTTGTGCAATTTTTTCTTAACATCTCTGTTGAAATCCCACAAGACATGTGAGCATGGGAAGCTTATCTGTGAATTTCTATCTGATGATGAGCAGGAATTTTAAGCAAATGGATCTTTATCTTCATCTTTTTAATTATTTTGTTGAAAAAATCCCATAAATACATTTGCACACATTCATAAAAGTTAATTTTAAAAAGTAAACTGAAGCAGTTAAAAAATAATACAGAAGCTATTTTTTTTAAAAAAAAGCTTAGAGGTAGAATAAATGCATTTTGAATCTAGATGAAGTCATAGAGATTTTTCTGTCATTATTTATTGTAACAGTAAAAAAGAAAAAAATTGCTAAATAATTGTTAATAATGTTATTATCTGCATCTGTGAACATCTGGATAGTCATGAGAGCAAACAAAACAAAAAACACCCTCCAAAGTTTTAACTTATTCACTTAGTACATGTTTCAAAAATAAAGAGTAAGAGGTGGATGTAGAAAAGAGTGTTGAATCTCTAATGTGAGAGTTAATTATTGTTCTCTCAATTTTATCCTTATAATCAGTAGATGGCTGGGCTTGATGATAACACATGCATATAGAAAAGGACTAATTTATTTTCATGAAGACCATTAAAAGGTTGCAAGAGAGAAAAAGTAATTAACTATTTTTTTCAGTCTTATAATAACCATAAACTTATTAAACATATATTCAGTAATATTTAAAGAATACTGATGCAGTATGTCTTTGAAGATCAAATTGCATTAGAATCACATGAAAATATTTAAGAAGTTAATTAAAATATGATTTATTTTTGAACTGATAGTAGTTATATTATAAGAATAAATTCTAATTATTACTTAAGAATCTACTTTCCTCCTCTTTTTGTTAATTAGTTTTGTATGCTTCTATCTGTTTAGAACCATCACAAGTTTAATTATGTTACTAGAGACATTAGTATGTATGGCAAGATTGGAAAAAAATTAGTAGTTTCTTTTTTTCTCATACTAAGAGTAAAAAGTCTGCCCATTATCCTGTATCCTATTTCGTATTAAAATATAATTTGATATTTATAGTATTAAATTAAGTTGTTTCCCTATTTCTACTCAAGGAGTAGATATATCTCAAGCCTGAACTACAAAAGATTATACATTTCATTATACTAATTCACTATTTCTTAGCATCTGTATCTAAACAATTAGAATAATGTTAGGCAGTTTTCATATCACTGTGAAAGATAAACACAGATGAAAGTACCTATAAGTTTAAAATAGTTTGTTTATTTCCTTAATGATAATATATCACTATAGCATTTTATTATAGCTATTGGTACAAGGGTACTAATCATTTCCACATGCAGCTGATCCTTGTCAAGTTCTAAAATCAATCTGCAGTAGAAAATATTTGGACATAGGTAAGTAATTAACATAATAAATTTTTAAAAATAATCTTATTTAGTTATTTCATTTACAATTGTTTATTTTATTTATAAAACTATAAGTTTTTAGAAAATTAATTAGCAATGAAACTGAATTTGCACTTATGTCTACATATAGACAAGTGACAACAGAATATTTGCATATTACCTTAATGTCTATTGATGATATTTGTTGTGCACAACATGGGACATTACAAAAAAAATACAAATTAATGAAAAAAGTTTCATGTGGGTGAACTTAGTTAGAATCTTGTCTTTTTCATCCTAAATTGTTTCAACACTATTTCATTCAGATACGAAATAACACATGGGAAAAATGTTTTCAGTAGAAGGGTCTACCTAATAAAGAAGAATGACTTTTGACATTCGTCAGTTTAAGGAATGGTCTGGAGACTCTCATGCTAAGTGAAATAGGTTAAATGGTATCTCTATTATATGTGTATGCTAACACACATCAAAGGGGGTGATAGAAGTTCTGTGAATTAGACAATGGGGAATAAAGGGAAGGGGAGGAGAGGAATAGGAAAGACAGTAGAATAAAGCTTTCTTGTGTACATACATGAATACACCACAGTGAATCTCAATATATTGTACATACACAAGACTGGGATCCTAATTAGAATAAAATATATTCCATGATTTTATTATATATATATATATATATATATATATATATATATATATATATATATATATATGTCAAAATAGACTCTACTGTCATGTGTAACTAAAATGAACAAATAAAAGAAGATGAAAAAGAAGGAGGAAGAGGAGGAGGAGGAGAAGGCAGCTACCCAGTGTCTACTTTTATAGTTAACGTAAGATTCTTTGTAGGAAACATACAATTCTTCAGCATTAATGATTTTCTGGGGTCAATTTTTTTTAACCAGTCTTTGAGAACCTGTCATGTGGCATTCTTATACTTGTATCTGAATATCTAAATATAAATGACAAGTGCACTGACCTTTCCTGCACAAGGAAGAAAAGGAAAGAAGGAAGAAAGGAAGACCATTATTAATTCTATGATGGTCTGACAAGGCACTGTTGTTGTTGTTTGTGAAGGAAAAAATTCACCTTGTTCTCAGCCCAATGAGAGATAGCCAACCACTGTATTTTTATGCATAAGAAAGTCAATGTACAGAAGAGTAATTTTTTACAGTATCATACAGCTTTCTATTTGCAGGTCCAGAATGAAAACCTTATATTTCTCACAGATTTCTAAAAGTCTTAAGAAAATGTGTAACTATAGTTATTAGGAAAAGATAACTTGATACAGATCAGTCTGTGCCAGTTTTCAACTGCCCTCAGGATTTCAGGCTGCAAATAATGTCTAAGTATGATTTACCTTCACCTTTCATTCATTTTGCTTAATGTTGGTTAAACACTATTGTAAATTAAACAACCCTGATCACTTCCATTTTTTCCTCTCTGGACTTTTATTAGTGGATTTTTGTTTCAATTCATTTAAAACAGTGATTTTTATCCTTAAATATGCATATAAATTACCCATGTTATTGGTAAAATAGATATTGGAGCTTAGTAAGTATGGGGAAGGAATCAGATGTTTCATACTTTTGATAAAATCTTAGTTGATGTTGATGGTATGCATATAAAGAACATTCTCCACTGAGTAGCAATGACTTGAAAGAGTTGAGACTGAATATTCCCCTACTTTAAAATTATGCTCTCTAGTCCTCTCAAATGCTTGTGGAAATTAGGAATATTCCACAAGGGTATAGCCACCTCAGAACAATTAAATAGATGTTGAAGGCTCATATACCATTGTTTACAACAAGCCTTTATAAAGCACACACTAGGAGGAAAAAAAACAGTCAATTGGCTTTTTTTGTTTTTGTTTTAGTTAGTTACAAACAATACCAGGATCACTTTAACATTATCACAAAAGCCTGGAACACAACCCACTCCAATTTAATACCCAACACTCACAACCCACGATTCGATTCCTTTTTTTTTTTTTTAATTAGTGTCCTGTGGATACACTCAATGCCAGGATACAGTGGGCTTTTATGTTTCCCTTTTTGTGGTCACTTTTGGGCTTTTGCCATGTTTTTAAAATTACACAGACAAAAATAAAGAACAAAATTTTCATAGCATCATTTTGTTTTTCTGGATTGCTCTCACATGAATAAACCAGGAAAATAACTTTAATTTCTAATTTGCAGTAATTAGGGCATAATTTTTAGTAAATATTTATTAAGTTCAAAAAAAGGCAAAGCATCATCCTTTTGATGTACAGACATGGAGAAAAAAATCAGTGTGTCACTATCTCTAGGAGGCTTCCACAATACCACATTCTCTACCCATTTGATAATGACCTAGAAATTTTATGTTATTCTATATATCTGATGATAAAATATTTATGTATACAAATTTATGTCTTGTTAAATTATAAGACTGAGATAATAGTGATGGTATGAATATGGAGATCAAGAAAAAAAATTCTACAATTTGTATTAAATTAAAAAAGACCTCAATAGTCAAACTAAATTAAGGAAAGAAAAAAGTTAAAGGCATCAAATTACCTGATTTCAAATTGTATTATAAAGGTATATTAATCAGGATTTTGGCACTAACATAAAAACAAACACAATATGGAAAATGGAATGGAGAGCATAGAAGCATGTATTTAGTCTACTAACCTTCCAAAGAAACACCAAAAACACAATGATTGAAGGATGTCTTTTCCAGAAACAGTGTTGGAAACACTATCTACATTTAAAAAAGGGAATTGAATCCTTATTTTGTACCATATAAAAATCAATTCAAACTGTATTAAAAACTTAAATGTAATAGGGAAACTCTAAGATGACTAGAAGAGAAAACAGGGGGAAAGTTCCTTGACATTGCTCCAGGCAATGAGTCTATGAATATTATTGCAAACACAAGTCAACAACAGCAAAATAAACAAGCAAGACAACAGTAAAAAGTTTCTACTCAAAGAAGAAAACAATCAATAGGACAAAGAGACTTTTGCAATGACAGAAAATATTTGCAAATCATGTATGTGAGAAGGGATCAATGTCAAGAACAAAAAGGGAACTCATTCCATTGAACAGCAATAATAATAATAATAATAATAATAATAATAATAATAATAATAATAATAATAATAATAATACAAAACAAGCAACAATTACTACAACAAAAACAAAATAGCCACCAAAAGAGAAAGGCGCTGAATTTTTTTTTTAAATAGACAAAAGACTTGAATCAACGTTTTTCCAAAGATGGCCAATGGGTATAAGAAAAATCAAAACCACATTGAGATATCATTTCACACCTGTTAGAGTGGCTTTTATCAAAATGTCAAATGATATGTGTTCATAAGGACACATATAAAAAATAATGTTTTCACATTTTTGGTGGAAATGTAAATTAGTAAAGTTTTTGTGAAAAACTGGAGATTCATCAAAAACCCCCAAACCGAACTACCATATGATATATCAATACACTTCTGTATGTGTGTGTTTTTTTGTGGTATGTGTGTGTTTGTGTATGTATGTATGTTATGTACATACATACACATACAGTACATACATACACATACACACACATATATCTTTATTATGTGTGTGTGTGTGTGTGTGTGTGTGTGTATATATATATATATATATATATATATATATATATATATACATACATATATGAAGGAAAAGAAATTGGTATATCAAACAGATTTCTGCCTTTTCGTGTTCATTGAAGCATTATACACAATAGTCAATGGAAATAACCTAAGGATCTGTCAGAGAATTAAGTGGATAGATAATGTACAGATAATGTGTGATACATAAAATAGAATTAATAAGTCTTAAAATGGACAGAATTCTTGCCATTTTTGATAATACAGATGAACATAGAGGAAATAATGTTATGTGAAATAAGACAAAAAAAAATTCTACCTGATCACAGTAAAGATGGAGTCTAAAGAAGTCAAGCTTATATAGTTGAAAAGTGGTTTCCAGGGCATGTGTGTGGTGGCGGGAATGGGTATATTGGAACATATTCTGCAAACTTTCAGCTCTGAATCATATGTTATATTTGGAGATCTAATATTCAGATGGCAACAGTTAATAATGATTTATTATACACTTGAAATTTCCCAAGAGAGCAGATCTTTAGTGTTCCTAACACTATAAAAATATTTTTCTTTTAAAAAGTTAAGTACTGAGGCTAGAGTTGTAGCTCAGTGATTAAGCCCTTGCCTAGCACATGTGAAGACCTGGGTCCCATCCTCAGCATCACATAAAAATAAATAAATAAAATAAGTGTAGTTTGTTTATCTACAACTAAAAAGAAAATATGTAATGAGAGATGAGTGATGCGAGCAGTATCCAGGTATTTTAAGTAAGGGGAAGCTTTTTAACAAATACTATTAAAGTAACTGGTTGACCATTCAGAAAAAGATAAGACTAGCTTCAAATTCCACACCACACACATGGGGATAAACACCAAAGAGTGAATGGACTTGGAGGTAAAAATCACAACCACACACATTTTAGAAGAAATGGGTCCTCTGCTTTCTGTGAGTCAAAATCTAGATGTATAAAATCTGATGTCTTTACTTGATAAAAACAAAATGCATGTCAAAATAGTACATGAACAAAAATAAAATTCATACTATAAGAATGAATAAGAGTTACAAACTGGAAAGAAATGTTTTTCCATCACATTTCTTAGAAAATACTTATATCCAAAATAGATATTAAATACTCAAAAACAAAACAGTGTTTTTTTAAAAAATTAAAGCATTGAAAAGATAATTAAATTTAAAAAATAGAGAAAATAATTAGTCATAGAAAATATTTTCAACATTTTTAGTTATTAGAGAAACATATACTAAAACCATCAGGAGATGCTAATATATGCATATTAGAATGATCAAAATGAAAAATAGTGACATGCCAAATGTGGGTGAGGATGCAAAGCAACTGGAATGTGCATAATGTTGTAGTGAGAATAAAAAATAAAAAGTCAATCATCTGGAGAACAGTATGAAAGTTGGTTAAATGTATAGTGACTATTCTCTCCTGGAATCCCATTTCTATGTATTTACCCTAGAAAAAATAAAAACTTTTAATCACACAAACACCTGTACAAAAATAGCAGCTCTATTCATAATCACCAAAACCTGGAAATAACACAGATGTTCTTCATTGATTGTAAAACTATACCATAACATATCATACCACAGCACACAAATTGGTAATAAAGATGAATCAAATCTTAGCATAAATAGTTTGAATAAATCTTTAAAACATTACACTGTGTGATGGAAGCCAATTGCAACCTGTTAAAACCTCTGAGTTTCCATTTGATTGGCTCCTGCAGCACAGCTATAGTCAGGGGAATAGATAAGTGGTTGCCAGCAGTTGAGAAGAGAGGGGTCCTGACCACAAGGCTCAGCACAGGGATATGCTGGGCCTATGGGAGTGTGGACTTTGATTAAGGTAGTGATATAATAAATCCACACTGTGCTCAAATGCACAGAAGCATGCAGCATAAGGGCCAATTGTATTCTGTGATGATAAAAAAGGTCAATTATATTGTGTGATAATAAAAACATGGGGAAAAAACCCTGGAAAACTACAAGAACATATACAGAAAAATCTAGCAACACTCCTAATATATAAAGAGAGTATAAAATTCTTATGAATGTTAAAAGATTATTTTTAGAAAAATAAAATATGATAGATACAAGGGGAGGACATAAAAGAAGTGAAAAAACTGGCCAAAAAAAAAAAAAAACCTTGCTTAAGTGATCCTTAAATACATTAAAAATTATCTCAATCTTACAATAAAACATAAATTTAAAACTATACTTAGATTATATTTTTTTATATTTTTATTAGTTCTTATTATTTATACATGACAGTATGTTTGACATATTAGACATATATGGAGTATAACTTCTCATTTTTTTCTGGCTGCACATGATGTAGAATTTCACTGGTAGTGTAATCAAATATGCACATAAGAAAGTAATGTCTGATTCATAAGACTGTCTTTCCTAACCTCATTCTCCCTCCCTTCTGCTCATTCCCCTTTATCTAATCTAAAGTACTTCTATTTTCCCTACCCTTCTCCCTTATTGTGAGTTAGCATCCACATATCAGCCTTGGTTTTTTGGATTGGCTTATTTCACTTAACATGATAATCTCCAGTTCCATCCGTTTACCAGCAAATGCCATAATTTCATTTCTCTTCATGGCTAAGTAGTATTTCATTGTGCATACCTACTATATTTTCTTTAATGATTTATCTGTTGAAGGGCACTTAGGCTGGTTCCAGAATTTACTATTGTGAATTAAGGTGCTATAAATATTGATGTGGCTGCATTACTAGAGTATGCTGATTTTCAGTCCTTTGGGGATAAATGGAGGAATGGGATAACTGGTCAAATGGTGGTTCCATTTCAAGTTTTCTGAGCAATCTCCATACTGCTTTTCAGAGTGATCACACTAATTTGCAGTTCTACAAGAAATGTATGAGTGTACCTTTTCCCCCAGCAACATTGTTATTTATATTCCTGATAATTGCCATTCTGACTGAGGTGAGATGAAATCTTGGCATAATTTTAATTTGCATTTTTTAACTGCTAGTGATGTTGAATATTTTTTTCATCTATTTGTTGACCAATTGTATTTCTTATTCTGTGAAGTGCCTCTTCAGTTCTTTTGCCCATTTGTTCATTGGGTTGTTTGGTGATTTTTGCTGATTGTGTGTGTGTGTGTGTGTGTGTGTGTGTGTGTGTGTGTGTGTGTGTGTTCTTTTATCCTAGAGATATATGCTCTATCTGAGATAAGATAGCAAAGATTTTCTCACATTATATAGGCTCTCTCTTCACATTCTTGATTGTTTCCCTTACTGTGAGAAGGTTTTCAGTTTGATTCTATCCCATTTGTTGATTCCTGATTTTAATTCTTGCACTTTAGGAGTCTTGTTAAGGAAGTCGTTTACTAAGCTCACATGATATAGATTTGGGCCTAGTAGGCCCAAGGTCTCTGGTCTAAAGCCTAAGTCTGTAATCCACTTTGAGTTAAGTTTTTTGCATGGTGAGAGAGAGAGTGGTTTAGCTTCATTTTGCTACATATGGATTTCCAGTTTTCCCAGCACCACTTGTTGAAGAAGCTATCTTTTCTCCATTGTATGTTTTTGGTGCCTTAGTCTAGTATGAGATAACTGTATTTATGTGGGTTTGTATCTGTGTCCTTTATTATGTACCATTGGTCTGCATGTCTATTCAGGTGCCAATATCATGTCATTTTTTTGCTATTGTAGTTCTGTAGTATAATTTTAAGGTCTGGTGGTGTGATGTCTCCTGCTTCACTTTTCTTGTGAAGTACTGCCTTGGCTATTCTGTGCATCTTATTTTTACAAATAAATTTCATGATTTCTTTTTTAGGTTCTATAAAGAATGTCACTGGGATTTTACTAGGAATACCATTAATCTGCATAGCGTTTTTGGTAGTATGGTCATTTTGAAGATGTTAATTCTGCCTATCCAAGTGCATGAGAGATCTTTCCATCTTCTAAGATCTTCTTCAATTTCTTTCTTTAGTGTTCTGTGGATTTCATTGTAGAATTCTTTCACCTCGTTTGTTTGACTTTCATTATTTTTTTTTTTTTGAGGATATTGTGAATGGGGTAGTTTTTCTAATTTCTTTTTTAGTAGATCCATCACAGATGTAATAGAGTGCAATTGATTTATGGGTGTTAATTTTATATCCTACTACTTTGCTGAATTCATTTAGGAGTTCCAAAAGTTTTCTGATGCAGTTTTGTATGTATTCTACATATAGAATCATGTCATTATCTGATAGTGATAATTTGAGTTCTTCTTTCCTTATCTGTATCCCTTTAATTTCTGACTAATTGTGTTGGCTAGAATTTCAAGGACAATGTTGAATAGAAGTGGTGAAAGAGAACATCCTTGTCTTTTTCCAGTTTTTAGAAGGATTATTTTCATTTTTTCTCCATTTAGAATGATGTTGGCCTTAGATTTGCCATATATAGTTTTTACAATGTTGAGTTATAATCCTACTATCCCTAGTTTTACCAATGTTTTAAGCATGAATAGATGTTGTATGTTATCAAATGCTTTTTCTGCATCTATTGAGATAATCATGTGACTCTTTAAGTTTATTGATGTGATGAATTACATTTTTTGATTTCTGTATGTTGAACCACCCTTGCAACCCTGGAATAAACACCACTGGATCATGGTGTAATATCTTTAAATATGTTTTTGTATGTGATGTGCCAGTATTAAGAATTTTTGCCTCTATGTTCACAAGGGATATTGGTCAGAAGTTTTCTTTCTTTGACATGTCTTTGTCTGGTTTTGGTATTAGGGTGATACTAAAATGAGTTTGGTAGGGTTTCCTCCTTTTCTATTTTATGGGATAATTTGAGGAGGATTGAGTTAGTTCTTTGAAGGTCTGGTAGCACTCAGTTAAGAATCTGTCTGGTTCTAAGCTTTTCTTTGTTGGTAGTCTTTTGGTTTCTTTGATGTACATATATGCTCCATTGTTTGGGGCATAGATAAATAAATATTTATAATTGTTATGTCTTGCTAATGTATGATTCCCTTAAGTAGTATGAAAATTCATTCTTTATCCCTTCTAACTAACTTTGGCTTGAAGTTCACTTCATCTAATATGAGGATAGAAAGCCCTCTTTGTTTACAAGATCCATGTGAGTGAAGTATTTATTCCCATCATTTCACCTTCAAAAATGAAGGTGAAATGATGGGAATAAAAGGTGGATGTCTTTGCCTATGAGGTGAGTCTCTTAGGGAAAGAAAATTGTTAGGTCTTATTTTTTTTATTCTACCTGTCAGTCTATGTCTTTTAATTGATGAAATATTTAATTGATGAAATAAAACCATTATTGAAATATGGTTTGTATTCTCAGTCACTTTGGTTTATTTCTTTTGATTGATGGGTTTAGACCATTTATGTTCAAATTACTGAGATATAATTTGTATTCCCATTATTTTGGTTTATCTCTGGTTTTTAATTTAAATTAGTTTCTCCTTGATTGACTATCCCTTTGTTGGCTTTTACTTTCATTTGTTCTTCATGAAATTTATTGAGTATGTTTTGTAGGCTTTCTTGTTATGAATGTTTTAAAAGTTTTGTTTACCATTTTCAATTATGAAGATTAATTTTGCTGGATATAGAAGTCTTGTTTGGCAGCCGTTTTCTTTCAGAGTTTGGTATGTTATTCCAGGACCTCCTAACTTTGATGATCTGGGTAGAGAAATGAGCTGAGATCTGATTTGGTTTCCTTCTAAATATAATCTGATATTTTTCTCTGGCAATCTTTAAAATTCTATCCTTAATGAGTATGTTAGGAATTTTCATAATAATGTTCCTTATTGTGGTTCTGTTGTGATTTTGTATGTTTGGGGTCCTTTAAGCTTCCTGTATTTGATTTTCCGTTTTCTTGTTTGGGTTTTGGAAATTTTCTGAAATTATCTCATGGAAAAGATTGTGCATTCCTACGGTTTGTATCTTTGTGTCTCATCTCTAGGTTTTAAATTTAGTCTTTTCATGTTAACCCATATTTTACAGAAGTTCTGTTCATAGTCTTTTAATATCTTTTCTCCATGATCAGCTTTATTTTTAAGATTATATATTTTGTCTTCATTGCCTGAAACTCTGCTTTCCTAGTGGTCTAGTCTGTTGGTCATGCTTTTCATTGAATTTTCCATTTGGTTTATTGATTCCTTCATTTTGAGTATTTCTGTTTGATTTCTTTTTAGAATATTTATCTCTTTATTGAAATGATCCTTCACCTCCTGTATTTTCTCTCTGATTTCACTCCTTACAACATCCTTTACCTCATGAGTCAGTTTAACTATGTACATTCTAAACTCCTTCTCTGACATTTCTTCCACTGTGGTGTCAATGGATTCTATTATTGGAGCATGTTGGTTTGTTTGGGGTAATTCTTTTCCTTCCTTTTTGATATTTCTATTCATCTAGCACTATGGATCTGAGGCAATACCTTTTCTGGCCTATAGACTTATAGTGTCCCTGAAAGAATCCAATACCTTGCTTTTAAGGTGGAGACAAATAATAACAGTAACCAATGTAAACAATGTACAGCTTGAAATCAATTATCTCCTGCTAAGACATCGATGATTTTGTTGTAATAAACAAAAAACGATATTTTCAGTTATTATATACAATTTTAAAAAGGAAATTTGCAAAAGGGTTTATAGTTTCAAATGTTGGACAAGGAGAGAACAGAAGTGATGTAGGATATGATGATTATGAGGAAGGAGCAGGGACTAAAGAAGTAAAAAATTAAAGAGTGAAAGAGGGGAAAAATAGAGGTTGGCCATTAGCAGGAGAAATGAGAGAAAGAGAACCAGGGGAAGAGATAAGTGAGAGGAAAATAATTATATAAAATAAAAATTTTAAAAATTAAAAATAGAAAAAAGTAAAAATAACAGAATATAAAACAAAACTAAAATATATTAATCAGAAATCCTAGTCCTCAATAATGCATAAAATTATTATGCATAAAAATTATTGCATAAAAATTATTGCTTTCAAAAATGGTAGAAGTATGAGAGTGGGGAAAAAATCTTGATAAAAAGTTAGCTAAAGATTTGTTTCTGTTGAAATTAGAAATTTTTTTCAACTTCCCTTTTCCATAGTGTTAGGTTTGAAGTGTAATGTTTGCTCCATCCTCAGGGTGGGGTTGCTTGTGTGAGAGGGTTAATCTTGGAAACAGAATTCCTAGTGGCAGGGTTTAGGTTTGTGCATGCTCCAGGCTCTTTTCTGAATGCCTATTGTTCTTAAGAATTTAAATCAGTGCTCCTCCATGGCCAGCAATTGCCGGTTCAAGCTGGTAGATTACACCCCAGGGATCTCCTTTGGGTTCCACTCTCGTGGTAGAGGAGCCAATTCTTAGCCCACTAAGTCATGGGTGAATCCCACAATTCCTGATCTCGGATTCATAATCTAATGTCAATCTCTACAGAGCTCACCCTTTTGAATTGGCAGTCAGGAGCTTCTCTCTTGACCAGTCATGAAGCAGCCAGATTTAAATGGGAACAGAAGATCCAGGTGGGTTTCCATGACCATATTCCCCCGTGTAAAACACTGTCCATGCTTGATTTTTTCCTGGTCCCTTAGGTATGCTCTGTTGTCCAGCATGCATTGGTCTGACTTGCTTTTCAGGCCAGACTTGGGTCTTCAGAAACAAGCTCCATTGGCTGTTGACCTCTGCACCACAGCTGCAAAATGATTCCTTCCTCTGTCCTCTGCTTGCCACCAGGAGAAGTGTGGTTTCTTTCCAGTAAAAGGATATTGTGCAGTGCACCTTACTATTTAGTCAGGAACTGTCTTTGATCTCTAAACTTTCAGTACCCAGACAATCCTCAGTCTCCCTGCAAATGTGGGTTCCTTTAGTTCCCTTATCTCTTTACTGCATTCATGGAGGAACTATTTTACCTTAGCCTTCAGCCACTGCCAAGGCATTTCTTCTTATTTCATTATATTCAATCCCTTGAGTTCCCAGTCTGTTTTGAGTGTCCAGTATTCAATTCCAGTAAGGTTCCCCCTAGTTTTTGTTCTTTCACCCACCTGGATGAAAATCTGCCTGTCTGCTTTTCTTGGTTTCACACCATTGAACAGCCAGGAAAGCAGTATCTCTATACCACCATCTTTCTTTCGGCTCAAATTACATTTCTTACTTATTGCACTGGAAAATTGAATATCTGTAACAAAATGCTTTCTCAGCAAATAGCTGGGGACTAAGCCTTTTAAACCAGTGGAAATATAGATTGTTAGAAATTTATGAATGGAATTTGACAACACATTGTTAAAAACACATGTGCATTTACCTCTGTTTTAGCAACTCTTATATGAATCTACCCTAAATATTCATCAACATTAAAATACCACTTGCTTTTGCATTGCAGCATTGTTTCTAATTACAAAATATTGAAAAAGAGAACAAACTAGTATCACTTATCAAAATAATCAGTACTGTTTATTTCTATATAAAGAAACAAAAGGACAAACTAAAGACTAGGGAACTGTGTGTGTGTGTGTGTGTGTGTGTGTGTGTGTGTGTGTGTGTGTGTGTGTTTTCCCATGAAAGGATAGGCGGGAAGTGATCATAATAAGGGAAGGTAAAGGAAGTTGACACCTTTCAACACTTTAGTATGTTGGCCATTTGGAATCATGGTACTATTTCAAATACACACAAGACACCTAAATAAATTCAATAATGATGGTAAAAAAGTGAAAGTGTAAAAAAATATAGTCCATCTGAGAAGTTTAAGCTATGTTCTGTGTGTTTATATTAAGAGTCTTTTTTTTCTCATATCTTTTGTAGACAATGGCTTTTCTATTTGTAGAAGGGAAAATCTAGGGTCCTAAATATAGATGATAAATGATCTAACCTACATTAATCAATACAGTAATCTTAAAACTCCTCATTGGGACTTAAAAGCTAATAAGTTGGACATCGCTGGTCTGAGTTGTTGACTACAAGAGGATACAATGTCAAATGCCATCATTTATCGATTTAATACAGAATTTACAGTGGCTTACCCCATAAAATGTGTTAAATATCTTTTTTTTAAAGAAAGATGTAACATAACATTTATGCCACATACTCTAGGCCTTTACAAAAGCTTAAGATTAAATTCTGAAGTATTATATTTAAACTTCAGAAAAAAAAATTACTTTTCTTAGACATGACTCTTAATACTCATTAAATTACATACTATTTTTCTGTGAAGGTATTTTTATTTTTCTATAATTAACTCTGTATAAAACTTATTCTCTAGATCTTGCTCACTTTTATACCTAATAAAAGATATTTAGAAAATAAAGTTCTATGCATTATTCATTGCATCATCCTATAAGAATAATCATTAAATGATGGTAATTATTTTCAAAATTTTCAATGATTAGCCAGGTAGTTAATTACTTTTAAATTATAATATTTTATCTACTCTGCCCCTTTAGAAACACATTCATTTTAGGATTTTCTATGTTCTTAAATCTGCAGAACTTGAGGACATGCAAAACAACCCTCTACAGCAATTGTTCTAAATCATAGTAAGAAATCAAGTCCATGTCCAGACATTTAGGAGCTACTTAGATAGAGAAGACAGTACAAACTGAGGAAAATATAACTTTGAACATTAGTAGGAAAAATTAGGACAAAAATCAAAATTAGAAAGATGACTGACCTTCATAATTCATTTAAAAGCATTTAGTCATTAAAGTAAAAATAATAAAATGTACAATGAAAGAAAACAAACACACATTACTTAGCATGGAAAAGGTAGGAAAAACTTCAACATAAGAAAATTTAAATTAGATTTTTTACAACATAAAACTTGTGGGAATTTTAGTCATCTTTATATATAATTTTAGACTGTATCTCCAACATGAATTACATTAAGCAGTATCTGTCAGCATGAACATTAATATGTGTGTGTGTGTGTGTGTGTGTGTGTGTGTGTGTGTGTGTTTCATATCTCTGGTTGTATGCAAAGTATATTCACACCAATTCGTGTTTGTATACATGTATTTTTGATAATAATGTCCATCCTATTACACCATCATTTCAAACCCCATACCCTGTCCCATTCACTTCCACCCCTCTGCACTATCTAGAGCTCATCTATTCCTCCCATGCTCCCCCACCCTACCTCACTATGAATCATCTTCGTTATATCAGAGAAAACATTTGGCTTTTGTTTTTTTTTTTCCCAGATTGGCTCACTTCACTTAGCATTATCTTCTCCAACTGCATCCATTTACCTGCAAATGCCATCATTTTATTCTCTTTTATTGCTAAGTAATATTCCTTTGTGTATATATGCCACATTTTTATCCATTCATCTATTGAGGAGCATCTAGTTTGGTGCCAGAGTTTAGCTATTGTGAATTGTGCTGCTATAAACATTGATATGACTATGTTCCTGTAGTATGCTTTTTAAGTCCTTTGGGTATAGACCAAAGAGAGGTGTAACTGGGTCAAATGGTGGTTCCATTCCCAATTTTCCAAGAAATCTCCATACTGTTTTCCCTATTGGTTGCACCAATTTGCAGTCCCACCAGCAGTGTATGAGTATACCTTTTTTTGCCACATCCTAGCCAAAACACTTATTGTTGTTGTACTCTTAATAGCTGTCATTCTGACTGGAGTGAGATGAAATCTTAGAATAGTTTTGATTTGCATTTGTCTAATTGCAAGAAATGATGAAATTTTTTTCATATATTTGTTGATTGACTATATATCATCTTCTGAGAGGTGTCTGTTCAGTTCCTTGGCCCCTTTATTGATTGGGTTATTTGTTTTGTTACTGATTAGCTTTTTAAGTTCTTTATATACCCTAACGATTATTGCTGAAATAAATAGAAGAATATTGGTATTAGTTCTTCTTTAAAGCTCTTGTAGAACTTGGCTGTGTATCCATTTGGTCCTGGACTCTTCTTGGTTGGTAGGCTTCTGATGGCATCTTCTATTTTGTCATTTGATATTGGTCTGTTTAAATTGTGTATATCATCCTGATTAAATTTAGGAAAATAATATCACCGCTGAAATTTGTCAATGCTTTTACTATTTTCTATTTTATTGGGGTACAAGTTTTCAAAATAATTTTGAATTATCTTCTGTATTTCTGTAGTGTCTGTTGGGATGTTATGTTTTTCATTATGCATGTTAATAATTTGAGTTTTCTCTCTCTTTCTGCTCATTAGTGTAGCTAAGGGTCTACCAATTTTATTTATTTTTTTAAAGAATCAATTTTTGTTCTGTCAATTTTCAATTGTTTCTTTTGTTTTGATTTCATTTATTTCGGCTCTAATTTTAATTATTTTCTTCCTTCTACTGCTTTTGATCTTGATTTGTTTTTCTTTTTCTAGTGGTTTGAGATGTAATGTTAAGTCATTTATTTGTTGATTTTTTCTTCTTTTAAGGAATGAACCCAATGCAATGAACCTTCCTCTTAGAACTTCCTTCTTAGTGTCTCAGAGATTTTGATATGTTGTATCTGTGTCATTCACTTCTAAAATTTTTTTAAAATCTCCTCCTTGATGTCTTCTGTAACCAATTGTTCATTAAGTAGCATATTATTTAGTCTCCAGGTGTTAGGGTAGTTTTTATTTCTCATTTTTCATTAATTTATAATTTCATTCCATTATGATTGGATAGAATTCAGGGTAGTCTAGTTTTTTATATTTGCTAAGAGTTGCTTTGTGACAAAGTATGTGACCAATTTACAGAAGGATCTATGTGCTGTTAAGAAAAAAGTGTATTCTATCTTTGAAGGATGAAATATTTTCTATATGTCAGTTAAGTCTAAGTTATTGATTGTATTATTGAGTTCTATAGTTTCTTTGTTCAGCTCCTGTTTGGAAGATCTATCCAGTAGTGAGAGAGGTGTGTTCAAGTCACTTAGAATTATTGTGTTGTGGTCAATTTGACTCTTGAACTTGAGAAAAATTTTTTTTGATGAACATATATGCTCCATTTGGGGGGCACATATATTTATTATTGTTAAGTCTTGTTGGTGTCTGATGCCCCTGAGCAGTATGAAATGTCCTTCTTTATCCCTTTTGATTAACTGTAGCTTGAAGTCCACTTTATTTGATATGAGGATGGAAACCCCTACTAACTTCTGCAGTCCATTTGAATGATATGATTTTCCCCAACCTTTGACCTTCAGTCTGTGCATGTCTTTTTATAACAGCTGAGTCTCCTGGAGGCAGCATACTGTTAGGTTTTTATTTAAATCCAATCTTATAGCCTATGTCTTTTTATTGGTGAGTTTATGCCATTAATATTCAGGATTATTATTGAGTCATGACTTATATTCCCAGCCATTTTTGTATTTAACTTGACTTGGTTTCTCCTTTGATTAGTGTAATACCTCCCTTTGCTGATTTTCATTGTTGTTTTTTCATTTCCTTCTCATAAAATTTTTTTGTCAAGAAAGTTTTGTAGTGTTGATTTTCTTGCTATAAATCCTTTTAACTTTTGCTTATCATGGAAGGTTTTTATTTCATCATCAAATACAAATATAAGATTTTATTTATATCTGCTGGATATAAGATTCTTGATCGGCATCTATTTTCTTTCTTTCAGAGCTTGATGTATGTTGTTCCAGCATCGTCTAGCTTTCAGGGTGTGGATTGAAATATCTACAGTTACCTTAATTGGTTTTCCGCTATATGTAATTTGATTCCTTTCTCTTCTTTCTCTTGCAGCTTTTAATATTCTCTCCTTATTCTGTATGTTGGACATTTTCATTATAATGTACCTTGGTGTGCCTCTGTTGTTATTTTGAACATGGCTTCTTATAAGCTTCTTGAATTTGGTTTTCCAGTTCATTCTTCATGTTTGGAAAAAAATTATAATATTATTTCATTGAATAGATTGTTCATTCCTTTAGCTTGGAACTCTATGCCTTCCTCTATCATAAAAACTCTTAAATTTGGTCTTTTTATGTTATTCCATATTTCTTGAATATTTTTCTCATTTTTTTTATCACTTTCACTCTGTGGTCTATATATTTTGTCTTCATTGTGTGAGGTTCTGTCTTCCAAGTGGTTTACTCTGTTGGTGATGCTTTCAATTGAACCTTTAATTTGGTTTATTGTTTCTTTCATCTCAAGGATTCCTGTTGTTTTTTTTTTTTTTTAGAACTTCTATCTCCCAACTGAAGTAATCTTTTGCTTCCTGTATTTGTTCATGTAGCTCTTGTCAAAACAATCTTTTGCTGCCTGTATTTGCACTCTTATATCATCCTTTAATTCACAGAACACTTTAAGTCTTTATATTCTGAACCCCATCTCTGTCATATCTTCTTCTGTGCTGGCCATGGATTCTAATAATGGAGTATTTTGATTTGTTTGGGACACTTTTCCCCTTGTCTATTCATGTTGCTCGTGTGTCTTCCCTTCTAGTGCTGTGGGTCCAAGACATTACTGTTTTATCCTATATTCTTATTGTGTTCCTGTTGTGTTCCAATACCTCTCCTTTGTGGGGAAGGACACTGTTAAAAGATCCCAATATAAACAATATACCACCTATAAACAATTTGTTGCTATTAAGATGTTCACTGTTTGGTCACAATGTACAGAAATGTTGAATTTGATTATTATCTATAAATATAATCAGTAGGTTTGTAAAAGGGTTTACAGTTTCAAATAGTGGACAATGAACTGGGGAGTGAGGTGTAGGATGATATGCTGAGGAGGTAGGATGTGAGGATATAGAGTTAATACACCTTAAGAAGTATGAAAGAGAAATCTTATGAAGAAGGTTAGTAGCAGAATAAACAGGAAGTAATTCTGGGTAGACAAGTATGTGGGAAGGAAATAGAGTACATAAAACAAATGTTGCATATTTACACAATGGAATATTACTCAGCAATAAAAGAGAATAAAATCATGGCATTTGCAGGTAAATGTATGCAGTTGGAGAAGAAATGCTAAGTGAAGTTAGCCAATCACCAAAAAAACAAATGGCGAATGTTTTCTCTGATATAAGCTGGTTGATTCATAGTGGGGTAGGAAGAGGGAGCATGGGAGGAATAGATGAACTCTAGACAGGGCAGAGAAATTGGAGGGGAACGGAGGGGGCAGGAGGTTAGCTATGATGGTGGAATGTGATGGACATCATTATCCAAATACATGTATGAAGAGATGAATTAGTGTGAACATACTTTATATACAAACAGAGATATGAAAAATTGTGCTGGTATCTCTGCTCTCAGGACGGTGAAGGTAACCAGGGTGAGAAGGCTGGTCCTGGTGCAGGGCATCTAAAAATTAAGTGTGGCACCTGCCAGTTCCTGAAGGGAAACTCCACCTCAAGGGTCTCTTATTGGGTCCACTGGTATGAATTGAGAGTGGTGTCCTATCTCCCTATCATGCCTGAAGATTCCCCAGTTAATGTTCTCTCCAAACTGTTGCACCTTCTCCCTCTCCTTTACTAGTTTCCAATTAAGGAACTCTCTCACTGAGGCTCCAATGGGTGGAGGGAGCCCTTGCTGCACTGCACACCCATTCCACTGACAGCTCTTTTGTGTTGGGCAATTAGTGTGCTGGATTACCAGCTGCTGGGGAGAGGTGGGAGTTGGAAACCTGGAGCCTGGCCAGCTGGAGTTCCAGTCTTGGAGCTGCCCCAACCAATGATGGTCTGGCAGGTGGAAACGGGTCAGTTCCAGCACTGGGGTGTTGGGTCGGTGATGGTGTTGTGCTATATGGTTGCGTGATGTGTAGGATATGAGCTCTGTGGCAAGCACTTTTGCGGGTGTTGGCTGTCTTCAGAGCCTGTGGGATATCCCCAGGTGAAGGCAGACTATCGCCTGCAGAGGACTATGGCAGTAGCTGGTGAGTGGCACAATGGAGGCAGCAGGGGGACCCCCATGCTGGTAGATGGGAGTGGCAGCTGGAGTTCCTCTGGGTGGGTAGTTGCTGAGTGTCCAGTGTGTGAGTGGAGTGGCATCTGGGAGTTTTGGGCCAGTGCTGATGTGGTGAACCTGCTAAGGCACTAGCAAGCCCTGAGTGGGCTAGTAGTTAGGAACTGGGTGTCAGGAGCTGGGAGTCTTGCTCTAATGCTGAGGCCCGAAGCTCTGCTGTGAGACAACACTGGAGATTTTTGCACTACAGCAGCTGTGTAGGGGTCTTCTCTCAGTCTCAGAGAAGCAGTATTCCCACTAGTTGAAATCCTGGTCACAGGGTGACAGAGAATGTTGCTTTCCTCTGCCCTGTCATTTTGGATCCTTATTGAGATTATTTTCTAAATGCTTTAAACATATTATTTAGTGTATTATGAACTCCCTTTAGCTTCAAGAGACATTAGATTTCAAGCAGAAGACAACAATTACACTGTTTGACTAACATGTACCAATTCTATTTGAATACCTAGGTATAATACCGAGTCAATCACTATAATATTTCATATTATATTATTATATTCATATATAGGAATAATATCATTTTGATTACATTATTTGTAAAATTATATAATAAATTTTCTTTACCATAGATTATTTTGTACTTCAAATTGCCTTTTTTTTTCCCTAAAACTGCCATGAGCAGTCAATTCAAGTATACTTCTGAAATGCTGTTATCAGGTAAAATAAACAAATGATAAGAAATTATCTTAAATTGCAATAATTTTTAAAACTGCCAAAAAACGTTTATTTGAGATTATGTAATCTCTTAGGTATGTATTTATTGTATGCAACTGAAAACTTTCTAATATCTACTATATATACATGTAAAATGTGAATGAAATTCACACAAATGAGCAAAGTTTCTACAAATATCTAGGATATTCCATCTCATTATTAAAATTTGATTTACTAACCAGAAAAATGATAAATATATTTAAGCCAAAGATTCAAAAATTATTAAAACCAGAGTTATTTCTGCTCAATTTTAAAGAAACCAAACCTTTACTCCTAAGTCAATTATGGCTTACTGAATATTACTTTATATCTATTCAATTCTTTATATGTAAATAGTCTTAAGCCTCACATCCTTTGATACATTTACCTTGATGTCTTTTGCACTCTGTGGTTTTGCAGTCAAAAGAATAAAGTTTTGATATGATTTGTAGAAACCAGTTATAAGTACACTAAGCTTCAATGACTCTGAGGGGTGGTCAGATACCATTGGTGTGATTAAGTTCTATCCCTCTTCAGTTCCACTGAGTACCACAGGCTTGCAGGACTGGGCATATCTGAAATAAGGAAGATGGTTTGGTGAAGCTTTTTCTTTGCCATTAACATGAATTATTATGAGCTTCTGAACAACCTTTGGATATCAGAGAAGATGTCTGCCAACATTGTCCTATGCTGGAATTCTGTTATAGGAAGCATGAGAGAGGTGTATGGATGTAAGGGGACATATCTGAATATACATGTCTTGTTGATATGAATTCATACTGTCACAATACATAATCAGTAAGTCATTAGATAGCAGCTGCCCTCATAAGGGTAACAGTTTAAGCATTTACTTCACACAGAGACCACGTACAAGGAAGAACCATCTCCTGTTTTCACATGTTTTCTCTTTTCTTTGTGTTGTGTCAGAAAATTTATTTCCAGAAAAAAAAGCTACTTTAAGTTAAAATTTTATTACTTGAAACAAAAATATTATATTTATATGTGGCAATGAGTATATTTTCTGATTAGAAATATACTATATTCATCATAACCAATTGCCTTATATAACAGAAAAGTTAGGATTCTTTAATATCTTTGATATGTATGTGTGTTTGTGCATAAGTATATAGGGAAGAGGATGAGAGAAAGAACTCTTTATTAAATATTACTAATAATAACTTTTAAATTAAATAATAACAATTATAGAAACATGTATGAGATTAAAATAGGTAAAACACATAGTTATAATATAAAATATAAAATTATATCAACACATATATATAATATCATACATTTAAATGAATAAACTATAATCATTCAAGTTAAAAATATTCCAGAATCAATAAAAAAAGTAGCTAAGTCTCTCATCCTGAATATGTAATACTTTATTTATATGATGAGCATAAATACATCCAAAATAGCTTTTTATTTCTAGGACAATTATAGGGAAATTATTCATTTCCTCTAGAAAACTGTTGATTTTATAGTAAAAGATAAAGTGGTTTCTCATGAATGTTTGCTTACAGGTTTATAATTCAAACTTGCATGGCAAAATGTAATGTGTTTACTATTCACAACAATATAGACAGATTAAACAAATGTGAAGAAATAAAAAAAAATTGGTGACAAACATATGGTACCTTGAGAACAAGGATTTCTACTGTTTGGGCAAGGGAAAACATGACTTCTAAGAGACAACATAATTAAAAGTGAGAAGAATGTCCTTCACTTACAAAAAAATAATTTCTAAGAACAATAAACATCCAATATATTTTCAGGATAAAATGGTGAAATGATTAAAGATAAAATACTTTGCATATAGATATGTGGAAGAGTAGTATATGAGTGAATATCACTTAGCAGATATAGAAAACATTCACAGATCTGATAAATGCTAGCAAATGAGGAAAGTAAGTATGTAACACATGATGTTACATTGTACTTAAAAGTAACAGCCCAAAATACTAGAAAGAAATCTACTCTACTAAACAATGCTTGAAACTACCCTGTCATTGTTTTTCAGTCTTTGAAATGTAAATAAAGAATTTTGTCAATTTGCATTTTACGGATGATTTTAGAAGCAGGAAAATGGTTATTAGATAATTTCCACAGAATAGAAAAATGCATCTTATAACATGCATAACTTGTTCTCATCCAGATTATGATGTTATGTAGGATGAAATGTGGAGATGATTTGTGGTTCTAAGAAGAAATATTATACCCTTTATTTTATTGCTCTTTTCTAGATTAATGTTACTAATATTCTAAAACCACTTTGATATTTAAGTTTTTTATTCAATGAAAGTCACTGTGACATTTATTAATGAAGAATCTGCACGTGCAGTAAAATATGTGGACTAAGAAATGCGGCAACAAATTAAACAAGTATGTCTAGTTTCACTAGTATTTATTAACTAGTTAAAACTAGTTTTGAAAGAACAATATACTAATTTATTTATTATCCCATTTCTTCCTCATCCATTTGAATTTCTCCATTTTTAATGAAAGAAATAGTTTGTATCCTCCTTGAAATTGGTGGATTTGCCTATGTAAAATAAAAGATAAAAGACCAAATTCTTGTTTTTTCCATTGTTATTAGACACAAAATGCAAAGATAAAAAGTATTTGAAAGTTATTACCGTTCATGTATCTTTTCTTTTCATGTAGTATTAGATGTTGATATGGTTAAGTAGGAACTGTAGGATTATCCACAGGAAGAATTGCATATTTTTGCCAAATTAGGTGACACTAGTTACTGACATCAGTGATCCACATGATTATTAACTGCTGAAGACTGTGCTATCACCATGTAACTGATCATTGCATATTTCTTTTTTAACCAGAAAGTTACCTGAATTTTCATGAATGAAGACTTTCTACAGATATCATCCTGCATAATGCTCACTGGTTTTCCATACAGGTGTTTCATTTTTGTTCCTTCTGGCCCACCTGCTCCAAAAAGGTTTTTTTTTTTGTTTTTTTTTTTTTTTATCAGTGACCCAAGACATGTATCTGTCCTGATAATTTAGGTGGGTTTCCATACTCATTGAATATAAGTATTTGTTGAGAATGAAAAGCTTATCCTTCTAGGAATTGGGAGTGCCAGGAATGACCTCAAGTCTACCTATGGTCTACTACTTTTTTCTTCAACACCCTCTGCAACACATAGTGTATAAATTGAGAAAACACATTTGCACTAGAAATAAATATATATTAGAAATATTTACTAAGCTTAATGTTTACAGGCCTACCATGGATGTAGCTTTAATAGATAGGAGACTTACAATATGCAAATCAACACCTCTCTCAAAAAGGCAAGTTCCCTAATGAATCCTCTTGGATTCAATGATTTACTCTCGGCTCCCTCTCAGCTTACACTCTAAGTAAACTGAGCAATGAAAAGAGAAAAAACATCTGCTAATCTTGTAAATCTTAGATAGCCTCTCTGTAAAAATGTTAATTCACTTTTGGCCCTTAAAACAAGAGGGAAAAAAAAGAACTTTGGTAAAAAGGCAAGTTTAGTTGCAACAAAATACCCACGACATGGGTATCATTGCTTTCTGCCCTTCCTAGAGTTGCTGGAGAAACTAAATGAAAACGTATATGGAAAATGTGTCCAAAATTTTATGAATAAGCTATTACCATTGTTAAAGTGGTAATAGCTTATTCATAAAATTGAAATGAAGCAAATTATATTGTATGTGTTTATGAATATGTCAACATTAACTATACTTTTCTGTAGAACTATAATGCACTAATAAAAGCAAAAATATTTACCATCCTTTCAGAAATTCCTGTATTTACCCAGATGTACAAATACCATATCACCAGCATCATAATGAAAAAAGTCTTTTAGTATATCATGCTTGACATATTCAACACAAATAATCTTAATCTGAGCAATTAAAATTGCCAAATTGACACAAGAAATAAAAAATTGAGTACATATATAACAATGAAAAAAGTTTTGATTTCCTATTATTTTTTAAAATTTTTCTGATTCTAAAGTTTTATTTTTGAATTCACTAAATGTTAAGGAAAAAGGAATTCCTTGGGAAATGCTGTCTGTCTTTTGCCAAAATTGCATTAGTCCCACTCCATACCCCATAAGTTACATGTATGTATTCTCTTATTGCTAGTTATTTCTTTACCTTTCTGCCTAAAGTCATCTACTTGTTTTCAGCTAGGAGGGTACTGAGGGCCCTCTCTCAGGGCAAGTTGGAAATTCCAGTTAATAATACAGAAGAATACTCAACTAATGAGGGAAGGAGGCTTGTGTATGAATACCTAAAATTCTTATCTCAGTGTAAAAATTGAGTTATTTTATTTTACATAATATTTCAGCAATTCCCCAAAAGGATCAAGTTCTGGTTGCCTACAGCAGTACTTTGTTCATTAGCAGAACTTTCATTGACTTTCTTCACTTCTCTGCGTTGATTTTTATACTCCTCCTATTTCCTAGGGCCACTGCATAAATAAATTATTTGCACCTAAGTCTTATCCCAGGTTTTCTTATGGTTATTACTATTTTAAATTTATAGGTAATGTTGTATATATTTATCATTTAAAACATGATGTCTTGGAATATATATAAACATTGTGGTATGATTAATTATAGCTAATTAATGTGTGTAATATGCCATGGGTCATAATTTTCATGTAAGAGCACTTCATTTCCACTCTTTTAGCATTTTTTAAGAATACAATTTATTGTTATTAACTATACTAACCAGGGTATGCAACAGATCTCTTGAACTTATTCCTTCTAAGTAACTGATTTTGTCATTTAACGAAACCCCATTCCACTTCCAATTGCCCCAGACTCTGGTAGCCTCCATTCTGCTCTTTACTTCTATAAGATTAATTTGGGGAGGCCTGGGGATATAGCTCAGCTGGCAGAGTGCTTGTCTCACATGCACAAGGCCCTGGGTTTAATCCTCCACACCACAAAAAAAAAAAAAAATAGGTAATTTGGTAGTCATGTGGTAGGATTATGCACTATAGTGCCTGGTTTATTTCACTTAATACAATGTCCTCCATGTTCATCCAAGTTGTTATAAATATCAGAATTTCTCTCATTCTTATGGCTTAATTATGAATACATAATCACATTTTATCCATTCATCCACTGATACACATCTAGGCTGATTCATATCTTGATTAATGAGAATAGTGACAAAAGAATCCTGAGCCAATAGCTCTTCAATATAATGATTTCTTTTTTTGAGGAATCCAGAATTACATAATTGGTATTAAGAATGGCCTTGAAAAGCAGACACTCAAAATAGGGTATTGGATTCGGACCCTTCATTGGTCATAGAGTACAAAATCCTTCTAATCCCAAATGAAGTGGGCTCTTCATAATTTATTTATGCATTGGCCCTAGGATGATGATTAACTTAATATAAAAGCTTGACTGGGTCAGAATGCCTAGGTATTTGGTTAATCGTTATTCTGGGTATGCCTGTGAGTGTTTCTGGATGACATTAACATTTGGATTAGTAGATGAAGGAAGAACATTGCAGTCCATAATATTGGTGAGTCTTATCCAATTCATTTATGGCCCAAATTGAACAAAAGTGTTAAGTAAGGAAACATTTCTCTCATTTGCCTGATTGTCATCAAGCTGGGATTTGGTCTTCTCCGATCTTTGAATTTGGACTTGGACTAGGCCTTGTACCATTGACACTCATTTCTCAGACCATTAGATTCAGACTGCAATCATACCATTACCTCTCCTTGGTCACCATCTTGGCAAGTAGAGATCTTGGAAATATTTGAAATTCTTGAACCACCAAGATTCCCTTGACACACCTAAACTGGCCAAAGAAGACACATTTTTGTTATTTGAGAACAGTAGCTTCCTTTGCCTTATTAAAATGTGAAGACTTAATCTAGGTAGATGTTTTCTTGTCAGTTTGACTCTCCTCAGGATCAATCCTTACTTGCTTTCCATATATACAGTCAGAATCCAAGTTGATAAAAACTCTCTTTGCAACAAAATCAAAGGATAATTCACTTAAAGCACAATGACATTTAGCAATTAAGTACTAGCAGGAACTGGGAGGACATAAAGTAGTGAAGCGTGAGTTTGTAATGGAAGCACTGTATTAATTATTCAGCTGGATAAGGAAGAGTTTACTAATATGGCAGCATTCTCTTTTGATTTGATATCCTTGCACAGGTGCTTAAAGTGACATTGAGCTTTGGAAATGGTGTTGGCGTAAAATAAATGAGACAAATTATATGACATTCTCTCAGTAGCATTTTGAGAAAGGGGTAAAATATCTTGGAGAAGGGACTGTGGTAGAAAAGCTTGATTATGAAATATTAGAGAACATACCAGTAGGCTATGTCCCTTGGGAGGGAAGAAAGGAAGCCTCTCCCTTTATACTTGTGATAAGGAATGCCTTAGTGACTGGGATGCTGATGTCATTGAGAATTTCAGCAGTGTCTGCCCACCATAGGACAAGTATTTGGGATTTATGCATCTATCCAGTTACAACATGGTTCTGAAAGATAACAGGTTTTGTTGAATTTTAGTACAAATAAGGACTTCTGTTATCAAAGAGTAGAATAAAGGGAATTTTTCATAAATAAGAATGTCAAATAAAGTCTCTTTTTCAAAATCCCACATAAGAGTTTTAGGTGAAATCATTTATGTAAACAAAATGATAAATAAAATGTAAAAGAGTAAATATGTCTACCAATATCAATGTTTTCAACTTGCTTATAATTATTAACAGGTTTTGTGCATTCTTACTTTATGATAAATATTATTATAAACCTATGAATAATACATATATGTCTTTCCTCCCCATAAATTATGTCAGAAGAAATATCTATTTTCATTTTCCTATTTATTTATGTAGAATAATTTAAAACTATGATTTACACTCATTTTATTTTAGTCACCTGTAGTTATGTTTTCTATTAATTTGATAAGCAATAGGCATTTATATAGACTGAAATAATCTGTCCTTAAAAATTCTGAGGTAAAAAAATCGCATTGTTCTAGAAAGTAATTTTCAACTTAACTGTGAGAATATACATTAAAATTTAGAAACAGGAAGGACCTTGAATATTATTGTTAAATACCTTGATTTATTTTTAAGACCCTGTCTTGATATTTTTCCCAGGTTGGGTCTTGAACTCTGCCCTCAAGCAATTTTCCTGCCTTAGTCTCCTGAATATCTATAATTACATGAATGTACCACAGAATTCAGCTGATTTCAGTCACTTTTATTGAATAAAACAGGGCCTTAAATAAAATCATAAGAGTACATGTCTGGATCATTTTCTACATGCATGGAACTATACTATATATGCTACACTATTATTTATCCTAATCCCTGGATCCAGATACTAATGAAATGTTTACTTTTCACAACAAATGTAGGATGTAGAATTAAGTAGGTTACAAAAGTCCGCCATCTTATGGACGAGCAGTTTCCAACAGGGATGAATTTGCTCCCCTAGGAAAACTGGGCAATATTTGGAGATATTTTTTGGTTGTCACAATGATGGGTAGGGGAAAGTAGCATCTAGTGGGTAGAGACCAGGAATTTTGTTAAGCAATGCACAGAATAAATCCACACATCAAAAACAATAAACAGATAACACAGAATATCAATGGCAACAAGGCCAAGAAACAATACTTAATTTGAAGAAACTGAGACTGAAAATTTGTATCTGAGTAAGACCACAAACCAAATGAAGTCAGGCTATTAATTTGTGGGGGAAATTCTGAGGTTAAAAAAAATAAAAATAAATCATCATGTTGATCCAACTAATTTTCAACTGAATTGTAAAAAGATACATTAAAATTCCTGAAGTAATACCATTTTTAAAATTTCTGTTGCCATGTTCTATCAGACATTTGGTTTAGCTTATATTTTTTTTCCTTGATAACCAAAAAAATGAATTTCCTCCATCTTTATCAAAATTAAACTCTATAAAAGTCTTCCAATTTTAATATTAGCAAATAAAAGACTTTTCTTATATGCTTGATTCAAGCACTGCCTAAGCATTGAATGTATTTTCATATTTTATGAAACATTATTGTCATACTTTACCCATACTTTATTTTCTTCAATCTGAGTATATATTATCTTTAAAATTAACCCAGGTTAGACAGTATTATTTTATTATTTGTTATTTTATTAAGTTATAATCTAATAAATCTTATCTGCTGCAGTCATTTTTCTTTATTTTAATATTGCAATATATATTACATTGCACATCACAAATTATGAGCATTCCAAGACTGTTTTACTGCAAACCAATAATATATATAAAAATTTAGACTATCAAACTTATACTTAACATTTGTTGAATTCTGAAGACTTCATCTTTTTTTTTCATACTGCTCATTAGACAATTTGTCAGTATACAGGTGCTGAATGAGTGTGATTCAATATTGATATTGAGCTAATGGGATTTAGCCCATAATTGACTTTTGTTCAAAGATTTGAAGACTGAGGAATTAATACATAGAAAAGTATATTTTTTACTTGTAAACTAACCCTGCCTAAATTTGTCTGTTCCTCTTATAGAATATTTGGACTTTATGAAGAACTATTTAAGTTGAATAACTTTGATTGAACGTCTAGTCTGATAGTGAAACTATAATTAAATGAAGGTAAAATATTAACCTTTAAAGGAGATAGGATAAATTACCCTCCAGGTAGTATTAGAAAGAACTATACTAATCCATTAGATACAAATGAATATGGACTGCAGTATAATTTTGAAATGAGAGATTCAATTGAAGTATCATTTCGTATTTTAATTTTCAAACAACACTTTTATTAAGACTATATAAACAATGAATATCTATTCTAAAATTAAATAAAACAATTATTATAAATAGTCAAGTACCTACCTGTTTACTATTTAGATAGTAAAATGTTTTGGGATACTCTAAAATGGAGAGCATATTCAATTTATTAGTTTGACTCTGATAAATTAATTCATGATTTTATTTTTTGTTCACTCGGTATTTTTCAAAATATGAGTTATTGGAGATGATTCTATTATATAGAACTGTAATTGTATTAAAAATTTCTTCATTATTAATAACTTATATTACTGTCAGTTATTGTCTCCTAAAATTCTATAAATATTTTCTTCCAATATATATATTTTTTTCACTATATGTAGGTACTAGAATTACTAGGAAAAATACAATTGAAAATTTTAATTTATCACTTCCTTTCTCATAATTGTATTTTCACAAGTATTTTCCTTAGATTTTTATGGTTTTATTTTCATAGTTGACTGTTTTATCCACCTGGAAATTATTGTTAAATGAGAAGTGTAATTTAATATTTTCAAATATATAATTGATATTCTCAAAAGCAATATTGAGAAATTTTTATCCACTTGTCCAAATGGGACTTAAGTATAATAAATTCAAAATCTATTATCATGCTGTTAAATTAATATAGTTTTTAAATCAGATTTTAATTTCCTGTAAAACCACTCTCCTTATTACTTTTATGCTTCAAAAACTGCTTTACAGTTTTTACACCATCCTGTATCAGAATGACATATGATTATAATTATTAGGTTCTTCCATAAATAGAAGTTGGGCTTTAATTGAGTTTACATTAGGCCTCTATACTTTGATTAAGTAAAATTTTATCTTTATAATTTTATTGTTTGCCTGCAAAAAATATTTATTCAACAAAATATTATTTAATGCACCATAAAAAGCTTTGTATGAATCTTCACATAGGATTTGCATTCTTTACAATTAATTACTGAATGATATTTTCATGAATTTACCTAAAACTATACCCTGTTCTTATAAATAACACTCTTAATCTTCATTACTACCCTTTTCCCCCTGTTATATTTTAGCATTTAATAGCTGTAAAAGCAATGATATTAAAAGGTTGTCAAAATCATCTAATACCATGCAGCTTCATAATGTTGAAGCCAATATGGTATAGACAAATGATTGATAGATTTTTTTCCTACAAAAATTTTAATATCATATACTATTATTTAGCAGATACTAATTTTGATGACATAGCCAAATGATTTAAACTTTTCTTTACACTTTTTTGGTTTGTTCTTTTTAAATGTTTATATCCTTATATTTTTTTGGCACAAAATAATTGTGCGTATTTATGAAGTACAGGGTGATGACTCAATGTGTGTATATAGTGTATAATATTCAAATCAGATAATCAACATTTCCATCTCTATAATTATTTATCAAATATTTATGTTAAGAATTTATTAACCCATCACTTATAAATTTTTATAAAGCATAATGAAAATAAGCATTATTAAAACATATTTCATCATTCTGTTTATGTGGATTCTACATCCACAGTTTCAACCAACCATGAATTGAAAATATTCCCCAAATATATGTCACACCTGTATATATAGAGACACTTTTCTTAACTCCATTCCCTAAGCCACACCATATGACAATGATTTACATAGCATGAATATTGCAACTAGGCATAAAATGATTAAAATTATACAGCAGGATGTATATGTATGTGTGTGTGTGTGTGTGTGTGTGTGTAAATTATATGTTGATAGTACATCATCTTATATAAGGAAATTAAGCATTTACAGATTTTATCTCAGGACAGTCCTGGAATAAATTTTCTGTGGATACCAACAAATGAGTATCTAAAGTTAACTATGAACATTTATTTATAGGATACACACGAATATAATATTATTTAATTGAATGCAAATATGAAAATATAACTATTTATATACAATGGACACGTATGTCCAAATGTAAATATGCTTTTAATTGGTCTTTATTCATGTATAAGAAAACTTTTACTTAATTATTATATTTGTTACTATTATATATTGAATTGTAATCCCCCTCAAAAAATATGCTAATGTCTTGTTCCCTAGTACCTGTGAATGTTACATTATATGTGAATAGAGTCTTTACAAATATAAAGTACATAAGGCTAGCAAAAGCTGCAAACAGCAAGAAATGATCCTCCTGTAGATGCTTCAGAGTGATCACAGCATTGTCAAAATTTTTCTTTTGGACTTCTAGTCTCCAGATATATGAGGCAATATATTTCTATTGCTTTAAGCCACCTAGTTTATAGTATTTTGTTAAAGCAACCAATACAACTACACAACAGTCATATTAGTTCTATCGTTTTTTTTTAATTTTAGTATATTTACATAACTTTAATTTCTGTGAAAACAACTGAAATTCATTTCCAAATTCATGTTTATGTCTGAATGTATTAGTTAATATTTGAATTACATCACAATGATACTACATACAATTCTCTTGGTCTTCACTATCATGGGATTCCTATAGTGCTGTTGAACTTTATTATAATTTTTAATTTTACAAAACTAATAATAATAGTAGACTAAAGAATTTATTATACAGAGTATTTTGAACTTGATAAATGCTTTTAGAAATGGACAAATCATCCAGGCAAAAAATCAATAAATGGCAGAGAGAACATGCACCCTATACCAAGTGAGCTCAACAGGCATCCACATAGCATACCATCTCACAGTTACCAGACATATTCTTCTCAAAAGCACATGAAACATTAGCCAGGTGAGATGAAACGGTAGGCCACAAAGAAAGTCTCAACAAATTTTTAAAAATTGAAATAGCATTAATAAGTTTTGTGAATACAATGCAGTAAACTAGACATCCTGAACAAGAAAAACTTTGGGAACCCTACAAATAAATGGAAATTAAACAAACTATGTTTAATATCATAAAATAATTTTCACCTTTACATTAAAATATGTTTATTACAGCTATGATGTTAAAATACATTTATTGGTCAGATATTCTCTTATGCAATAATCCCACAATATAATGAATAATTTGATTTGATGTACTATACATATGGTTCTCCAACTATATCCAATAATTAGTTTTTATGAAATTAAATTAACTACTTATAAAGGTTTAAGATTTACACAAATTTGAGACAAGGGAGAGTTTAATATTTCTTTAACTAATTTCCATTTTTATTCACATATTATTTAATTTATATAATGTAATATATTTATTAAAATAAAGAACATTGTTGATAAATTTTAAAGTCTATACTTCATTTAGAAAAGTGACCTAATATTATTTTTGGTTACAGGCTTTTATCTAAGATAAAAGATAAAAGAAGTTTTTTTTCTTCTTAATGATGACCTTGCCAGCTGTGAGGGGTACTGATCACAATGCTTTATGGAATGTCTCTCAATTGGGATGTTTCTTCATTTTTTTTTGTTATGATGAGAAAAGGGTCAAAAGTTTTTAAAAATAAAGATCATATGGGTAAAGACTCATCCTTATTGCATCATTTCACAAGTACATATACTCTACCTGACATATCACTATTACTATGAATCTTGATCACCTGGAGAGGTCAGGAATCAGGTTCTATACTGTCAGGTCTCTATTCAGTGAAGTTATTTTATCTTGTCCTTCTGTATTTTTTAAAAGAAAGTCACTTTGGGCAAAATGATCCAATCACTGTGATATAATAGTATTCATCATGTATTGAAAAATATATTATTTCCTATATCCACCATTGGAAAAATCAGGGAGAATAACCACTGTTTTAGTCAGGTTTTTCGTTGCTGCAACTAAAGGACCTTACCAGCACAATTGTAGAGGAGGAAAGGTTTATTTGGGGACTCAAGTTTCAGAGGTCTAAGTCCTTGGACAGCCATTTCCATTCCTTGGAGCTCATGGTGAGATAGAACATCATGCCTGAAGAGTGTGGCAAAGGAAAGAAGCTTACATGGTGATTAGAAAGCAGAGAGAGAGAGAGAGAGAGAGAGGTCTCCACTTGCCAGATACAAATATATTCAAATATATAACCCAATATATATAAATACAAAGCAGTTCCCAGTTTCTAAGTCCTCCAGCCACACTCTACCATCCAGTGAATCCCTATCAGGGGATTAGTTCACTGATTGGGTTAAGGCTCTTGTAACCCAATCATTTCTTCTCTAGTTGTTAACAGGAACTCATTGTGGTTTAAATTGAATTCCATAATAATGAATAATATTTAGCATTCTTATATTGTAATTTGCCATCTGTACATCTTATTTGTGGGGTGTGTCAGTCTTTTTAGCCCTCTTTGACTGATGGGAATTATTTTCTTTCCATTGACTCAAACATATACTTGGGCATTTTGGATATAAGGTCTTTTATGCTGTGACTTATCTTTTAATTCTCTTAACAATGTCTTCTATAAAGCATCAGATTTAATTTTAAAAAGTTCTTACTTAACACTTGTTTCATTCATGGATCATGATCATGCTTTTGGTGTTGAATCTGAAATTTGGTCTTTAGACTGAAGTTACCTTAATTTTCCCCTTTTGATCTTTTGGAAATATACTAATGAGTAATTAGTCTTGTGTTTTTCATTTAGGTCCATGTTTCATTTTTAGTTCATTTTTATGAAAAGCATAAGTCTGTGAATACAGGTTCTTTTTTTATATTTTTAAAAAATAAATGGCAGCAGAATGCATTACAATTCTTAATTCACATATACAGCACAATTTTTCATATCTCTGGTTGTATATAAAGTATGTTGACACCAATTTGTGTCTTCATACATGTACTTTGGATAATGATGTCTATCACATTCCACCATCCTTTCTAAACCCCTGCCTCCTCCTTTACCCTCCCACCCCTCTGCCCTATCTAGAGTTCCTCTATTTCTCCCATGCTCCCTCTCCCTACCCCACTATGAATCAGTTTCCTTATATCAGAGAAAACATTCGGCATTTGTTTTGGGTGGGATTGGCTAACTTCACTTAGCATTATCTTTCCAACTGCATCCATTTACCTGCAAATGCCATGATTTTATTCTCTTTTCCTTTCAGCAGATGCATGGATAAAAAAAATGTGGCATATATACACAATGTAAATCTAGATTCTTTGTTGTTCTTTCATCTGGTTGTTCAACTGTTCTAGCTCCACTGGTTGTAAATACTACATTTTGTCTCTAATTTTTTGTTTCTGTATCAATGAAAAGTTGACTTTATTCAAGAGGATTCACTTTTTCCCTTTACTATGTTCCATTGAAAGAGGCATCTGGTTTTTTAAATATATTTTTTAGTTATCAATGTACCTTTATTTTATTTATTGATATGCAGTGCTGAGAATCGAACTCAGTGCTTCACAAATGCCAGGGAAACACTCTGCCACTGAGCCACAACCTCAGCCTGAGGCATCTATTCTTGTTGTATTGATTATTGTAGTCTTAAATTATAAATACAATTGATTAATTTATGTTTTCCAACTTTATCATTTCTAAGTATTTGTGGTGGGTATTCCAGATATTTTTTTTTTCATTCCATATAAACTTTAGAATAAAATTTATTTTTTCTTGGGGCAGTATAATTGTGCATAATAGTATAAGTTGCTGATGCACATTAATATAATGAATATGTATTCAGGGGAATCAGTTTTCAATGTCTGAAAAATAGCTTCTTGGGATATTTTACTAGAATAAAATGAGATATATAGCTTACTTTGGAAATAATTTACATCTTTTCAGTTCTAAGCTTTCAAATCTGTAAAAATGAACTATCTTACCTTTTATTTAGATTTGCTTTCATTTCTTTTACCAAGACAGTTTAGCTGTCGACATAGAGACTCTGTATACATTATATTCTAATTTTACACAAATGTTTCATTTTTCTATTATTGAAAATTATACTGTCAAAATTCAAATTGCAAAAATACAATACACAATTTATTTTTTGTATATTTTTATATTTTGGGTGTAGTTTTGTAGTTTTGCAGAAAATATATGGCAGTTCCTTGGGATTTCCTAAATAGATTATTTTATTCTTTGTGAACAAGTATAGCTCTATATATTCTTAGTCATACCTGTTCTAGTTCCTTTTCTTATTTCACTGCCCTATATGGGACTTTCAGTATAATGTTGAATAGGAGGGTGAGTGGAGAGATCTCTGTCTCCTTACTAAACTTATGGAAAACATACTTTAATGCTAGCTGTGGAAATTTTGTACATGTTCATTGCAAATTTGAGAGAGTTCTCTTCTATTCCAAGTGCATTGAGAATTTTAATAATTAATGAGTGTTAGATTTTTGTCAAATCCTTTTTTATGCATTAATATGATCATATTTTTTTCTTATTTATTCTATCATTGTAGTTGACATAAATTTATTTTCTAATATACAACTAGCCTTTATACTAACTGCAACAGATATTTCATTTTGGTTCTGTATAATTCAACTTATAAGTAGTTGAATTCAAGTTGCTAAAGGTTATGGAGACTTTTGCATCTATGATAATGAGAAGTATTGCTCTTTTTTATATTTTGTTATGGTTTCATATAATTTGAGTTAGGATAATATTGGTCATATAGAATTAGTGAATGCTTCTTCTATGTTCTGAGACCATTGAGAACTGGTATTATTTATGCCTGCAATTATTGATAGAATTCTCTAGTAAAATCATCTTGATCTGGTGTGGAGAACAGTGACCTGGATCATCTTCTCAGATTGCCTTGTGGCTGTGCTTACTCTGGGACCTTTCTGTGCAGGCGTACAAAATAAAAGATTTCCCAGTTGCTATGCCCTGTCAAGGGAAGCTGTATGCAATGCACAGAACTATATCAGTCTTGACCTAGAGCCCACATACTAGCTGCTGAGGCTACAGAGTTCTGGGCATGAAAAGATAACCACAATGTCCCACAGTTGTTAGAAACCTTATATGAATTATGGGTTTGTTTGAGTCAACCTGTGTGAAATTCCCAGGTTCAAGAAAACTTAGAACATGCTCTCACAGCCTCAAGATCAAACACAGCCATCCAGAGGTAGGTGTATCCTGTCAAGCTCTAAAGAACCTGTTTATTCAAGATGCCCTGCTACACTAAAACCTTATTCATATGGATTCAATTTGGTCTGTACTGATATAAGTAAAGCAAGGTGTTTTTTCGTTTTGTTTTGTTTTGTTGTTGTTGTTGCTGTTGTAAGGGGTCAGACCCATCTGGTCTGTTCAACACATCATGCTCCTGCTTTTAAAATATATATTTCTGGACTTCTGCGTTTATTTGGTAGTACCACTTTTATACCTTTTATTTCATGGCCAGCCCACACCTCTGAAGGTCACCCATGCCCTTCCTATGCAGGACTGTGCTGTGAACTTCAAGGTGCTGTGAACTTCAAGTCTGTCTGCTTTACCAAAATTTTCTACAAATCACCTTTTGATTATAAAACCTATATAATAAAAATGCTGTACTAGCTCTGTATCATTGTTCATCCATCAGAGGACAGTGTCCCAGCTTGTCTAAGCTTCCTCTCTATAAGTGTTTTGTTGTTGTTGTTGTTGTTGTTGTTGTTTTGGTTGTTGTTGTTCTGTTTTGTCTTTCTTAATCCCCCATCACCTGTCACTGGTTTCTAAGGTTTGGCATGTATGTTGCTGCAGTCTGGCACTTCATTTTTTATTAATTAGAGATTCAGTTTATTTAATATACATTGTTCAAATAGATTATCTATTCTTTTCCTAACAGTAGTTTTGATAATTTTTCTTCAAAAACTTAGTCCATTTCATGTAAACTATCAAATTTGTGACAGAGCTGACCACAGTATTCCTTTGTTATCATTTTATTGTCCATGAGATCAGAAGCTATGCCCATCTTTCATTTCTGATATTGCCTATTGCCGCAGTCCAGCTGCAGCAAAATAACCGGGGAGTGACGAGCAACTTATGTACATTGATACAGCAGGAGTGGGAGCCATTTATTGTAGGACCGGAGGGGTATATATACATCACACACAGCCTATCTTAATTAACATAAACTAGATACAGCAGTCAACCAATAAGGAATCTCCACACATAATGGCTCGCTGGCGTTACTTCACAAACCACTCCCTCTGCAAAATGCCAGGCGCCATCCTGACTTGTTTAGAGACTCTAATAGCCTATGATTTTCCTCTTTTTAATTATCCTATTTTCTGCTTTATCAGCTTACTTGTCTTTCCAAAGAATAAAACTTTTATTTCATGATTTGTATTATGATTCTCCTTTTAATTTTTTTTGTATTGGTGCCTATTTTAGGTTTCTATTGCTTTCTTGGTTCCTAAAGGTAGTGTGCTATTAAATTTAGATCTTTATTATTTTGTAGTGTATGCATTTATTTCTATATGTTGCATTAGAAGTACTGCTTTTGCTGCATCTCCCAAATTCTAATGTTATATTTTCATTATTGTTTAGGTCAATATATTTTTATATTTGTTTACATAGAGTTGATCTATTATTAAAGTGTGCTGTTTGATCTCAAAATAGTTCATTATTTATCATCAATCTGTTACTAACTTTAACCTTAATTCCATTTTCATCTGAAAATGACACTGTATGATTTCTAATCTTTAAAAAAATTAGTATCTGACTTGTGTTTCAGAATGTGATGCATCTTGGAGAATGTTTCATGTAAGCATGAGAAGATTATATCTTCTGCAGTTGCTTGATGAACTATTTTATAAATATCAGTTAAATAAACTTAACTGATAGTGCTGTTAAAATCAACTATATCCTCATTCATTTTATGTCAATTGAATCTATCTACTGAGAGGCATGTTGAAGTCTATAGCTGTAATAATGGACTTGTCTATTTCTCCATCCATTTCTATCAATTTTTGATAAATGAGTTGTGATATTCTATTGTTTGTAGCAGGCATGTTAAGTATTGGTTTGTGTTCTAGGAGGACTAGTACTTTTTATTAATATGTAATACCACCTATTTATGCCTGATAATTTCCACTATTTAGCTGTTCGGTCAAAGTTAATTTAATAGCTTTTAGCTTGTTATATCTTTCCCCACTGATAATTTTTTAACATGATTTTGTTTCTATGTTTAAAGTAGGGTTCTTACAGATGATATGCACTTAGATTTTGTTATTCTTATCCACTCTAACAAGCTCTGATATTTAATTGGCACATTCAGACTATTTCTAATTGAAGTGATTATTGCTATAATAGTATTTTAGCTGCTATGGCTAATTTTCTAATGATGTCATCTTCAATGTCTTTTTATTTATTATGTTTGTGCTTTATTTTCTTTTCCATTTGTCCCACTTTTATTGAATTAAATGTGCCTTTTTTCTTCATGTTTTCTTCTCATATTTTGACTTTTGAAGTTTTAGTTGGCATATGTCTCAAATCATTTATGTTTTCATCAGTCTACTATTATGAAGTTCATCAAAGACAGTATTCATTCTTTTTTTAAATTTGTTCTAATTAGTTATACATGACAGTAGAATGCATTTTGAGAATTACTCATACTTTATTATAATTATTGCTATCGTTTTTTTATTCTTGTTATACTTTCACTTTCTTTACCAACATTACCCACTCATTCTTACATTTTTTTTCTCCTTACTGCTAGGTTCCTTAACATACGTATTATGATCACTTCAAATTTTCTGTGTGACAATTCTGTACTTGAATATTTCTAATGTTTGTTTTGTCTCTTCCTAGATTAGTTTTAGTTACTCCCCACTGCCTGAGCCATGTTTGTACTTTTCTTGACTCAGTATGAAAACTCAATGATGCTCTGGCGGTAAGACCCCAAAATTGTCCATGCTCGCATTGTATTTTCCCAAGAGATTTTACTACAAACTAATCCATATTCATCCACCAGCAATTAAAGATTTCTATTAGTTTATTGTTCCTATAGCTTCTACTCTCTGTAAGTTTATTTCATTCGTCATTCACCTTTCTCTCAGAGATTGTTTGCTTCATAAATTAACTTCTCTGATTTGATATAACACATATATTTGTTGCAATATATATGTAATATATATATATATATTTCTTGCGATATATATAATATATATATTCTTATCAACCACTGTTTGTGATTATAATACATATATATATATATATATAGTTTATTTTGAGTTTATTCTGCTTTATGTATTCTAAGAATAGCATTGGTGAATTCTAAGCTTTTTCATAGTAAAGCCGAAAACTGCTTTTCAATAATTGCTTTTCAGATATATTAATTTGTTTTGTTCTTTGTATTCTCTTCTGGGGTTTATCTTTCAGAGAAAGTTTTCATTCTTATTTTAAGATGTCTTCTCTTCCATATAAAATTTTGTTCATTTAGAATTCCACCAAAGTTCAAATTGAGAAGAATTTGTGTCCAGTTTATTTGGAAGGTGACTCAAAAACTATTTTAAGTGAATAGAAAAAGCAGGTAAATAAGATATTTAAAAAAAAAAAAACAATAAAATAGCCTCACATTAGTGAGTTATGCACAGTAGTCAACAGAGAGAAATCTCAGTCCAACTGAGAATGCTACAAAAAAATTGTAAAATATACTTATAACTTTTCCCAGATGGGAGAATGTTAGGGTGTTCAACACTTCAGGCTCCTCAACGACTGAGAGTTGCTTTCAAGACTTTAACATCATTGCTTTTTGACTTGCTTCTCCCTCTAGTGAGAACACGTTAATAGGGCGAGAACATCTTCAGACAGAAATATAGACATTGTGATAGTTTACTGGAAATAATTAAATAGGTATAATCAATTCCAGGATTCAGGTGTAGATATTTTCACTTGCATTTCATTATTATCCTTTTGCAACTTAGAGTGTTTCATGTGGAATTAGGTGGATCTTGGGAGTGAAATTGTTTGATGTAAAATTTGTGCTACTACTATTCAGTCTTATCACCCTGCTCCAGTCTGTGGACTTTCAATTTAAAAACAGTGTTTTGATTATTTATGAAAGCACACAAATGAGTTCCTGCAATACTTCATGTGTAGATTTTTTGGTTTTATAAGAAGGTTTTATTATGTTACTGTGCCCAGCCCACAATATCATGTTTTCAACAAAACCTCCAGTATTTCAGATAGTCAACTATTGAGAAAAGTATATTTTTAAAGAAAAGTCAAAATAAAACTAATACTTGAGATTTGGCACTCATTTTATTCCTGTATTTATTACACATGGCTCTTAGTAAGTGCCTAAAATGTAGATATCCTTTGAGTTGGCAAAAATGGATTGAACAAGAAGACAATAACTTTTATGAAACTTGTGTTCTGGGAATCCTCTTCTGTTTCCTCCAGGTAGGTTCTGAAATTTCATCATAATTGTTGTTGGCATCATTCTACATTGACCACATTTACTCTCATATAAGTTTTTTTTTTTTTTTTTTTTTTTTTTTTTATTCGAGGACTTGTTCTTTCAAACAAGGGAAGATTTAAACAAATTTCTTTTCTGGAAATAATAATTTCTAGATCTATTTTTCATATTTCAACTTTCAAACATTATCATAAAAATTTTCCCACATACTTTTTATCCTATATTTTACATTCATCTACATCTTTCTTCTAATTACTGAAATTTTCAAGTATCAGAAAATATTTGTGAATTTTCCCAAACATTTATTTGAAAATATTAATATGGTAACAGTTACAAAACATTGTGAAAATACTTCATGCCATTGATGATTGATTTTATGTTTTATATACATATTGCAATAAACAATGGAAAAAAATATCAAAATGCACCCATTATTCTACAGCTTGTATAACTCTTCAGAACTACATTCTATGTTTTTTATGGATGGGGAAATGGATAGACAGGCAATTAAATAAATAGAAGACCTGTCATATATTATTTATTAATATAGAAAAATGTTCTTTATTTTGGGGAGTATAATACTATCTTATCAATCACTGTTTGTTGTTGGCTAGCCAGATTTTTCTATATTGGCACCTACTAATTACACATCCGAACCCTGTGGTATAAATTTTCCAAGTAGGCAAATGGAATTTTGACTGAATGACACATAGTAAAGTTCTGAAAACTGGTAGTCATTATTTTCATATTCCAGACAGAATTAAGGCATATACATTAGATCAGAACATTAGGAATCTGGATTAAATGGTGTCTGGCTGAGTGGGTAAATGAAACCAGCATGATTAGGGTTAAATCATTATATTGAACTATTATCCTTGAATTTGCAGAAATAATTTATAGTTCTTATAATTAGAGCTATAAAATCCAGAATAAGTTAAAGCCTATGAAAGATTAAGGACAGCTATAATGTATTTTTTAAATGGTATAGGATGCCATACAAAGAGATAAGTTCCTTCTCATTGGAAGTATTCAATCAAAATTTAACTGAACACGTATGAAGAGTGCTCTAGAAAGATTGTTATAGTTCAGACCTAAATTTGTATCTTCTTTGCTCCTGTTCATTTCTAAGGTTCTGAAGTCTCTCCAGTAATATAAAGTTAGGAACACCTGTTATTCATTACTTATAAATCTATATTTATACTCCAGCAATTAGACAATTAAATTAACCTATTGACACTTTGATTTTATTGCATTACAATGATTATTGAATTTTTACAAGACATCATACAACTAGTCCCTCTAAAAATTATGCATTCAATGGCAAGATTACTGAACTGAACTTCAGGATTTTCACTATTTAAATATTGCAGAGTCAACTCACGTATCTGAAATTTACATTTGTGCAAAGTGTGACATCAGACTGAAGGCATCTATCCTGGCATAAGGCATCCTACACCACAAATTTGAAGGAAGAATCAATAATCCAAGTATATCAAAGAATCATATATCAAAGCTGACATGAGATTTTGGCACTCATTTTTATTTTCTTTCAGTTGGTAAACAAAATTTAGTAAACACCTTGAAATATACTTTAAGAAGTTAAGCAAGAATTTAACCTGTCTAAGCCTTATATTCCTCCATGGTTGTTTAAAAATAAAAATAACTCCTTCATCGAGTTATCGTGAGGATAAAATTATACATTTTAGTAACTCAAGAGGGTGAAATGATTATCTGCTGTAAGCAGCATCTGACATTTTTGGTTCACAAATATAATTCTAGTTAATTGCTTCTTCACAATAAAAATATCTTTTTTTCAGATAATCAGCTAAACAACAATTGAAATAGGTAAGCTAAATTTCAGAAAATAAACTGTAAGAAAATTTTCAATATAGTCCATGAGAAGGCTAAACAGACCATACATATAGCCAACATTTTTAAGCTGAAAATGTTTAAGAATTAACTGTCTTATGATCCCACAATTTGTTTACCCATGTTGATTGTTATTTTTAAATATGTTGTTATTCCTGTAGCACTGTGTATACACAATAGTCAAATAAAAACATAGTTGAAAGGAGTGAAAACTAGGTTGGCCCAATGCCACCACAAATAAGTAGCATCCAGAAGGATATGTTCATTTTAAATGACTGTATATGAGATGTTTTATAGCTCTTGCTAACTACAAAAAATTCTGGTTAGTGGCTCTGACATTATAGCCATCTCTATATTTACTCCTTCCTGAGATTAACCTTTCATTTGTCTTTTGTTTGCTTCTAAATACTTCATTACCCTCATTAATAAAGGTTGACTTCATAAGCAGATTTAGAATATTTGAAATTTTTACTGTTTTATAGCGAATAACATAACAGTAAACTACTGGTAACCTCAAGTGTTTAATATTTTTTCCTAACTGATGGTTTGTTAAAAAGCATGGAATAAATTTCTCAACTATATCAAGCATATTTTTATATTCATGCTCTGATTCACCCTGGTAAAATAGTAGGGGTATTAGGGATAGATAGTAAAAAAAAGGCTAACAAAAACACATCAAATTTATAAATAGAGAATTTCAGAAAGTTAGTTCTATGTTCAAAATATTAGTCCTAAACTGGGTGTTACATTCAAGGTGAGGGATGAGAGAAGGATGATTCTAACATAAAAGAGTAAGAATCTGTTTCTAATATTTTGGTACTGACTTTGCAACTGACAGATGGTTTTGAACTATCTGTGTAACAACTCAAGTCACTCTTTTTAAATCTATGAAATAAAAGTACAGGACATCCCCACTTTATATGCATGTACTTTTTAAATAGATCTCTATACTCTGAAACATAGGGTTTTAAAGTACTTAGGAAAGTACCCATTCGAGTTGGAAAACATGAATTTTATGATTAATGTGAAAGTTACTCTAGGCAAGAGCAAGGCAACAATTTGGTAACCAAATTTTAATGTTCAAATCTGCCATTCCCCTAATGGTTTGGAGCCTATCATGACTTCTCCCACTGTAATTTTGTTATGTAACTGAAATATTAAAAATTTGGGATTATAATTGCAGTTATTATAGTTTTTCTATTAATACAGTTACACTGGTATCCTCAACACTAGATTGTCAAGCTATTTGAAATTCATAGCAATGTCGTATTTGTTATTACAGTCTGTCAGAAATTGAAGGAAGCACAATAAATATTTCCTGAATGTAATTTGGCATATCACCAACATCATTAAAATCTTCATCATCTAGAAAATCCACTGTTATGAAACTTGTCATTTCCTGATCATTCCATGTACATATTAATCTATGTTTATTCTCTATTTGCAAGATACACTTTCTGACTTAAAAGATAAGAAGGCTTTCTCATATTTCTCACTTGTAAATCAATCAAATTTCTGATAGGACAAAATGCTGCCCAAATTTGTCTGAATCAAATTTGGTGCTTTAGACTCCACAACATATTAAAATCTAGGCCCTGAAAATATTTACACTCATGGCATCTGATTATTTTCAATTATTGTTACTGTTGTTATTATTATTATTTGGAGTATGGTACTACTGTAAAAGGAATTATTTCCCCTGCAAGCCAGTGTCAAATTTGTTATCACTGTAATCATATACAGATTGTGACGTGTGGTTCCTTTTTGAACAAACTGCCTTCTTAGTTCTAATAAGTTAGCAGTTGCTTTCTTAGAATTTTCTAAGTAGCCAACTAAGCTGTATGTAATTTGAGACTATGCACTCTCTCTTTTTCAGTAAGTAAAACTTATATGATAATTGTCTTGGACAAAACTTTCAAATATAATTAAAATAATAGTGGAGATTGAGCATAGTATTGCCTATTATCTAATTAATTAAAATGAACTTTAAACATTAATGATAAAATGTAGGATTAGGTTTGATCAGAAAGAGCATTCTGTCTTAGTTTAAAGAATTAGCCTTTCAAATCTTACTTTATTATTATTTTTGTTTAATTTAAAAAGTAGATTAAGATTAATCATATACTATTAGGAATTTCATTGAGATATTGTGTATATTTTCTTTTCCTTTAATCAACTTAATTGAAAATACTGCAATAGTAGTACTTCATAATTAATATTTCTTATATTTCTGTATTAAAGTCTTCTTAATAATATTCTACTATTTTAATTCATTGCTAATTCTGTTTTAAAGTGTATACTGTGTACAAGGTGCTTTTGTTTTTCTAGGTTGCCCTGCTCCAATGGTGCCAACTTAAGTAACAAAGAATAGAAAGATACCATTCTTTCCATTAAGAAACTTTGAACAGGTTTTTAAAAAATCAATTCAGAAAATGAGAGAAATGGAAGCATTATCATTGGCCATATTTGGTGGCACCATCACTTTACAGAAACCACATCTACAAGAATGAGATCCTAATTAGAATATGATATGTTCCAGGCTTGTATAAATATATCAAAATAGATTCTACTGTTACATATAAGTCAAAAAAAATAAAATGAAAAAAAATTGCTACCTGATTTCTGGAAAAAAGTAAACACATTTACTGTCATTGTTATACAGTATTTCTTTTCTTTTTATCAACTATATCACTGAATACTGTCAAAGCATCATAGTCTACAAGGTAGCAGTACTGGTCTCCTATGTCCTAAGTGTTGTAAAAATAATAAAACAGGATGAAATACGATGATGATTTTATGATGATACTTTTGTTGTCCCAGACCAAATCCTTATTACTACTTTTGATGAAGACTCTTTTAGAAACAATTCTGTGTTATAAGTGGCAAGAGTCATGAAAGAAGAGCATGCGTTCTCAGCTTGTGAACAACATGGCCAGAGTAAAGTTCTCATGCAGGGATTAACTTATTAAAGTTTTAATTTACAATGTAGAGTTAGAACTAATATAAATCTCATCACTATTTATAACTTTTAATACAACACAAACTCTGACATCAAAAATTAAAGAATATTTGAAAGGAATTATACTAGTGAAAATAGTCTATAAAAATTCAAGTCATTTCCCAGTGCCATATTTTCAGCAAATTTATACATGAATATAACCACCTCTGAGTAGTATTGTAGAACAAAGGTTCTAATATTTTAGTAATAATAAAAGGTACCTAATAAAAATCTTTCTAATGATTTAATTTCTAATTATTATTTTTGTATTGACATAATTATCCAAATAACCACAATTGTAAGAACTATTCCTGTAACTCTGCATTTTTATTTTTCAGCTATCTTTCAATTGCTATATCATACCACATGGTCTTAAGAAACTATAACTTGAGCTGAGGCTGTAGCTCAGTGGCAGAGTGCTTGCCTAGTATGTATGAGGCACTGGGTTCAATAGTTAGCACCACATAAAAAATAAATAAAGGCATTCTGTCCATCTATGACTACAAAAATATTATAAAGAAAAAGAAACTATAACTTGACATTATATCCAATAATATTGTTGAATATAATATTAGTGTATATATATGCATTCATCTGTAGGGTCAAGCAGATACTATTTCTTTTATTTAAACTGAGAATATTAATATGAAAATTATATAAATTACTTACCTAACTATGCATTTATATAACATAGATAAATTTATCTGTATTGAAGTTATATGAAGAACTGCTCATATAATTTAGCCTGTCAGGCAAACTGGCTAACCATCTTTCTATTCTATATCCATGATTCCTTGGTGCAATCATTACCTTACTTGTAAGCATATATTACTGAGAAAGAGAGATTCTGCAGTCAGAAATAGATGGAAATACCTAACATGCAATGTTCTTTAGTATGTCTTAAAACTTCTTATATCATGTTATACTACTTCAAAAATCTAAAGCTTTCCAAAACTTTGAAATTAAATAAAAGATTAATGGTGCATTTGTCCTTCAAAATTTATTTAGATATTAATCCTGTGTTATATATTCTAACTAAAATTTTTAAAATGAGCATATAATATTTAAGAAATCCAGGAGGTGGGAATGTAGTTCAGTGGTAGAGTGTTTGTTTAGCATGTACAAAGCCCTGGTTTTCACCCTCAACACCACCAAACAAAAAAAAATCTACAAATTAACTCATTATTAAGTTAGCTATAATTTTTATTTGCAGAGATTTATTTATAAATAAAATATAAAGTTATTTTTCCTGTTTTACTAACATTAACATAAGAGTAGCATTTTTTAAATTAGTATAAATATTTCTTTACTTTCTATATGAATATCTATTCCTTGTTTAATCATTTCTTTTTGACCTACTAAGTAAGTTGGTAATGAGTATTTTGCACACCATTTCCATCAGTGATTGTATAATACTGTGGTTTCAGAATTAGAATTTATTCATCTTTGAAAAATATTTGCTAAGAGAAAAAAATTGTCTTTGGAAAAATGCCAGCTATTGGCCACTAAAATAATTTCACTAAGTATGGATTTTCATTATGAAGCATCCTTTCATCCAACAAAAATTCACTTTTTTTCCAATCATGTTACTTCTAAATCTATGTGTAAGGCAGTAATGAAAAAGAAAAAAACACATAGTAATTTCTTTAAAAATACTAACTGAACTAAGAGTTGAAAACCTAAAGGACTCATAAATTTACAGTTTGTATAATAATTCTGAGGATTCTAATATGACCATTTTGTGTTTATAAATATATCAGTGTATGTGCATAGAAGCATTCATATTGCAAAACTACCAGATTAGTTTTGAACAAGATCAGTAATCAGATAAAGGTTATGGTCAGAACATACCTGTTTAATGAAAAAAATTATAAAACCATTTGGCAAACTTTGAGATCAAAATAAATACAATACTTATGTTTTCAAAAGTGCCGCAGTCTCTGGCTGGGCACAAATCACGAGTCTCCACATAGCTTGTAGATTCAAACAGCAATTCTTTTTTCCCGATCTCACACCGGCCTTCTACAAACACGTTCTGGGGGAATCCACTTTCTCTGCCCAAATCCACTTCTCCCTAATCCACTCTCTGCCCAAATCCTCTCCACATGGGCTTCTGTCTCCCAAAATATACTGTCTGACCCTAAGCGCTCAAGAGGAACTCAGCAGCAGGATACGCCCTATTCTAAAGGGGGAACACCCTAATCTCCTATTATGCTAAACTGCCCTATTCTAAAGGGGGAACACCCTAATCTCCTATTATGCTAAACCGCCCTATTCTAAAGGGGGAACACCCTAAACACGGATCCTGCCCTGGTCCTTGAGCAAGGTCACCTTTCAGAAGTCCTTCCACTAGACAGCATGGGAGTAAGCTGGCAAGGAATTTGTCATACCTACTTGGCTGATGGCTCCCAGCATCTCCCCCCTTCTGATTAATTAAACAACAAGTAATGTGGCTTAAGGACCGTGCATGGTAGGTTGTCCAGTTCAACATATGGCTCTTACCCGTCATTGGAAAACTGACCTTTAGGCGTCAGTCTTAGGTTGATACCACTGCAACTGGATCATACCCGTCACTGACTACCAGTCCAGCATATAGCCATACTTGTGGATAGGTCTATGCACCAATGGGGGGGGGGGTGAGGTTCTTTGCCTCACCTCTGTTGGCCCCCAAATTTGGCCTTGGTGCCAGTGGGGGAGTGAGGTTAATGTGGCTTAAGGACCGCGCCTGGTAGGTTGTCCAATTCAACATATGGTTCTTACCCGTCATCGGAAAACTGACCTTTAGGCAACTGACCTTTAGGCATCAGCCTCCTGTCTTAGGTTGATACCACTGCAATTGGATCATACCCGTCACTGACTGCCGGTCCAGCATATAGCCATTGGCCCCCAAATTTAGACCATCACTAGCAGAAGGGAGGAGGATACAGAAATGCCACGACACCAAGCCAATTGACAGTTCCTTTGGAAAAATTGCATCATTGGTGACACCATCAGCAAAGATATGCCAGCATTACCGCAATTAACATGTGGTGCGCTGGCAAGGAAATAAAAATTGCATCACTGGTGACACCATCAGCAAATATATGCCAGCATTACCACAATTAGCTGCACTAAACGTAGTTACATAGTCCAGGCAAGTTCTGCAAGCAGTTCAAAGTGGAGGAATCTATCAATATGTCTGTCTCCTCCCAAAGTCTGTTGCCTCCCAAAGTAAGTTGGCTCCTTGATTGAGCATACTTGTTGAGTTATATTCATTGGGATGAAGATAGGAATTCTGGCAATGATGCTAAAATCACATTATCCTGAAAAGAATTATTAAATATAATGAAAAGGAAAGGTGAAAGTAAACAAACAGATCTGTTAACCTTCTTAAAAAACAATCCTTAACAGCTGTTTACCTGATTTAAATTAGTAAACAAGCAGATCTGTTAACCATCTTTAAAAAGAATCCTTAATTTGGATCCATTTTTCATGAGCGCTCCTCATATATGAAATATGGACATACGCACACACAGATATATAACACAAAACACAAATGTGCAAACAAACGTACAACACATAAGATAATAATAAAGGCCTTGTAGCTTTACCTAGGTGAAATCTCCATTGCAATGTTTAAAAACTCTATAGTCAAAAAATAAAACTGATCAGAAAAAACCATTAACCTAGGTTTGTATGAGTTTGAGTTGAGTTTTCTGCATGGTGAGAGATAATGGTTTGTTGAAGAGGCTATCTTTTCTCCAGTGCATGTTTTTGGCACCTTTGTCTAATATATTATAATTGTAATTTTGTGGGTTAGTCTCTGTGTCCTCTATTCTGTACCATTCGTCTACCAGTCTTTTTTTTTTTTATTGCCAATGCCATGCTGTTTTGTTACCATTGCTCTGTAGTCTAGTTTAAGGTCTGGTATAGTGATGCCACCTGCTTCACTCTTCCTGCTAAGGATTACTTTAGCTATTCTTGGTCTCTTATTTTTCCAGATAAATTTCATGGTTGCTTTTTTTATTTCTATGAGGAATGCCATTGGGATTTTGATCAGAATTGCAGTAAATCTGTATAGTGCTTTGGTAGCATGGTCATTTTGATTATATTAATTATATTAATTCTGCCTATTCGTGAGCAAGGTACATCTTTCCATCTTCTATGGTATTTTTTTTTTATTTTTTTTTCTTTAGGGTTCTGTAGTTTTTCTTGTTTACATCTTTCACCTCTTTCATTAAGTTGCTTTCCAAGTATCTTATTTTTTCGAAGTTATTGTAAATGGGGTAGTTATCTTCATTTCTTTCTCAGAAGATTTTTCACTAATATACAGAAATGCCTTTGATTTATAGGTGTTGATTTTATATCCTGCTACTTTGCTAAATTTATTTACTAGTTCTAGATGTTTTCTGGTGGAGCTTTTTGAGTTTTTTAGGTGTATAATCATATCTGGCATTTGCAGGTAAATGGATAGCATTGGAGCAGATAATGCTAAGTGATGCTAGCCAATTTAAAAAAAAAAGGCCAAATGTTTTGTCTGATATAAAGAGGCTGACTCATAATGTGGTAGGGAGGGGGAGCATGAGAGAAATAGATGGATTCTAGATAGACCAGAAAGGTGGGAAGAAAAAAAAAGGGGGCAAAGGATTAGCAAGGATGGTGGAATGTAATAGAGTTCATCATCAAAAGTACATGTATGAAGACACAAATTGGTATTACCATACTTTATATACATCCAGGGATATGAAAAATTGTGCTCTATACATGGAATAAGAATTGTAATGCTTCTGTTATCATTTATTTAAAAAATTGAAATAATATGAAAAAAATGTTTATAAATTATATATATTAAATATGTGCATGTTATACATAGAATATATATATAATATATATAATATATATATTATATATATTTTATATATATATATATATATATATATATATATATATATATATATATATATATAAATATATATGTTTATGTATAGATCTAGGAGAAAGCAAGTCTCTTTCCTGAATTTTAAAAAATCAATTAATTTATGAATTTGTTATAATTTGCTATTAGAGCAGAATGCAGTTCACTTCATAGTACACAAGTGGAGCACAAAATTTTATTTCTCTTATACAGAAAGTATAATTACAAAACCCATGTAACTCTGTGTACAAAATATTTCCATCTAATTCCACCATCTTACTTACCTCTATACCATTTACCAACACCTCCCTTCCCTTTGTCTTATTCAAAGTTTCTTCATTTCTTCCATGCTACCTCCCACTTCACTCATTGTGGATCAGCATCCACTGAGCAGAGTAAACATTAGGTCTTTGGTTTAGTGGATTGGTTTACTTTCTTTAACATGATATTCTCCAACTCTATCCATTTACTTCCCAATTCCATAATTTTATTCTCTTTATGCTCAGTAATATTTCACTGTGTATATAGACCATGTTTTCTTTATCCATTCATCTCTTGAAGAGCACATAGATTGGTTCTATAGTTTACCTATTGTGAATTATTTTGCTATGAACATTGATGTGGATATGCCACTGTATTATGCTATTTTTAGCTCTTGTTGGTCTAAACTGAGGATTGGGATAGCTGGATCAATTTTGGTTCCTTTCCACGTTTTCTAAGGAATCTCCTTATTCTTTCCAAGATTGGTGTCACCAATTTAGAGTCGTCACCAATTTGAGGGTGCTGTTCCAAAAATACATCTACTTTATTAGGAATATTTTAAATACATAATGGTGATTTTCACATAGTGGAAATTATGGGTTATACTATAAAATTCAATTTTTACTCTTTTTTATATGAATTCTAAAAAATAATTAACTTTCCACCCCATATAATTTTAATGCTCAATCTGTTTCCATACAACAGAAGTTAACTGAAATTTTACGGGATTTTCACTGTATTATTTTCCTCCATAAATAATATATTTACATATATAATCTACAAATTCAAAAGGCCTCATATGCAAGTTTAAATGCAAATGCTTTTCTGGGTTGGCTGGATTTTACTTCTCCAAGGATACCTAGCCTTAAATTAGCTGCAGCCTCAAAAGAAAAAAAAATAAATGTACAGACAAGACCCTACAATTGTGACATCATTTATTTTTAGATTTGATGTTATCTCCTGTCACTCAAAAAACTCACTAGGCTCAGATTGAGCATATGATGACATAAGTTGTGTCCAATCAGGAGCCCTTATATAAGCATTGTCCAATCTACACATATTCAGTAAAGAGAAGCAAGTTTTGACCATCTGGTGTGAAGCCTGCCAGTGTGAGTATCCATTTCTAGGCTCTCTCACTTATGTTCAGTGAACCTGATTTTTGCTCCTGTATAGGTACTGTGTGATTTATAGAGAGGACACTTGGTTCCTAAAAATACAGTAAATGATGAGTGTGCAGTGAAATCCTGAGACTGGATGGTGAGTCTGGTTGTAACTGGCTGCACTTACTATGGTGGGAACTGGCAATTGTTGGCTAGAATCCCTGGTGTAATCTTTGGTTTCTCCAGTCCTGTGTCTTCTTCTGAGAAAGGTCAGCCATGAATCTCCACTGGCCAGTCAACTGGACCATATATTAACAGTAGACCCTGCAAGTTCTATAGTATTCTATAGAATATCTTCATCCCCTACTTTAAATTCTATTTGAGAACATTTGTGGCAATATTTCCGAATCTTCTCAGATTGTGTTATGGATTCTGGAGTCAGGACATCATCACAATCACAACTCCATGTATTTTTTCCTCCAGGAGAGGGATGAGATACTCTATAGGTATCTCAGTTTTTCTTTACTCCTGAATTCATTCTCCTTCTTTTTGGAGATTGTGGTATTGTGGATTAAGCCAGAGGTACTGTACCATTTAGCTACATACCTGGTACTTTTTTTTTTATCTCCAGACAGTTGCTGAGTGTGATTTTAAATTTGTGTGCCAGTATTGTGAGTTGTATTTATATATAAAATTTAGCTTACTGTTCAATGACAACTTCCCCCTTCCCAGTATTATCAGTTACATTTTTGCAGTATTATCAGTTACTTTACCCATATTATATTTCAAATGAACATGGTATTTTCAATTGTTATACCAAAAACTGGATGAGACTTTTAAAATAATCTTTTTTTTTCCTCTGGGTGCAATGATACATGCATATTAATTCCAGAGAGTCAAGTGTCTAAGTAAGAAAGATTGCAATTTCATGGTAAGCATCAGGAACTTAGGTAGACCAATTAGACAATTAGAAAAACCTGTCTCAAAATTTTAAAACATGGCTGGGTATGTTGCCCAGAATTAACATGCTCCTGTTTCAAATCCCCAGTACCATGGATAAAAATCAAAAGCAAAAATTTTGTTGTTGTTGTTTATGAGCATTTTACATGATTGAAAAGTAAAGAAGAATCCTTTGATCTTGGAAAAATCATGTGTTTCTATTCTTTCTTTATGTCTCCAAGGGCAGTCAACCTATCAGAGTGTCTTTATGCTCAGATTTTCTTTTGTGAAATGTATATGAGAGCATTCTCATTCCCTCCTCTGGTATTTTCCTGGAACTGTGTTTCAGAACGTATGTAATATGAGGATCCCACACCTGTCAAATCTAATGCCTCTCATAAGTCCAGACCAGTATTAGGGGCTTATTTTATTCAAAAGCAGTATAAATGTAGATAATATAGTTTCTCAAGGAAGTAACTGAGAGAACTCTCAACTTCCATTTTTTTTTTAATGTCCACTAATTTTATTGTCTAGCACAGTGTTTCTTTCTACCATATCAATACACTTGGAGTACTATGTACTATTCCACTTTTTGAGAGTTGCCATTCTAACAGATGTGCTAATGCAGAAGATCTTATAGTTGGCCTGTGCACTAAAATTCTGATGTAAGCTTTTTAGATTCCAGGGTGCCTTATGCTCACTGGAAAAAAAAAGATATACACCTATATTAGAAATAAAGAGGTATCTGTGATTGTAACCATATTTTTTCCATAATATTTGAGATTTTAGCCCATTAGAATGTTTGCACACCAATGTGAAACCACTCCTTTTTGATCTAGGGAGATTTGCACCTGCACAGTTACCAGAGCTTTCAATGCTCTGAGGTTTCAGATATAGTCTATTGAATGGAAAAAGTTAATATCGGGAAAAATTACTTACAGAAAGAATTGGTTAGTTCTGGTGTTATTAGTAAAGTGAGCTGGGTGAGAGAGCTGAGGAAGTGCTAAACTGACACTTCGGTTTTCAGTGGTGGTCTGTATTTCCCTGTTAATTTTTTGGTACTGTCTAGATAAAAGTTGAACTGTCAACAACAGCTCTTTGCATTTTTAGAGAATGTTGGCAAATCCCTCTAAGGGATTAAGGGGTTTCCTTAAGATTTAACATATTTTTCACTCTAGTCTAATGGAATAAAGCCCATGGATCTTGCATGACCATAGAAAACCACTTATTTTTCCCTCTGGAGTTGATACTCATGTATATCTTATTTCTTCCTCTCTGTGTACAGATAAATTAGCATTTAAACTACAGGCAATTTAGAGTTAAATAATATATTTCAAAACCAAATCAATCTTCCTTTATTTATATTAACACTGGATTTGGGCATTTTGTTCCAGTAATTTTGCATATTGCTCAAATCAGGAAAATCTTCAAGTGCATTCTACTTATCTCTTGGTCGATATATATATTTTTTCTTTTTTCCAATGTGTGTGCCCCTAATTCCTTTACAGTTTTAAGAAGGCCTCAAAACAGGAGTAAATATTTATTTGGTGTATTCATAAACAGAGGGAGGCTTATATTCTGCTTTTATTTTTATTTTATTTTTAAAATTATCTCTTTATATCTATGGTTTGGTGGATGCTTGTGTATAATTCCAGTGTCACACACATTCTGCACACAAGTCCCTACTTGTGATCTGTGCCTATGGTTCTAACATCTACATTCAGGTTGGATTGAGGTTGAAATGAATACCATTTTTTCACTTATATTAAATATTTTATTGATATGTTTTGATTTATATACTTATTATACTTAACAATAAAAAGATTTTGCCTACATATGAATTTCCCTATGTAGTTTTCCGTATTGTGATTTCTTTATCTTAAAATTACTACACTGTTGCAATATTATAACATGTATTAGTGTCAGGAAATAATCACTAGTACATTTGCTCTTATATATGAGAGAGTTCTTGGCTAATTTTGTATACATTTAAATTTCCAGGAAAATCTTAGAAGATTTTGCTTTGATTTCTTCTTTAACAAAAACTAAAGCATGGTAAAATTTTGACCAGTTATTATTGTAGGTTAACTTGGGAAAATGGTCATTTTTACAATAGATTTATCCTTTGTAAATATGTTAAATATTTGAGTCTTTTATATGCTTTTCTATATTTTTATTTTCTCAAATATTGCATATTCATTTTCTAAATATACTTGCATCTGAAATGCAATATTCATGTGACATTGGCATAAAACATACATGGTATTTTGTAGTTTTGTCAAACTGAATATAATACATGAACAATAATTCTAGTTCTTTGAATTTACTATTTATAAAATTTAATAATTATTTCTTTCTCTGTAACCATGCCCGTTGGTTTCAACACTGGAGGAATATGGCTGTATTCTCATATATACAGTTGTTTTAATTTTAGTCTCTGTTTCTTGTGTGGGTACATCATATACATTTGATTACAAAACAGTTTGTACAAATGGATAATAAAAGTTTAAATTATTATTTCCCACTTTTGTGAATGCATTCATTCCACATATTCATCAATACTATTTAATTCATGTATATGATGTGATTTTATTCAATGTTACCAAATTTCTAAAGATTTTGAGTTTTTATGGTTATTGAACACTTAGATATATTCTTTTAAAAGTGTCTCTTCAAGAATTTATTCTGCTTTTCTTTTGCAGTCTGTTTTATATTTTGTTTCTTGATTACATGAGGAAATTAGATTTTTTTTACCTTGTCACTTTTGTACATTTAATGTAATAATTTGATTAATAGATTTTTTATTAATATTTTGTAATTCATAAATTTACACATATTATATTGTATAATTTTGAAAACAAAAACTTGTTTTTCTTTTGTGATATTAGGGATCAACCAAAGTGTCGTATTTCTGAGCATATTCTCAATTCTGTTTTAAATTTTATTTTCAGATGAGGTTTGCTCAATTTCTTCAGTTGGCCTTAAATTTTCAACTTCATTTCTTAGACTCCAGAATAGAAGATATTTCAGGAGTGCACCACCATATGCACCCTATCTTTTGTATGAAAACTTCTGAGCTTTGTACTTTCTTATATATTTCAGTACTATTTATTAATAACTTATATTCAGAATTTAAAGTCAAAATATGTTGTAATATTTAATGAGTGAAGGCATAAAATAGCATTTTATTATCACACTGTTTTTCCCAATATGCGAGCATCGTTCTTTGAAATGAATACCATTTTTTTCTCTTCCCTGCACTGTAATCTTCATTATGTATCACTACCTAAATAACAAGAGACTTATAAAGAGTTTTGTTATTCTGGTTTTCTGTAGTTCCACCATTTATTTTATTAGGAGGTTTCCTCTGATTGATTTAATTTCATAACATCAATCATGTGGCATCATGGTAGTTTGGTCAGGAGGAGACTTTATCTACAACAGTGGATATAACAAATATCTTAGCCATGTACTAGTCTATACCATCTAGATTCTTGTCATTACACTCAGCGAATTGGAAAATTGCAGAAGATTCTTGGGAGAAATTTTCCAGAGTGTATTTCCATCAAGTGAGAAATTAGTATATAGGCATATTTTGCAATTATAAACTGTATAATTGATATAATTTTTATTTGTTGAATTTTCAAATTTGCTAGTGCTTTTTAAATTGTATCTGCTTTTTATTTATTTGTGCTGAAGATTGAACTCAGAAGTGCTTAACCATGAAGCCACATCCTCAGTCCTTTTTTTATATTTTATTTAGAGACAGAGTCTTGCTGAGTTGCTAAGTGCTCACTAAGTTGCTCAATACTATATATATATATATATATATATATATATATATATATATATATATATATATATATAATATTGTCTTAGAACTTATGATCTTTTTTTATCCTCCTCAGTCACTGGAACTAAAATTATCTATCACTAGACCTGGCTCATTTGCTTTATAAAAGCACCAACATGGATATTGCTAACTCTCTCTCTGCTATGTTCATCTTTAATAGCTTCTAATTTTGCTCATTTTTTAATGATTTTCTTACTTTTAGTTTATAAAATTTACTTTTTATTGGGATGGATGATTTGATAATAAATTCTAGTCATTTTACGGCTTAATATTTTTTGTATGTTTTATTTCATCCTCAGGTTTAGATGAATTTCATTTTTTTAGCTGTAAGGAGGTCTAAGTGAAACATAATAACCTGTATGGATATTGTTAAATAAATGGAACCACAATTTTGCCCATTTTTTGACTGTACAGTATATACCCAAAGAACATAAAATCAGCATACTACATTGAAACTGTCACATTAATATTTATAGCAGCACAATTCACAATAGCTAAGCTATAAAGCCAACCATTCCATGATAAATGGGTCCATTCAGTGATGACAGGATAAAAAATTGTTGCTTTATGCTATGTACACAATAAACTATGAATCAGCCATAAAGAAGAATGACTTTATGATATTTGTCAGTAAATGGATGAATCTGGAGATTTTATTGCTAAGTAAAACAAACCATTTCTTTAAAACCAAAGGTTGAAAGTTTTTGCTGATATGTGAAATCTAAAGCTCATAAAGCGGAAAAGGGTAAGAAAAAAAATCAGTAGATTTCACAATGGTAAACAATGAATTAACAAATAAAAGGGAAGGGGATGAAAATATTAAAGATATATATATAAATCCTACCATGATAGCCACCAACAAGAACAGGATTTTATTTAGGATAAGATATATCCTATGCTTGCATAATGTCATAAAAATTGATTTTACAATCAGGTAGAATTAGAAAGAACCAATAAAATAAAAAAACAAATTATATTTGTTTGAAAAGCTATATGTATGTTCTATTATAAACATCATACAATATATACATCAAACAAAGTTTTTATGCATATGTATATATTATTTTGTATGTTATAAATTGTTAAAATTATAAAAAGGAAAATCCAAACAGGATTGCTTTTGCTATTTTTTATATTAATAACATGCATAAGTACCATAAAATGTTTGAACTTAAGTTCACTGTTAAATATTTCCATTAAGTGGTCTGTCTACCTTGTTAAATTTCAAAATTTCTCTTATACCATTGTTAGAGTTCTCACTACATATTCAGAAGAGCCAGCTCCATCAGAGAAATTACAAATAAGATTCTACACTTTAGTAAATCTCTGATTAGTGGTTGTACAATTAAAATTTGAGGATTCCCTTTTTTAATTACCATAATTTTCTCATCTGAAAAATATGTATATTTTAGATCATAATATTTAAAAATTACAAAATATGTATTTTTGTATTAATGTCTGAGTTTCATATTGTGTTTCATAAATGCGGATTATATATATTTTTTTGAACTTAAATCACTTTATCTGCAGAAGTTGATAATAGTATCATTGTGTTCCAAAACCACCTACATGATAGTCTACTAACTCTCATTTCAACTTCGATTACCTTACAGACTGTGCAAAAGTTCATGTGGTCAATGTGTTATTTATTTACATATTCTTATTTCAGGTACCGTTAACATTCAGGGATATAGCCATTGATTTTACTGACTGAAGAGGAGTGGGAATGCCTTCAGCCTGCTCAGATAAACTTATATAAAGATGTGATGTTAAAGAACTATAGAAACTTTGCCTTCCTTGGTAAGTTTAATTTTCCTTTAAAATTTTTAATTAATAATTATTATTTAATTTACTTATCTTGTATCTTCTGGGAACTTCTCAATGAGTTTCAGATTTGTGTTTCAAAGAAAAAGGGCATTTTTATATAGATATTTTACTCTTTAATATATATTATTTTGCACGTTAATCTTTCTCTTTCTCAGTGTGTTATACATCCTTCACTTTAGATAAATAGTACCTAGCATGATTTAGTGATGTAAACTATTGTAGCCTACACATAGCAGGGGACAGAGTTGAGAAGTTCAAATGGAGAAAACCAAACTAAAAAATGTTGAAAGACTAGTTATTCAGCAGAAAACAATTTTCAGAAGCTTAGCTTTATTTCTTTTGATTTTAATCATTGAACACATACTGCCCTACATTTATTAAATTTTCAAATTCTTTGTACTCTTTGGTTTTCTTCTTCACTGATGTCCAGTTCATTCAGATTAACCATCAAAACTTACCTTTTGTTGTGAGGGCCAGCATAATCAGTTACAAATCTTGTGAGGAAACCTGTAAAGAAGCTAACAGAAGAGAGAGACACACTCACAGTAAAAAGAAATAAGGAAAAAAATACTGGCCACTCCTCTTCATGGCTGCACATAGTATACTCCAGAATTACATAGCTTCTGTTACCATGACTACATTATAACCTAGTGTTGTTTTAACCCCAAGTGCTAGCTAACCATGATAAGGTACAGTTACTACAAACATAGAGCCCTTTCTCCCTAACGACATTACCAGAGAAACTAGATAGTGCACCTGTAGAGGTGTCTCAATAGCTTCAGGGAGAAACTGCTAGGCATTACTAATTGTGGATATCACGGTGCCAGTTATCACCCCCACACTTTCCTGTCTATTTCTAAGGTCAGAATACCTACAGTCTTCCCTCTTTTTTAAAGGCCTTTTGAATAAATAATATTACTTATCTTCTTAATGCTGGTGGGTGCAAAAAATAAGGCAGCTATAGACAATAGCAAGTGCCAACATCAGTAAATATCCACCTATGAATATTTTTTGACACAGACGAAATTGAATAAACATGAAATTATCCAATCCATCAAGTCTAAACATCAATCATCTTGTTGGACCTTATTAATGGTATCTTTAAGGTAATTGAACCCTTTTCAAATAAAATTACTATTATCACTTAAATTGAAGGAACACATGTTATTAAACTTTGAATATCCATTATGGTGTAACAATACCAGACAATCAATTGCAGCATGAATGTCAAGTATGGCTTGACAAGGTTGTTTTTGTTCTTTATTAAGCATATTAACGGCCATGGAGGCATGGCTAATACTTTTTATGATAGCATAAGTGAGTTTCATAATAGTTTTCTAAGCCTATAGGGCTAGTCCAGGGAAACCCTATAAAGAGAATGCAAAACATCAAATTTTGCCTTAGAGAGAAGGTTTACTGAATTATCAGTTTTTATCAAGAGGAATAGCTCTTTAATAAACAAATTTCACAGGATGGTGACCTATTAAATACTATGATAAGGAAACAGTTATTCTGCTAAGACAACAAAGAATACCATGAGATATTTTTTCAGGTATATAACAATTCCATTCAAGTGAGACAAGATATTGTACTGGGTTATAGAAGTCCAGGATCTGTCAGTACTGAATTTCCCATAGCTGGTGTAAAAAAACAGAGCAACATTATTATTAAGACCAAAACATTTACAGAGTTTTGTGTGAGTTTAGCAACCAAAGCAGTAACTAATTTATCCAAAGTACATTCTAACCTATTTGAGCCAACATCTTTTGAGCTGAGGCTGGTAATGGTTTTATATCTCCCCAAGTACCTGGAAATAATTATAGTATCATGGGTTCCTCTTATAATGTTTCTCCTCATTTGAGGAGAATGATTATTCTCTTCTTTGAAGGGACTCTTCTCATCCAGGGTTAAATGAAACTTATGAATCAGCTTAGAAGTCCTTGATTTACATTTATAATTGCTATATTTCATACATCAAGCTAGAGTCCAAACAGGACATGTTGACATAAGTGTAGCAGTGTATGCTTTTCCCCAGGTGATCAAAAGCATAGGATCTCATCATGCTGGTCAGGTGGAATCTTATATATTGCATACTTTATTTTGGTAATGACTTTTTCAGAATAGAATGTCTATTCAATGCGGATGACTAACTATGAGTATAAACTTTATGTTGTATATTGAGCATAGTAACAGTAAATAAAACAATATTTAATGCATATTAAAATGAGAGAGGCTATATCTTTGTTTGTATTTCTCTGTTTTAAAAGGCAAGTATTAGGATACAATTTGCTCACTCAAAAAAAGCTTGTCCAAAAAGATTATGAGAAATTTTATTATTTAAAAATATATCTCATTGATTAAAAATTGTGCAAAATGATGAGATGCAAAGGCAGGTTCATTACCTATCTTTAAACAAATAGGGCTTCAAGGAGCAGATCATGCTTGGTTTCTCTCCATGCTCTCTGTTGGAATTGACTTGGCAGATTTTTTTTTTTTAGATTCAATTCTATTAGTCAATTTTTTCTTTTGTTTTGTGGCTTGCAACAATGCATTGATAATCATAAATATTTTGAAGTGAATACCTCATTATACTTTTACTTTGTAAGCTGTTTTCTATATTTCTTATTTTTTTATTTTTATTAATGATTTAATTTCTGGAACATGCTTGGATTCGTTTCACACTTCTCTTTACATAGATAGATAGATATAGATATAGATATAGATATATATAGATATCTTCCCTTTATATATCCTACAGGTTTTTAATTATTACAGTATTTCACAAGTTGCTTAGACTTGTCTTAACCTTAGTCCTGTTTGATAAGGCTCTCCCATATTGGTAGAATTTCAGCTTTGCACACTAGGAATCCCCTCTCATTTAATCTTAAGGAATTATTCACATACACGATTTGTGCCTAATTATATTAATATTTTTTGTCTCAATTTTACTCTCTAAACTTTCTTTAAATAGTTATTTAGAGTTTATTGAGTAATTAATAATTGTCAATATCCTAATATTCAGTTCTTAAAGTTTTTTTTTCTTCTTTTGTTAATTGGATTAAGCCATGCTTCTCTTTCTTTATATTGCTGTACTATTTTTTATTTGTTCATTAAAGGAGTCAGCAGTAGATTATATAGTCCATTTTGGGGAAAAAGGTATAAAAATATTTAAATAAATAAAAATACACAAGAACAGTGCTGTATCCTTGTAATATGTGAGAATTGAGAGGCCATCCAAAATTACTTCATTTTTGAGGGAAGTCGCAGAAATTTAGAAACAGCATGACTCAAACAAATTTTAAAAAATTGTGTTGTAGTTCAGGGATATAGAATTTTGGGGGTTAATCTCAAGCACCACACATGAAAAATTAACAGTTGGATGACCTAAAGATTCAGAAATGCCAGTATTAAATATGTATCTATGAACAATTAAATTAGCAAATTGGAGTGATACCTCTGCTTTTGTGATTAGTGCAAACATTGTTCTAAGTATTAAAGCTAGGGACTCAATGTGTGTGCCCATCAATGATCAAATGAGTAAAAATATTGCACTTATATACAATTATTATTAGTTATGAAAATATTTGTTCTCATAGTTTTTTAAAAAATACATGCAGGACTTTGCATTAAGTGAAATGTGACAGGCAGGGATTAAGTTGCAGGAACATTTGATTCGCATCTGGAAGTCAAAATTTAAGTGAGAAAAATTGTGCTCATCAGGTACTGTGTTTTTTGTATGGTTGATATTATAGTCAAAGTCTCCGTATTTTAATTTTATTTATTTATATTATTATAATATTATAATTAATATTATAATATTTATTAATATTATTTATATTATTTTTTATTTTATTGAGCTTAAGAGGGTCAAGAGTTTTTTTTTTTTTTTTTTTTTTTTTACCAAATGTTGAGTGTATTATGTTCTTCATTAATACTACTAGTAGAAGGAATACAATACCTTGTAAGACAAAACTGATGTTTATATTAAATAATGATTTTGTTAATTAGTTCTGTTTAGTCATTTTACCTTTTATATATAGTATGAAATACCATGATACATTTAGTAAATAAAGTAGTATTTGTCAGTGAAAAAAATCATCATATCAAATGAATTTAAAAATATGAAAATCAATTTATTATACTTGATTGTCAACTGTTGACTTCAGCCAAGTATTATGGCATAGGCTATGCCAGGTTTTTATAGTCTTTTAAAATGTTTTTATGGAAAATTTTAGAGACATATATGTGTATATTTCTTAGTAAATTTTTTGTTCATATTTCTTGTTAAGAGTCCATAGCCTCTTTACCCTTATTGACTATTTGTGGCATTATCACACAAAATCTGCCAGTTATTTTCACATCTCTATGTCATCTTAGAAAAAAACCAGTTTTTGGACACTCTTTGAAAAAGCCACAAATGTTTGTATATGTTTTACATTTCTCTTATTCTACTGAGAGTAAAGGTAGCTGGTAGATATTTCCTAAATATGTAATGCTATATTATGAAGAACAAAAAGCTGTGGATGATAAGAGTAACATACTTTCCTTGTCTTTATTATAATACTCTTCTTAATGATGTACTCCTCTTGGATACTGTGGTCTCTAAAAGAATTTTGGTAATATTCTCAAATTAATTGTGTCTGTACATTTTTAATGAACTGATATATTTTTGAGTTTATGATGACTTTGAATGTACTAATCTGTTACACTCCTGATGTACTTATTTTACCTTAATTTCAAGTTATGTATGCAAAGTATATTCATCCTACTGTAATAGGTATTGTTATTTTTATTTTTTGTTTATTTCAGCCATGACTCCTCAAGATATTCAAGAATATTCAACAGAAAAGGGCATAAAACATATGTTTCACAGTGTGATAAGTGGAAAATATAGAAGTTGTAATCTTGACTGTTTACAACAAGAGAAAATATGGAAAACTACTAGTGAGAGTGAACACCAGAAATCATATAAAAATTCAGACCTTGTTCACTACCAGAGAATTTATACTGGAGAGAAGCCCTACAAATATAAACAATGTGGCAAAACTTATAGTAAAATATAGGTCTTATTTACCACAGAAAAACCCACATTAGAGAGATGCCCTACAAAGTTAAATAGTGTGGAAAAGCTTTCAGTCAAAAAGTAGGCCTTACTTGCCACAGAAGAACTCACAATAGAGAGAAGCCCTACAAATGTAAAGAATGTGGCACAGCTTACAGTAAAAATCACACCTTATTCGCCAGAGCAGATCACATACTGGAGAGAAGCCCTACAAATGTGAAGATTGTGGCAAAGCTTTCAGTCAAAAAAAAAACCTTATTGGCCATAGCAGACTCACACTGGAGAGAAGCCCTACAAATGTAAAAAATGTGGCAAAGCTTTCAGTTGAAAATCACACCTTATCGGCCTCAGCAGAACTCACACTGGAGAGAAGCCTGACAAATGTAGAGAATGTGGAAAATCTTATAGTGAAAAATCACACCTTATTGGCCACATCAGGACTCACACTGGAGAGAAGCCCTACAAATGTAAAGAATGTGGCAAAGCTTTTAGTTAAAAAGGAGACCTTTTTAGGCACAGCAGAACTCACACTGGAGAGAAGCCTTACAAATGTAAAGAATGTGGCAAAGCTTTCAGTCAAAAATCACACCTTATTTGCCACAGGAGAACACACACTGGAGAGAAGCTCTACAAATGTAAAGAATGTGGCAAAGCTTTTAGTCAAAAACCAGACCTTTTTAGGCACAGCAGAACTCACACTGGAGAGAAGCCCTACAAATTTTATGAATGTGGAAAAGCTTACAGTCAAAAATCACACCTTATTTTCCACAGCTGAACTCACACTGGAGTGAAGCCTAACAAATGCAATGTATGTAACAAAGTTTTTACTCAAATATCAACCCTTATTTGCCAGAACAGAATTCACACTGGAGAATAGCCCTACGAATGTGAATGAGTGGCAAAACTTTTAATAAAAAATAAAAATTTATTCACCAAAGCAGAAGACACCCTGGTGAATGTGAAATGTAAATAAAGTGATAATACTTTTAAAGAAAAACTAAACTTCATTAACAACAGAATTTATACAGAAAAGAACCCCTACAAATGAAAACAAATTAGCAAACTTTTTAATAAGAAATCAATTCATTTTCACCACTAAACTATTTATTCTGGAAAGAAGACATAAATGTAGATAATATAGAAATATTTTAAATTATATATCATATATTATTAGACATCAGAGAAAACACACTGAAGAGAAGCTTTACAAATGAGACCATCGTACCATTTCTCTAAGGAAGAGTCAACTTTTAATCCTCACCACAACAACCATAGAAGAGACAAAGTTGTGAAATGTGAAAATTGACAATTGACAATGCTTCCAAAATTTATTCACCAATACTCAGCACCTGTGGATACATACTAGTTAGAGAGAATACAAATGGAAAAAAACATTTCATAACCACATGTTTCTTTAACACTACTTATTTTTGGAGGATTCATTGTGCCCAGAAACCCTAAAAAGTTAAATGATATTTTGAAAACTTATTCAAATTTTAAATTCATTGAACATCTGAAAACTCATACCAGTAGTGAACATTGAACAGATTTTGTCCAAAATGTATACCTTATATAAAAATGAATCATTTATAATAAACACTTTGACAAATAAGAGAGTATAGTAAAGTCATTATCTCTACATTACACCTTGATGTATATGAGGATCAGTAAAAGACATTACCTATTTAAATAAAAAATTACTATTTTCATTTTTGAATACTGGAGAAAAGAATTATATGAAATATTTTTTTATTAGTTTTAACACGAAATTGTAGTATTTTAAACTGTATTTCTTTTTTGTATTTCAGTTTATATTTAGGGATTTTTAAACACGGAGCCACATTCCTAAGCCCTCTCCCCACTTTTTCAAATTTTGAGACTGTCTTGCTAAGTTGCTTGAAACCACACTAAGTTGCTGAGGCTGAATTTAAACTTCTGAAAGTACTCAGTTTCCCAATTTTCTTGGATTACAAGCATGGACCATCCTGCCCAACTTATAGTGGATTCTTTACCTATATGACTTGGGTGAATACATGAGGCTTAAAATGCAGCTACATGAGTTTGAGTCGTTTCACTGGTAAAAAAAATACTATAATTTGTATTGTAATAGGAGACTCAAAATGGTACTAGATAAACCTATTTTTTTTAATCTGCCTCTTTATTCATGGTATTCTAATGATTTTAATCTAGTCAGTTCAGACCATTTCTGATTAATGAGTATCATCAAGATGGAGCCATGTATTCAAATTCCCTCTATTATCAATAGCAATTCTTCCCATTAAAACTCAAAACATTTTCATAGAGTCTTTGTTATATTTTAAGGAGCCACTCTTGCTTTTGTTTAGCAAAACAGAATCAATTCCACACTGTTGAGTCCCAAAGTAAATGGCAATACATTAACCTAAGCACCGTGAGGAATATAAGAAATACAAGATATCACCTTTGAAATATAAAAAAGATAAGAATCATAAATGCTAAGCCATTACCATCTAAATTATACCAGGGCTTATAAAATGTAATCTTAGATGTTCTACTCACTCTTATAGTAAGAAGCCTTAGACTCAAAGTCATTTTTTTTGTTGTTATAGTCTATTTTATAATGCTATAGAAAAATACCAGAACCAGGCCAATGTATAAAAAGAGGTATAAATGCATAAAAATATTTTCTGAGGGGCTGGTGTTTCGGCTCAGTGGTAGAGTGCTTACCTAGCACATGCAAGAATCTGGGTTCAATCCTCAGCACCACATAAAAATAAATAAATAAATAAAATAAGGTATTCTGTCCAACTACAACAAATAAACAGATAAATAGATAAATAAATAAATATTTTTTGAGTACATACTTCTGAAGATTTAAGTGCTGTGTACCAGAATCTTCGCAGCTCCTGTTACAGCCCCTTCACCAGCATTACACATGAGATGGAATTATGGTTAGGGCTCATTTGAGAGGTAGAGAGAACATAAGGACACAGGAAGTCAGAGAAATCCAGTAAGAAGACTTGCTCTTTTTGTAACAATCTGCTTTAATAGGAACTATCTTGTGTCCCATGAAAATTTCATTAACTCTTTCAAGGGCATCTCCCCCAATGATCTAACCACAATCTACTAGATCTCACTTTTTACACATTCTACTATTTTCCAACTCTCTCCCCTTGGAAACCAAGTTCCCAACACATGAGTACTTGAGGGACATACTCAATTCATAATGAAAGTTATATGAGAAAGACAATGGTAAAAATGAGACATAGAATGTCATTTCTTTGTACTTATAAAGATTCTAGATACTACAATAAAATGCTTTAAAATATATAAATTATTTTAGGTGGAGAATTTATTTTAAAGACAATAGGGAATTCAATTAAACTACTTCTTGAAGAATGAATAAATTTAAATATGACAAGACTAATGGGCTAGGTATATTAAAAGAAGGGAAAAGTCTGTGCAAAACCTCAGTGGATGTATAGTAAACCATGCCTAGGTTTATAAAGAAAATGGTGTGCTTTCTGAATATGCTATATCAAGCCAAATGCGTACTGGCTAGATGTGGTGGCCCTCAAAACCAGAGCAAATATTCATAAGAAAGATGCAGTGGACATGAGTCTCAAGAGCTTCGTATTAAAATATCTGCTTCCAAAGACTACATGATTCTTAGTAAATCTTGGCAGTATTATCTTTCTTTCAATTTCAATTTTAAGCTTTCTATATAGTTGCTGCACCATCTCTTGACCAGACCAATATTTTCTTGAACATCTTCATATATTAATCTACACACTGTCTCACACGTTTGTTTCTAGGTTGTCATGGATCCCTCCTAGTAAATTCTGAGATGTATGAGAGGTTTAACAAGTATAGAAATTTGCTTATGAAAAATAAGCCATGTTGTAGGTGGGAAGTAAAAGGAGAAAAGATGCAAAAGTCCTCATCCAAACTTGTATATGCTGATACTACACAAGGTTATTTCAATGATGTCTGCTTTGTGGTAGAGAAGCATCTTTTCTTATATACTATGCCACAAATTTCATCAAATATGGTTGTTATAGACTTCGAGAACACCCATTGTTATCTTAGTAATTTCTACATTGAAAAACTACTGTTACATTTAAGCAAAACTATTCATTGCAATAAATCTGAAATAGTTCTTTAATATTGAAGAACAGAAAATTGGTGGCATTATTCACTAAATGCCAATATTTTCCAATAACACCTATAGGGGTACTTAACAAAATGGATTGATAATTAAAGTAAAGAGTGAAATGAGACTCAGAAACAACTAATTATGGTAAAAATTATTATTACCTTATTTCAAATACTAGTGCACACTTTTGCTTTTTTCCAAAAAGTTAATTTTTTTAACATTTTGGTATGATATTTCACTTCATTTATGTAACATGATAAATATTATGTTTTTTTCATATGCACTCTCTGATGCATCTCAAATATATTTGCATACCCCAAGACCTTAACAGATTTCTATACACATTATTCACTAGAGAAACAGTAGTTACTTCTGAAATCTATATTGCCCTTTTCAAATGAGGTCTTGCATTTTTTTCAAATATCTGAAATAATTAGGATGATCTTAGTTCTAATTATCATATAGTAAATTCCTGATAAATATTTGTGAAAAGGATGAAGAAATAATAAGAGCATTAATATAATCTGTACAATAGGTTATGTGGTATTTCATGTTTTTAGCTACAACTTATTGAATATTATAGCAATCTTACTATGTGGGTAAGATGTGGGTATGATGAACCAATAATAAATAAAAATTGCATGCTGCATTGTTAGTAATTTACCAAGCAATTTATTTTCAAAAACAGACACTCTGATGTGTGGTATTTATCAACTATGATATTATGAATGAATGAAGTAAAGTAAATGAATAATTGGAACTACATACTTGCTTAGGGTGCCTATAATTCATTGTTAAAAAACCTTTAGCTATGTAAGATTTTAATACTGTATCTCAAGTTGTGACTTAAAGGAATTTTGATAAAATGTGCATTAATAATGCTGAAGTCTTTCATTGAATCTTATATCAGTTTATGAAATAAATATGCTATAAGTAATTTCCTCAATTCTAAGTGTCTTATTTTTTAAGAAACTGTATGGACAATTCAAATTAAAGTTAACATAACTAATATCAAGAGCAGAAGCACCACAGGAAAAATGAAAACAAAGAAATGGGAGATTCCACCATTATAGATGTAATTTTCTCAACATCTTTTCAATGTACCTAAGCCAGTATTGATACCAAAATTAATGAGCAACCACTTCTCATGCTGGGTGTGCATGATGCTGTTACATAAAATGAAAAGAACTGCAGATGTTTCAGAGATACATCTTACAACAGTATCTCACTGTGTTTGACCGCAGCAAATAGCTTCTCAGTGTTCAAATGGGTAAAAATTAAAAAAAAAAATTTCAAGTAAAATCCATGTTAAACAATAACAACTGTTTTTTTCATAAGAAAACTGTCAATGTTTTTTTTTTTGAAACAACATGACAATAAACTGTGTCCTACCACATAAAGGAAAGCAACAATTCTTCATTTTATTATTTGAATATGCCAAATATTCTTTGGCAAAATGTCATGTTTTAATTTCACAGGTGTGAATTATATCTGTTTTTCTTTAAATTGCTACTTATTTAATATAAATTTGTTGAAAAATTATTTCTGCATGTGCTAATTAGTGAAATATAGTGAGGAATGAAAGTCATTTAAAGCTCTATGAATTGCAATCTCAGAATGGTAGGAGGAAGCTGTATATAATCATCAGAAACATATTGAGTACTATTAATTTGTTCCAGATATTTATTTCCCTTAGTATCCATATTTCACATAAACTAGTTCTTTTAAATTGAGCTGACTACTATATATCATAGGAAAAGCCATCAGAGCAATCAGAATAAGAAATTTAAAAGAGAAACAATCAAATCATAAACATCTGGTTGAAACAACTAGCCAACTGTTGGATCGTACCTTTTGACTTTACTAAATTCCCTTCTTTTTTTTTTTTTTATAATGACTAAGAGTAAGGTACTTCTATTAAGAGCATAACCAGAACAATTTATGGCAATTTGTTTTTCTGAAACATATAAAATTGACTTGCTAACTCAGAATACAATCTATTGAGTATACCTTTTGGGGTAAAAAAAATGTACAACTACACAACATGAATATTGGCCTTTTGAAAAAAAAAGAATGTGATGGTGAAAACCAATTTGGAAAGTTAGTATTGAATATTTTATATCAAAGAAAAAGCAGAAATATTTAAAATACTTTTGATTATTAGATTCGTGTAAAAAAATAAAAGGAAGTGTCCAGGTTGATGTGGTGGTACATACCTGTAATCTCAAAAATCATAGAGTATGAGGCTGAATGATCACAACTTCAAGGCCAGGCTTGGTAACAGAGACCAGGTCTCAAAATAAAATATTGAAGAATTGTGAATATATATGAGTAATAAAGCACCCCTGGGTTCAAACCCCAGGACTATATAAAACTGTAGTTTTCAAAATTTACACCCAAATCAGCAGCCTCCACTCTATCTGCAACTATGTAAAGTTCTAAAAGGAAACTAAATTTAGCCATACCTACTATTAGTTGTCTGATATTGACCATAATTTTGAAATAAATACATGGAAGATCCTTCACAAAGTATTAGGGGTTCCCATTATTTTTTCGAATGGCAATGAGAGAGGGAAGAAAACCAATTTGGCTTATGGGGCCACTTCTTTCTCTTAAGGCCAATGAGTCAAATATTAAAAGGCATTAGTGTTTAATTGATTATCATTTATGTAATCATTATTATGTGATTTTCTGCTTAATCTGCATTGGGCACTTTATTATTTCTGAGTATGAGCATCTGTACAGACCACTACACCCCAGTCTATTACTTAATAGTTACAAGTCCTGTGTTCATTCATCATCAGTTAGTTATTCTATTTTAAAAATAATTATGTGTTGCATTCTTTGTCTACAGAAAATTTATGAAGGTTAAAAACCAGTAATCATTTTCACAAATTTGATTCTAAACTAGTTTTCATCGCAAAACACACACCAGAAGTAAGAATGATTTCTTTCTCTAATTTATTCGCCTTTCTGACATCCAATATCAGGACATGAATGGTGCTCATGGAGGGATGTTCTTACCATCAAGAACAATCAATACTACTTTCTTCTATCGCATCAAATGCTACAAAAAGTGCACATTTTACTGTGTTTCATACGAAAAACTTGACTTTCCATTATTTGTGTTTAGTGTGTTTTTACTTTCTTTTTCATCACTTTGTTTTTCTCTATATTTTGTAATATTCAATTTTGTGTGTGTGTGTGGTGAAGAAAATAGACCACTAGAATCTTCTAACTTTTGCTACATTCAATCACTTGACTACTCACTAGCTAATATTTCTATTAAAGCATCATTTTAAAGGTAAGACTGAGGTATGCTAACAAAACTATTTTCAAGGTCTACTGCATAATCAGCATAACTTTCATCAGCTCTGTAGTTAGAGCCACTGTTTCATCCACAAACTCTGCTTCCTTTGTGTGATTTTTCTTCTATATTGAGTAACTCTCTTTGAAATGAGGCACAGAATACAGCTTTTTAGAATTTTATCATTAATGAAAATCTTTTATTATTTATCATTAATGGACAGTCTGCTTCAGTTAAGAATACCAGGTTGAATACTAGTTTTCCTTTAAATCTTGAGGTTATTCTGTATTTATCATCTATAATCCATCATTAGTGATAAGTACTTGGGGTCTATTCATGCTTTCTTGAAGCTGACCATGTTTTTTCTTTTCAGGATATTCTCTTTGTTTTAAGCATAGCTACTTGTGAAATTCTGGAGATATATTTAGCATATTTAAATTTTATTTTCTTGATTATAGCATTCAATCAAAATGGAATATTTCCAGACCAGATTTTCTTTCCAGTATATACATGTAGGAAACTGGGTAAAATATTGAAAATACAATGTTGGTTTTTTAGACACCAAAAACAGGCATAGCAGATGAGTGAAACCATAAGCAATAAGTGCAGACTGGTGAAGTGAACTATAACTATATTTTTAAAATTGTTCTTAATAAGTGCAGTTTGATAAAGTGCTGTTACCATAAGTTTTAACTTATGGGTAAAGGGGAAGTAAGAATAATCAAAGTATACCAGTGAAAGAAAAACTTGAAGTCTGGCACCTGGGAGCAGACTGTGTGGGAAACTTCATGTTATGATACAGAAGAATCCCTCACTTTCCCTTCTCCCTCTCACCCACTTAACCTCACAAGAAACCACAAAGACGCTTAGAATAAAATGTTTCAATTCAATAGTCACACTCTATACAAATACAAAAACAAGTTAAAATTCAAATGAACACAGAATCTTGTGTGCAAAGTTACGGTGATCTGAAACATCATATAAAATGTTAGGTTAAAAATGATTCTGTGTTTTATTAATTTTTTTTTTTGTGTGTGTGTGTGTTCTGTTTTTTTCATAGGGTGTGGCTATTCCTTGGTCACCTGAACTCAGCAAAGAAACTGTTTTTTTGATGAAGTATCAGTGGCTGACCTACATTAAATACAGACAAATATTAAAAAAATTTTAAACGCCTAATTATGAAAAAATATATTGCTGCTTTCTCCCTGCACATTTTTCTTTTTAAAGTATTTTTTAAAGTTTTTGATTTTTTTTTAATCTTGAAAAATAGTGAAAAATTTTGGCAGAATTTACAACCAACTGCATAAGGGTCTGGGAAGCTGACAGGCTGGATCAGGGCTGGGAGGAACAGACAGAAAGGGATCTTTCCCTTTGTTACTGGAGGCCAACTATAACTAAAAAGAGGCAAATATCAATAAGTGTTTGTAAACCAGGAATTGATACAGATTATCAAGTTAGTATCAGTTATAAAAAATTCATATAATCAAGAAAATAGAGAAATCATGAACAGGATTAGAAAAAAATAGGTGTAAATTTTATTTTTAGAAATTTATTGATGATACATAAAAAATAAAGATGAATTTTATATTTTCACTTTAAATGGATGGCAGAGAGATATGTAAGTCAAAAACCCTACTTAAGTTACAAAAGCATAATCAATTGATAGCTTCTACTTATTTTACTCTCTATCTTCCTTGGCATTTCCCCTGAGGTCACACTTGTAGAGTGTGACCAATCACTAAGCAAAAAACTAACCAAGAAGTTAGTCATGAACCTACACTCTTTCTCATAAGACCCCAATCAATTTCAGAGCAAAGGTGTGATACAACACCTTTTCATTTCCTTCTTTGGGAAAAGGTCCCTTTTGCAAATCAGATAGAAAAGTAAATTGGCCAACCTCTATCAAAATATTACTAGAAATAAATATGAGTTATCTTCATTTAGAAGTAAACTGAAATAAAATAACACCATTGTACAGCATCTTTCAGGGTTAGCCTTTAAAAAATGGAAAAAAAAAACTCTTTCTAAAGAGCAGAATACTTGGCAGCACACTTCATCCACACTTTCATGTAGAAAAAGAAGTTACCTCAGGTAAGAAGGTACATGAACTAATAGAAAGAAATCAAGACTTGGTCAAGGGTCTAGAAGGAACTTTTGATGACTATAAAATTTGGGGGGTACAGTAATAAGGATGCATCTCTGAGAGAGTCAATGCAGTGTTAATATCATGGAATTTGATGCTATCACATACCAAAGCACATACATCATGGACAATGTACAAGACAACCAAGTTGACAACTGTTTTTTTTTTTTTTTTGCTTTTACAGATAATAAATGCTAAGCAAGCATCACTAATAAAGTATCAATAGATCATGCCTAAAATTGAATCAGACCACATTTAACAAAAATAAAGATATTACTATTGTCTATGACCATGGTATCCACTGTATTGTCATCTACAAAAGAAACAAAAAGCTACTGGCATGGTAGTATATTGGAAAATGTGATGGTGTTGCTAACACTTGTTAAATTTCACATCATATCAGATTGTGCTACCAAGAGATAGACTACATAGATTCAGGAATCAGTGTGTCAAAGTTGAAGAGTCTTCACTTATGATCACTTCGATAAATTGGCAATTATATTTTTTTACACCATTCCTCTGCAGCCTGCAGTTTTAGAAATTCTAATTATTTAAGAGGACACTTTTCCAACAGGATGTTGAACAAGATTCCAAATAAAATTTAAACTGCACCTTAGAACTTTAAATTCTATGTACTAAGAAAACACAAAGGAACAGAAGAAATTACAATCCTAGCTAGGTCACTTCACTCTCCTTACCAGAAGAACATTTATTCCATGTTGCAATAAAGACAAAAATCAGATGATTCAATCTGAAAACAGATGATCCTATTTTCTACTTTTTAGTACTCACTTGCCCTACAGGAATGGTTAAAAAAAACAGTGTTGTATTTGTTTCTTGAGAAAATTATGGTGAGCAGGCTCAAATGATTTGGGGAAGAGTATGAGTTTCACTCACTCAGCTAAGTTATAAAGATCAAAAGAAGTATTTTAAGGGATTTAAAATGAACAGCAGAAAAGACAGAAGATGAGCATTAATTTGATATTCAGTTTACACAGATGTCAAAACTGTAATTAATTGCACTGTCTTCCCTTTTTATAAGGAATACAGTCTCACTAGTACCATAAACTATGTACCGAACTTAGACTGAAAAGTGAATTTTTGAGGTGTCACTATAGGGAACTGTTTTTTTAAGGCACCATTAGGATTGAAGGATTCATTTCCCAGACAATTGTTGAAAGTGGTCTTTTCAAAATACTTTCATCAGTAGAAGAGAGTTTTTCTGGTGATGACCATTCAAGGCTTTTTACACTAAAGACTATTTGAGACTCATGTAAATCACAGTCCATGTCTCATGTAGAAATACAAATGAGAGTGCAAGACAGCCCCAAAATTTCACTTTGAGTAAGCAGAAGCCTCCTTTGAGATAAGACTGCAAACCCAGATTCTGTGATGGTTCCTTCTCTTTATTTCCATTGTGCTGATCTGAAGCACACTCACTTATGGACTTCCAAGGTGCCTAGTCATGGTCTTAATCTCCCTCCTGGGGAGACCTAATTAGAACTCAAATGAATCCTTCATCTGCTTCCAGACTTTCTGTTTTCCAAAAGTTCTTTGAAGTCTTTTGTCACTGGAGATCACCTCCTCTGTTGATGTGGTGTTTATCTCATTTTATGTTTCTCTTTGACTGTTACTTTAATTCATTGTGGGTAAAATAGACTTGTATATATGAAAATCCAGATCTCTAGGTAAAATAGTTAGCTGAGTTTATAGGCTTATAGTCAAAAATATTTAATACATTTTATTATGAATTTAGATCCATGATTAAAATTGGAGGAAATAAAATACTTTATAAGGATGTAATTCTGCACTACAAAGTTATCATTGTTTTTCACAAAGGATAAGAATTTTGGAAGATAACATAGCACCAAGAAAAAGAATCACTATTTTTTATATATAGTTGTGCTTGAAAGAGAATAATAATGTCACCATAAATTGATGATATAATATAAAAGAAAAACCTTTATGACCAATTCTGTTTATTTTTGACAAAATATATTTGAAGCAAAAGTTCAAAATCCATGAATCTCCTCAAAATACTATAAAGATACAGTGAATAGCATTTCTTCACAAATCATGTAATTTTTGTGATATTATCTAAATTTTCTAGACATAGATATAGAAGCTAAATACATTAATATTCTTTCTCAAGGCACATTTATTTTGAAGCATATTTCCTTAAATCTACAAATGCAATTAAATTTTATTTATCATACACAGATCAGTACATCAAAAATGACCAAATACCTGGAAAGAATTTCATTGGCATATTTCTATCTTTTAAACAATAAGGTCTAATATATCTTCTACCTTTTCAGTGACACATAATTTTTAAATTTCAAGTAAACTTCTCCTTTAGGATCAAAATGCACATTCGGCATCCTGTAGGCTTCTAGGATTTGGGATTCTGTCTCATTTTTCACGTCTGGGAAGTTTTCTCGTATTATTTCATTGAATAGATTGCTCATTCCTTTGGTTTGGAGCTCTATACCTTCCTGTATCCCAATGACTCTTAAGTTTGGTCTCTTAATGTTATCCCATATTTCTTGGATGTTCTGCTCATGGTTTCTTAACAGTCTTGCTGAACTGTCTATGTTCTTTTCGAGGTGAAATACTTTGTCTTCATTGTCTGATGTTCTATCTTCTAAGTGTTCTACTCTGCTGGTAGTATTCTCAATTGAGTTTTTAAGTTGGTTTATTGCTTCCTGCATTTCTAGGATTTCTGTTTGTTTGTTTTTTATAACCTCTATCTCCCTGTATAGTTGATCTTTTGCTGCCTGGATTTGTTTGTGTAATTCATTGTCGAAGTAATCTTTCATTGTCTGATTTTGCTTTCTAATGTCTTCCTTGAGACTCCAGATCATCTGAAGCATGTATATCCTGAATTCTTTATCTGACATTCCACCTGCTGAAGCTGTTACCTCTTCTAAAGTTGAGTTGACCTGCATTGCTTGTGGTCCTTTCTTTCCTTGTCTTTTCATATTGCTTGCGTTTCTTTCTGCTTGGTGAAACTGTTGAGTTTTTGAAAAAATTTTCCCCCTATATATTTATATTGCTCTTGTATAGTTGAAAAGTCTCCCTTGCAGGGTTGGGCGGCGGTCTGCCTACCTTGCAGGCGCGGGCGGTGGCTCTGCTCTGCCCCTACTCCAATTGCGGTGATGTGACTACCGCTCCGGCGGGCCGCTGGGCCTTTCTCGGGCGCAGGCGAAAGCTCTGCTCTGCCCCTACTCCAATTGGGGTGACGTGTGTATCACGCTGGCAGGCCACTGGGCCTGATATGCTGGTCGGTTGCAAGTCTTCCTACCTTGGAGATGCGGGCGGCTGCTCTGCTCTGCCCCTCCTCCAATTGGTGTGACTTGTCTACCACACCCATGTAGCGCTGGGCCTGTTCCGGGCGCGGGCGAAGGCTCTGCTCTGCTCCTACTTCAATAGGGGTAACGTGCCTACCACCCCGGCCGGCCTCTGGGCCTGTTCCACCGGTCGGTTGCAGGTCTGCCTACCTTGCGGGAACGGGCGGCGGCTCTGCTCTGCACCTACTCCAAATCGGGTGACGTGTCTATCGTGCCAGCAGGCCACTGGGCCTGTTCCACTGGTCGGTTGCAGGTCTGCTTACCTTTCGGGCGTGGGTGGTGGCTCTGCTCTGCCCCTACTCCAATTGGGGTGACGTGTGTACCACTCCAGCAGGCTGTTGGGCCTGATCTGCCGGTCTGTCACGGGTCTGCCTACCTTGCAGGCATAGGCGGCAGCTCTGCCCTGCCCCTCGTACCACACCTGAGGACTGCCCTGATCTGGGCACGAAGGCTCTGCTCTACCCCTACTCCAGTTGGGGTGACGTGTGTACCATGCTGGCAGGCCTCTGGGTCTCATCCGCTGGTCTGTCACAGGCCTGCCTACTTTGCGGGCGTGGGTGGTGGCTCTGCTCTGTCCCTACTCCAATTGGGGTCATGCCGGCGGGCCGCTGGGCCTGTTCCCTGAGCGGGCAGCAGCTCTGCTCTGCCCCTCTGGCTTGATGACAAAGTGAGAGAGACTCAGGTGTTTGTGACTCACTTTCTTTACCACGAGACCAACTGTTTGTGTCACCGCTGGTATCGATGAAGTTCTCTCCTCCGGCACTTTCTGATGACATCAGATCTCTGCCGTGTTGGTATCCCACGGGAATGGCAGCATTTTGTCTCCTTTGCCGGCTGACCAAAGCAACGGGTGAGTCCTGACCGGTCCTCACAAGCCCCGTCTTCTGCGATGGAAATCCTTCCTCTAGCTTTTGGAGGACCCCAATTTTGCTGGAAATTCCTAACAAGATAGCTTTTAGCCTTTCTAACTCGTCATTCTCCTGACACAAAGATGCGGTACACAGGGGTAATGCACTCCCTTCGCCGCCATGTTCTATTCTGTCAAGTATTGATATTGTGATATCTCCTGTAGTTTTATTGCATGGAGTAGCTGATTTTTTCTTAACTGGATCTGTAGTTCTTTGTATGTATTTTTAATATGATTTTTAAAAAGTGGTTTATAGACTTGTGTACATGTTCTAAGTGATATCTCCCTTCTTTCTCAGTTATTTTTGCATGGATCAGGAATCAATAAGTCCTTACTGTTCTTGTTTTATCTTCTTGACAAAATACAAATGCGCTTATAGGAAATGTTTCTCTTGAAACTGAAATAGCAATCAATTCACCACCTCTTCATGTGTTCCAAATGGTAACAAGATATCTGCATTGGTAGCAAATCATAATTGATTATATAAATTTAATTTAGAGTAACATGTTTACATAAACTTTGTGAGAATAGCCAAGCTTTCTGTGTTTATTAATTTCTCCTACAATAACAGTAAGGGTGGTGATTATTGCATAGGAAGAAAAACTCTGATATTCAATCATTCTTTTGGGTGATAACATACAACTGAATTTTTAACATGAAGTAATTTCCTCACAGGATAACAAAGAAGAAATAAATTTATAACCTGCACTTTATTGAAGGTAATAGGTTTTCTACAAGGGGTGAAACATTTTATTTTGTTTTTATTTTCTTAAAATGACATAGACTAATTCTGAGAATGTACTTAAGCACTTTATTTATTTATATATATTTTTGGATGTTGATGGGTCTTTATTTTGTTTATTTTGTTTATATGCAGTACTTAAATGAAACCCTGTGCCTCAAACATGCTAAGCAAGTGTTCTACCATTGAGTCACAATCCCAGATCCAGGCACAGACACAGGTCTTTCAGCTCTTTCTTGATGTGTAGAATTTCTCACCCATGCCTCTGCTGTCTTGATCTAAGTATCCATACATTTTCTTCACATTGATACAGTGATTTGATGCACATACAGAATACCATTTATGCAACAAAACAGCATGGTTTACAACTTAAATCAATTTTAAGCATTCAAGCTAATTAGAGTCATAAAGCTATAAGAATAGGGCCTTTTAATCCACTGGTATATTTAACTATTTTAGATGGTTGGGCTTTTTATACAAAAAGTCATGAAGTAGTCCTGAAGAATATTTGGATTGAAACAGGTGAAAAATAATGGTTGAGGCCCACTGCTCTTTTGTGTTTCACTAATATTAATTCAGAGACCATTAGGAGCAGCACACTAGCTGAGCTGAATAAAGATGGCCAATTTCAAAGAAAATCATATTTTATATAATAGAGGACCTTTTAGATCACATCAGGTTGACTCTTTTGGAAAGCAAATGTGTAAGCCATGCAGTTCACAAGACAAGACATGGATCATCCAAATTCCACATGGCTTGTGAGGCCTCTGTTTGGCAGCAGAAGACCCTCAACACTGGCTCCCACAAAAGAGATTCCTGCAGTCCAATATTGGGATTAGAAAATTGTAGTAAACTATGGTGAAAGTAATTTTGAAGACAGATGCATTCTGTTTGTTTCCAGAAAAAAGAGTAAGAAAAATATGAGTTAAAAACTCCTTTTCCATGAAATCCTATTTGTTTTGCTTTGTGAGCATACCCTATAGAAGAAAATAGAATTCTTACTGTGAGGGGAAATCTGGACCTCCAGTGATTGTTATAGAAGAAGAGGAAATGTTGACACCAAGGGTGTGCTATCAAATACTTATCATAGGACTGCCTACTTCTTTGAGAGGAGGCTCTGTGGTAAATATAAAATGCTGATCAAATCTTTTCTTTTGGTTTCATTAAGCCAAAAGTTTTATTTGATGTTTGAGATCCATTGTGCTTTTAAATATAATCTTCTTAGCATCCCTGCCCTAGGTTTTTATGAAAGGTGATTTAGCGTACTGTTGTGGGCTCACATCCATTTCTTCTTTTTATGGGAAACATTTTCTACTTAAAAAAAACGAAAATGGCCAATACTCTTTAATAGGGAATTTTATTCATCATTGAGTGGAGGCTTTCTTAAAATATTTTTATTCAAACACATATTTTTTTTTGAGAGAGAGAGAGAGAGAGAAAGAGAGAGATATTTTTAATATTTATTTTTTTAGTTTTTGGCGGATACAACATCTTTATTTGTACCTGGTGCTGAGGATCGAACTCAGAGGCGTGCGCATTCCAGGTGAGCACACTACTGCTTGAGACATATCCCCAGCCTCTTCAAACACACCTTTTATTTAAAATATAGAAATGACTGGCTTTACAAAGCCAGTTATGTAAAAAAAAAATTCAGACACTTTAAAATAAACAGATCACTCACATTATATTTTCTACAAAAATATTTTATTTACCATTATATTTAGAAAAATATAAAAGAATCAAATTATTTCACATACATATAAAAAGTTAACCTTAGATTAAACATATATACATTTATACATAGTGTTCTAGAGTGCACATGCACATACATATTCTAAAATATATATAAGATTTCATCGACTTGGAGAAAAATTTCAGGAAGTATCTAGTATTGATATTATTTAATACACTTTCACGAATAAGTAATTACAAAATCGTGTCTAAACTTGTGAGAAATAGTTTCATATGTTATCTTTATCCACCAAAAAATAAGTTTTCATAGATTTATCAGAGGATACATAATCTGTCATTCCTCACGGTCTTATCATGCATTCACTTCTTTTCTTATTTTTAGCATGGATTCTTTAGTACATTAAGACTTCTTTCTTCATTTGTATATTTAGTTTTTCACTTCTACCTATTTTGTTTTACTTTCTTAATCACTCTTTGTATTCTGTCTTTCTGCATCTCACTCAAAGAATAGATTTAAATGAGACAATATATTATTTTTTAATAAATGAATATATTTTAGTTGCTTCAAAAGTATTTGCTTTTTTTCATAATATGTTATAGTTATTCTTGAGTTTTACAAACTCCACAATGGAATATATACAACATTTCAACATATATAAACATGCTTTTTTATTTTTGTATTTAAATATTTGATTTCCTCTGAATTTGCTCACAATCTTTTATAACATAATTTTTAGATTTTATTCTAATTTATTATAAAAGACAGTAGAATGCATTGTAATTCATATTACCCAAATAGAGTACAATTTTTCATATCTCTTGTACACAACAGAGTCACACCATTCATGTCTTCATACATGTACTTAGCATAATGACATCCATCTCATTTCATCACTTTCCTATCCCCATGCTCCCTTTCTTTCCCTTCCTCCACGCTGCCTTATCTATAGTTTTTTTCTCTTCCTCCCATGCTTCTCCCTCATTTCCATTACATATCAGAAATTTTATGTCAGAGAAAACATTCAGCATTTGGTTTGGGGGATTGGCTTACTTCACTTAGCATAATATTCTTCAGCTCCATCCATTTACTTGCATATGCCATGATTTCATTCTCTTAAATGATGAGCATTATCCCATTTTGTATAAAAAGAACATTTTCTTTATCAATTCATATACTGAAGGGCATCACAGCACACTACATGAATGCAGCTACAACAATGTTTATACTACCACAATTTAAAAAATGATTTTACTATCAGATTATAAATGCTTTTTCTAAAAATCTGATATAAAGGTATAAAAACTCTACATTGTTTCTAATGAACATTGTGGATGTTGAAGGTGTTGAATATTTTCTTATATATGTATCATCAGAAATACTATTATTTCTACTAATAAAATGTTTCTAAAATGAAAATATTAAATGGAGAAGCCAATAAAGTAATAGCCTTGCCTCATAATGTATTAGGTGTAAGACTTTGTGAATATTATAGTATTTTTTAGGTGTAAAACCTTAACTAGATTTCATTAGAATCTTAGCTTTTCTCATTTAGTAACTTTATAAACTATGATATATCACTTAACTCGGGAATTCTCAGTTTGCTTATCTGTCAATCATTAATAATTGCTCTCAGATTTTTCTGGAAAACTTGAACATGCCCAACATTGTTTTCTTTTTCTTTTTAAAAAATATTTATTTATTTATTTATTAAAGAGAGAGAGAGAGAGAGAGAGAGAGAGAGAGAGAGAGAGAATTTTAATTTAATTTTATTTTATTTTTTTTAGTTTTTGGCGGACACAACATGTTTGTTTGTATGTGGTGCTGATGATCAAACCCAGGCCACACACACTCCAGGCAAGCTCACTACCTCTTGAGCCACATCACCAGCCCTGTTTTCTTTTCTTATATGTTATGAAAGAAATTTTCAGAGTTCTCTAAAGTAAAGTAGCCCTGAAAAAAAGCAAGCGCTCTATAGAATGTAGACATGCAGTGGTCATAACTTTTGAGATCAGAACTACATGAACCTTGGTTTCGTATACCCCATCAATTCAAGTTTTGTAAACAAGGGATAAGACAATGTTTTGTACTATGAAGAAGACCTCATAGCAGGACAGGTAGACACTGCAGTCACTTATACCCATGAAGTCCCAATATAACATCCACTTATCACGTGCACCACATTTTCAAAAAACATCTCATTACATCAAAACTGGTATATGACATGTAACCTCACTAAAAGTCTCACCAAGCTCAAAAAAATTTGGACACCATACATCGGAGGGAGGAAGCCAGGATCCGATCAAACAGAAACTGCTTGCATTAAGACCTGTAGCCACCTTGGTGATGTAGCAAAACACAAAGAAAAATGAAAGCATGAGTTTTGGTGTTTAGAGATAAGTGTGCAAAAGGCATATTTGTTCTAAGACAAGGAAGCAATGTAAACCATAATTGTAACTATACACTTATAAACCACAATTTTAAACAAAAGGATAGAAAACAGGCAGAAGTATCAAATTAAAGAACAGGATAGAGTTTTTAACTCATAACAGAAGACTTGACAATCCTTACCAAAGGGGTGAAGATGTCCAGAAATTTTCCTTTATGAAGGTAATTTGTGGAAGGAGTGAGTTTTTCGTTTCTGAAGAAAATTTTGGCAGAAAGTATAGAATAATAGAAGGAATAGCAAAAACACAAAAGTCACAGAAGGAAGCTAGAGTCTAGTAAGATGTTCAGTTATAGGGTTGGGGATATAACTCAGTTGGTAGAGTGCTGGCCTCACATACACAAGGCCCTGGGTTTAATCCCCAGTACCACCAAAAATAAGTTCAGTTACTAATTTTTATTGTGTTTATCATGATGTCATTTAGAACTATTATTAGTATTATTATTTAAATCAGGAATTGAACCCACAGGTGATTAACTACTGAGCCAAATATCAGCTCTTTCTTTTCTTTTTTATTTCTTTCTTTTTTTTTGTTTTTGAGACTTAATCTTGCAGAATTTCTGAGACTGGCTTTGAGCTTGCAATTCTCATGCCTTAGTCTCTAGAGCCAACCAAGATTACAGGCATTCGCCACCATGCCCAGCTTGGAATTTTTTTAAGTTATTTTATTTTTATATATCAGGACTTCATCTGACAATGATTGTATTTTCTTTTGCTAATGTTTTGAATAGAATCTGTGCCTTATACCACAAATAACCTAAAAACTCACTCTTTATGTAAATATGATATTATCTTGGCGTGAGTGGAATGACTCTACAGTTCTTTAAGTGACTCCCTAAGTATCATCAAGCATAATGTCAAATCTTTGATATTGTTCCATAAGAAATTTGGAAAAGAATGTGGCACATTAAATGTATATTCTAATAAAATTCAAAAGCCTTGAGAAATATGTCCCAGATACTTGTGCTTTAATCCATTATGAGTAATGTTTTAGACTGTATAGTTGAGAAAATAAATGTTGTTTAGAACCCCACATCTCAGTGATTTATTTAATCAATGTTTATTTCCCACTCTAAAAGGTCTAAAGTGAACAAAATCTAATGGTCAGGCAGGTATACTGTGTGGCTTACATCTGAGATAGTTTTCAGAACTCTGGGGTTCCTGCATTTCATGGGTTTTATCAATCATTTTTTCTCTACAATTTGTTAGTATCACAAGAGTATGTGTTTCCATCAAAAATATCCACCTTAGTCTCCCAGACTTTAGAAATCTTCACTTTGTGATGGTGTGCTGTGGGAGAGGCATTAGCTTTCAGAATCAGTTTCAGCCTTCAGCACAGTTCTTTGTGCTACTTGCCATCTTGAAGTATTTTTTTTCCAGCAAAAAGTATGCTTAGAGAGTTATGTTGTGTATGGAGATAAACTTGAATTTTTATTTAACTTGCCTCTTGGCTGACTCATGTCTCTTAACCAGTGATGAATTTCTGTTAATAATTTTGCATGAATAATAAATGAAAAGGTATATTTAATAGAATAAAATTATAAGTAAAAATAGAATGAGCCATTACGCCTTCATTAGGATTGCCAAATGAAAAAGAAATTTAATGTAGTTAAAATATTTGTAATTTAAAATTATTGTACTTAAAAAATTATAGCAAATACGGTAACTTTAAAACTGTTTCTTTATCTTAAAATATATAATTGAAACTTTATAACTTAAAGATTGTTTTTTCAAACCTGAACTCAATGAATCACACCTCACCAGGTGCAAAACTCAAAAATGAAGGCAGAGAATTTGTATATTAAGAACAAGTTTAATTTTTTTTTTAAATAGATGGCCATTATAAAACCTGAAAGATAATGTTGAAAAGATCCTTCAGAATGAAAACAGAAGATTAGACAAGGACATTAAATTTTCCTAACATGATTCTAAAATGAGAGAAATGAGATATAGAAAAGGAGAGCTAGAACATGAAAAAATAAAATTTGGTTTAAAACTAAACACACAAGCCAGTTAAGCTTTCTTTAAACTAGGAGCTAAACATAAAGACCATGGTGTCTACACAGAATTTATATCCTGTTATATTACTGTGTCTGTGTTTTAAACGATTTCATCTGTTGCTTTATGAATTTTTAAAAATGACTGAATTCTGTAATGGAGTCCTTTGTAAATTACCTGATAAATGTTGAATAAGAAAAAGTTATCTACCATATCTAGAAAGGCATTAAAATTAATTAATCTATAGAACTAGAAGTAAAAGTGTCCCAGAAATGAATGTAAATTTGCTAGTTTACATTTAACTTATGGATTCTTACCATGTATCCATTAAATTATAAGATTTGAAGAAAAACATTTTAAGACAGTTTGTACTAGTTATTTGTCTTGGCTAAGGGAAGTCAGACCTCTTAAGACCAACTCCATTCCTCTTTGATATACCCCTAAATGCTGTGTGGTCCTCCACTGGCTTTGGCCTTGTTTTTCAGTTCCTACTCTTCTGTAGCACTTTTTGTTCTGACATTATTTAAATAGTGCTCTCATTCTGGGTGGTTCTACACATTCTGTATTATCAGCAACAAGCACAGGGTAATCATTAATTATTGAAGAAATACGAAGGCAAATTACTTCTAAAAATAGATAAAGAGAGCTAATTATTTTCTTTAACTTTTTTAAGACCTAAATATAATTACTCAAAAACTTGTTCTTCATTTTTTTTTTGATGTCACACTGGAAAGACATGAGAGAGACACATGGACAGACACAGGGGATGTATAAAATTTTCTGAGGTTAAACCTTGTTGTGCAAACCCATTTCTCATGTATTTGCTTAAAATTCTGACTTCTTTTCTCTAATATATAAAATCATTAAGATTTGGTAAATTAGAATGCTTATTAGTTTTGACTTTACATCAAAATTGATTGATATTTTCTTGCCAAGAATTTATTTATTTCATGATCCTCAGATTTTTGAGGCTTACTTAATATTCTTATCATCTTTCTCTTATGCTTGCATTACTCAGAGACAGAATTGCTGTATTCTTTCATATGTATTTCTTAAGAGCAAAAACTTCAGAGTATTTGATTGGGTATCAAAGGTATTTTAAATTAATCTCATGGTAAAACAACTCTAAATACTCTTTTCTATGTTTTTACATTTTCAAATTGAGGTTTTCTTCAGAGCATATTTTACTGAATATTTGTGTTTCACAATAACAGACTCAGAAATTTCAGTCACTAAACGCCATTTATTTACTGATATATGTACAATTTGGATTTTTAATTTTGTGCAGCTACAATAATATTTGATAATAATATTTATGATGCTTTCATGAACAAAAGTATATTACAAAAATAGATGTATTTCACTATACCTTAATAAAAATGGACATGTATATGTATCATTATTTAAATGTTTATTTTCACCTCTGGGTATATTTTACCAATATTATTATAAAATAAATTATATAACATTTATTAATTTATGTTTATTTGTTTGTAACATATTTATTTATTATGTTATTGTTGTATACATATTGCTGGTTAAAACATTCTGTTTTTTTAAAGAGAGAGAGAGAGAATTTTAATATTTATTTTTCAGTTTTCGGCAGACACAACATCTTTGTTTGTATGTGGTGCTGAGGATCGAACCTGGGCTGCATGCATGCCAGGCAAGTGCGCTACTGCTTGAGCCACATCCCCAGCCCCAGGTTAATACATTCTTAAAAAGAAAATGCTATTTAATAACCATAGCAATGGTATATTAAAGAGCTTTTTAAACTACTCTTTTAATACATATTTTCTTTTATCTTTCTAAAACCTTCAGAATGTGTAAATTTATAAATATACACATTGAGGAACAAGAGATCCTATGGCAATAAGTAATATATCAAAGTGTCAAAACCTGATAAATTCAGTGCTAGAATTAAAAGTTTTCCTGAATTGCAGGTCAACGATGTCTCTAACGCAGATAGTAAGCAAAACATTAAAATAACTAAATAACTGTAATTGAAATGATTCAGCAAACTATTTGGCATGGCCATATATGTCATCAATTTTAATCAAATATATATTAGATTTATTTATAATATATAGGTTAATTTATTCCTTTATGATCACTATCTCTTCTTTGAGAAATGACCTCTAGTAAGCAGCCTCATTTGGCCTCAGGATGTGTGTACAGTAAGAAAAAAGTCTCAAGAGTTCTATTATATTCATAATATATTCACATATTCCCAAGGCCTTTCACATACTGGTCAGTCACACACAGCAAGCAATTTGAAAGTTCATGAAGTTTTGCAATATAACATTGTTATCCTTCCAAGCCATTCCTAAGAATTCTGTGTGACTTATTGAAAACATCAAGGAAAATGAATATGTCTTTTTAAACCCAGAACTTGAAATAACACTGGACTCAAGAGATAGAGTTTATGAAGACAGGAGTTATGTGTTATGGCTTCTGTTTATCTGCAGAAGAGCTGTCAAGGTGAAAGGGGTTGTGTGAGAATGGCCTTAGGCCTGAACCTAAGCAACTCTTCTAATGCCAGATTCATGGGACCCCAATAGACCTCCAGGAGCTGAATCTGATGCAGTCACACAAGAGTGTTTATTGTAAGCTCAAGCCTGGACTCACAACCATTTCAGATACAGTGGTCCCAATGAGTGAGTCTTGACCCTTAATTCATTGAGGATTAATAGATTTTGGGGAATATTGTATGCATCACAACAACACATAGCCAATCATTTCACATCACAGAAAAGTCAAACAACAACTCTTAACATTGATTAGCACATTCATTGGCAGGAACAAGTTGTGTAAGGGTGATTGGTTAGTTCAAGTTGTGGATATATTTGAACCGAGTGGTTTAGGCAATGAGAGGTTGCAAGAGTGTATATGATAAACTTGCCTAATCATGTTACCAATCAACAAAAGTACTGGGAAGGTCACCTAGTGTTTCAGGTATTTTCTGTGTCTCATGCTTTTTGTGGTAGCTAGGGGGTTGCTATGGGTCCTAACCTAGTGTAACTGAGTCAGGATCACTTGGCATGGAAGATCTCTCCAGTTATTTACAGACAAACAACTCAGCAGGGTTAGTATATGCCTAGGAGCACTCTGAGTTTTTCCATGGAAAAAGGTAACTCCCCCGTTTGGACAGGCTTTGCTCTGAGGTGGCTGGTTTCTCAAAAAGGGAGTCACATCAGTTTCTCACTCCATTTAAAAAACTCCATTTTGAAACCTGAGGTTATTATTAGAGGTCAATTTTCACCAGGCACACCCACAGAGCCCTCTAATATGGCCTCAGACACATTACTTGTCCTCACCCTGGTAAACTGAATAAAGTCGCTGGCAGGCTTTCCTCTCCTGATAAGGGTGAAAGGTGAGAATATCAGGATGGAGACCACCAGACCAGTTATTTCTGACCTCAGGGTAAATGAGAAATCTGGTGGCACCTGATAATTACAAGGTGTGGTAAAAAATAAAAAAATAAAAACAAAATTAGTATAAAAATAGAGCTAATAAACAGTGATTTAGCCAGCCTAAAAAAGTATGTACTCCAGCAGGAGAGCCTGATGTGGACCTACACTGACATCCCATCACTTGCCATCATTTTCCTATTCTCTGTGTGATCCTCACTGCTCTCAAACTCTATCGCCTTGTCTTGATCTTTCTGAGAGATGCAACTTCTCCCTGTGACCCTCTCCTCAACTGGTCATCCACTCCCCACCAGAAAAAGCCTGTTTTGGTTTGGGACCTGATTACTGCTGTCTGAGTGGGTGTGCATCTGCAGGACATAAAGCCAAAGGCTTGAGAGTTTTGAACTTAGCATTCAGAGGAAATGTCTGTCACTAGCCTGTCATGATTAAATCTGTTTTGCAATGTTCAGAATTAATCTAAAATTGTTTTCTGGGAATTAATTAATCTACAATTGCTTGGTGTTATTTGATTATCTCCACTGCAGAGCCTATCATTAAGGATTGTTGTTTTCTTCATTAGGAACCTATAGAGTAAAGTTGTATTAATAATTTGAGTGAATAAAGAATTGAAAGGGGCAGAAATGCATGGATATTTTTTATTTCTCCCCTTGACTGCAATGTCACAAATTTGCTCCCTGGAAACATGTTGTTATTATTTTTAAAGTATTAAATTAAGGAATTCTTATCACTAAAGATTATTATTATCTTCAATTCTAAATGTTGAATTTACTTTTGGCATTATCTCTGTCCTTTCACTGTTATTGTTATGGCTATTTACTGGTAATGAGGCCTTGCTTTTCCAATGCTGAAGTATAACACCAGAGAAGCACATGAAGACAAGTTTAGAGTGGAAAGTTGAAGCTTTATTAAAGGACAGCAGAAAAGATTCTCCCTGGAGGAAGAGGGGGGCCCAATGTAGTGGTAACCGCTTTCTCCACAGAAAAGTCCACTTCACCATGGCTGATTTGGGAACTGTCAGCCAAAGAGTCTCTGCAAAATAGTTCAATGTAGGTAAACTTTCTATTTTTGTGCTGCCCTGTTTACTTGGCCACTGGCCAAGGTGCTGGACACCCCCTTACTATTTTCACAAATATATCCAGTATAGTACTTTGAAGAAATTGCAAACAAGGCCCCTAGGCTTCACAGAGATGTCTACATTTTTAAGATAAGTTACAAATTGGCTCCATGGTAACAGCTGGCAGAGGGAGGAAGAAAGGGTAGAAGAAGTTCTCCTCTTCTCAAGTGTTGTCCTTGAAGGGTTAACTTGCCCAGACAGTGAAAGAAAAAAGCTGCTTTTATGTGAACTTCTGCACACTGTAAACTTCTGAGCCCCTCTACTTACATGCTGGGTATAAAACTCTGAAATTCCCTGAACTTGGAGGGATTGATTGATAACAGCAAAAGCTGTGCTTTCTGAACCTGGATGCAGCCAAATGAAACTGTTTCTTTCTATCTTCAGTGCCTTGCTTCATTTGTCCCTATAACAAACTAGGACACAGCACTGGAGGGAGTACTGTCACATGTGATGAGTCAGGTTTTGCAAGAGAAAACACCAACTGGGCTGCTATCCCATACATCTTTCCTACTTAGAGTAGCAATCTGACTCTGATTATCACCCCCAAACCTCTCCCCAAAACAAGAGGCCTTTACATATAAGGGTCTGCTGACTGTCCCATGTCAGTCACATGTTATTTGGAAGCCAATGACAGATCCACATGGCTCCACCACAGATGTTTTATCAGACACCTGCACTCCACTGCTCCAAGACCAGTTCCCAGCAGGCTCCAACTCAATTGCATCTCTGTTCTACACCATTTTTATGAATTCCAGTCAATAAAGGAACTATCTGGTTCAGTAATGATGAGCAACAGGAGATCGGATGGATCTCCATTTCAGAAATTCCTGGTCATGAGAATTTCAAATATTCACTGTATTTGTCTAGACATCGTTCAAGGATGAAGTAGGTGGCACTGTGGGTCTTGATTCTTTCAGGAACTATTAAGGGGTGAGAAAACTCCATTCAAAAATAAAATATATGAGAGAGAGAGAGAGAGAGAGAGAGAGAGAGAGAGAGAGAGAGAGAGAGAGAAATTTATATATATATATATATATATATATATATATATATATATTAAATACATGTAAAAGTAGCAATAGATATGCAAGTCCAAATTCTAAATGGAACATATATCATTCAAAGATCACAAAAATATTCATTTGACTCATACAAAATAGGGGTAGGAATGTGGCTCAGTGTTAGAGTGCCCCTGACCTCAATCCCTGGTCTCTCTCCCCCCCAAAAAATGTGACTGAGTAAATAGCTCAGCATGTAGAGTGCTTGCGTTCTAAGTATGAGGCCCTTGGGTCAAAACTCAGTACAGAGATTGAGAGAGAGAGAGAGAGAGAGAGAGAGAGAGAGAGAGAGAGAGAGGTAGAGAGGGAGAGAGAGATTGAACTTCCATGTAATTTAAATTCAAGTTAGTCCCACTTCTATTTTTTCCTGCCACACCAGAATAAAAGAGTTTCCTGAAATGTTTGGAATGTTTCTGTGGTTATTTATTTATTTATTAATTTATTTATCATTTACTTATTTTTATTTGGTGCTGAGCTTCGAACCCAAGACCTTGCATGTGATATGTGAGTGCTCTATCACTGAGCCACAACCCCAGCCCCTTCTGTGGGTTATTTTAATGAAATGGTCTGACCATAAATAAGTAAATAAACAAATTAATTAATTAATAAATATACCCTCAATTGATGACCCATTACAGATTTTTAAAAAATTTTAAATGGGACACATAGACCTCATTTAGGAGAGATTCATTATTTTTAATGTCACCTAATATTATTCTGCTTTTTTCTCATGTGAAAAATCTCAGAATTATAAATTAAAATAATTTAAAAATGCCCTCCAGTTCTTCAAGAAAAACATTACAAATGATGCATGCATTTGAAATAAAACATGGGGAAATATTGATTAATAATGATGAAAGTGAAGTTTTTAGATGAACCAAAATTTCTCAGTTTTCCATGAATCTGGGTGTTTGTTTCATAAATTTTGAAGAAAAAAAATTATTTAAGCAAGAAGAAATAGAATGGCCACCATGTTGTATGAAGATTGATATCAGAAAAAAAAATCATTTTTGTGTGCCATCTTAGAAGTTTACTGATGGTTTTGGGCAGAACATGCAGCATAATGCATTTAAAATAGGCTTTGGAAAAGGCATCCTGACTACCATATGGGTTCACTTTTATTCTTTCTGTGACCCATCTTTTTTCCTTCAAATTCAATAAGGAATCACTCCTGGGACAAAGGACTTTGTAGAAGGTGTTCCCACAAGTGGGATTCAAGGTCTTTTACTTTTGAAATAGGCCTTAATGGTGTTCATTAACATCTTTCAGTTAGCCACCAGGTGTCTTTGAGTGAGGCCCATTATCTGCATTACATGGTCATTATTAAACTTATTCTCTGTGAACAGAGAACCCTAGTTTTGGATATGTGAACAGATAGTTAGAAAACTACGGGTTTATTCTGAGACCTATGGAGAGATAAGCTGAAGTTCTGGATTTCAGGTTTTTGTTCTGGATTTGAGATACTGCTTCTGCTACATTTAAAAATCTCAGGACTCATGAAGAGAATGAGTTAAAAGCCAGCATCATCAAATGTGTGAGGCCCTAAGAACTTCAAAGTGACCCTGTTTCTAAATAAAAATATTAAAAAAGGATGGGAATGTGAATCAGTGGATGAACACCTCTGGGTTGAATTTCTGGTTCCAAAAAGAAAACAACAAACAAACACGCACACACACACACACACAAAAAAATAATAAACAAACAAACAAACAAACCCTCATGAGTAACAAGCCCTAAAATCAGCAGCCTCTCTCATGCTTGAATACAACAAATGGAGTTGTGGTTCTCTCCTGGTAATTATCTCAGTCTTCATTATGCATTCTGGAGACATGATGGAATCATGGGACATGGAAGCCCACAAAGGGCTTTAGAAAAAAGCTGGAAACACCTTACAATTATGGAACAAAATGCCCAGGTTTTCAACTGCTGATCTAAGCCTCACTAGACTAGTCAGAGGGAGGTGAACGCTAGGTTACCACAGAGAGACCCTCTGGCCACAAGACTCTGGAGAGGACCATGAGGACTCCCTAGCCATGACTACAAGTTTCCACCATTGCCACTTCTGTCAGTTTTAAGCCACCTTCCTACCCAGTCTCAAGATAACAAGGCACACTTACCATTTCCTGACTCTCAGGGTTCTCAGTGTTCTCCCTGTTATTTGTTTTCAGTTTCTGCATAGCACAGACACCTGGGCTTAGATCCAGGACAGAAGCCAACAAAAAGATTGAAAAAATGGTGGGCTCCAGACACCAAGGGAACAGAAGATTGTGGACGCCCTCCCCCTCATCACTGGCTGCATGAGGGTTGGACAGTTCTCACCTAAGAGACTGATTGGTCAAGGTTTCATGCCCTGCCTCCAACCTGAGCCAAGTGGGTGCAGAATCAAAGACTGAATGACAGGCTGCTCCATTGTCACTGTTAAAAGACAATAGATCAGGGCTGAGGATATAGCTTAGTCACTAGAGTGCTTGTTTTGCTGATTAAGGCCATGGATTCAATTACTTGCACTACGCACACACACTCTCCTCCCCCCCAAAAAATAAGTAAAGGACTTTGGGGACTAGGGTTATGGATAAGAGGTAAAGCACTTCTCTAGCATGCATGAGGTACTGGGTTGAACACCCAGCACTGCATTAAAAAGCCACCCAAGAGAGGATGTGGCTCAAATGGTACAGCACTCCCTGGCATGTGGGGGGCCCAGTTTTGATCCTCAGCACCCCATGTTGTGTCTGCCAAAAACTAAAAGTAAATATTAAAAAAAAGCCAAAAAACAAACTACTAATGACATTTGCCAGAAATGAATGAGAACCAAATCTATATGAATACTCTGACCTCCGTCTCTATATTCATGTGTCAATAAGCAAGAAGGTAAACTTCTCTGTGTCTAATCACTAAAATAAGGGGATAGTGATCGTTTTATTCAGTGGGAAGTGATTAAAAATCATTATTCTATATAAAGTACTTTAAATGTGAAAAATCTATTTTGGACATGTATAATGATTTTGGACATGTATAAAAATATTGTATAACTAACAATAATTTGTAATTTTATTATATAGTAGTTAATAAGAACCACAGAGATTCTATACCTATAAAGAACAGTCATTCTTTTCTTTTAATGAAAAAAAACATCACCATAGTTTGAACTTATAGTTATTATGAAGCTAGTGATACTTAAAATTCTTTCTCCATTCAGTATTACTATTTCAACAATGTTTGTTAGTTTATTTTCACAACATTATGGTGTTTCTTTTTTTTCTTTCTTTTCTTTCTCTTTATTATTGGTTGTTCAAAACAATAAAAAGTTCTTGACATATCATATTTCATACATTAGATTCAAGTGCGTTATGAACTCTAATTTTTAGCCCAAATACAGATTGCAGAATCACATCGGTTACACATCCACATTTTTACATAATGCCATTAGTAACTGTTTTATTCTGCTACCTTTGCTATCATCTACTATCCCCACTCCCCTCTTCTCTCTCTACCCCAGCTACTGTAATTCATTTCTCTCCTTGTTTTTTTCCAATTCCCCTCACAACCTCTTATATGTAATTTTGTAAAACAATAAGGGTCTCCTTCCATTTGCATGCAATTTCCCTTTTCTCTCCCTTTCCCTCCCACCTCATGTCTGTGTTTAATATTAATCTTTTCCTCCTGCTCTTCCTCCCTGCTCTGTTCTTAGTAGCTCTCATTATATCAAAGAAGACATTTGCATTTGATTTTTAGGGATTGGCTAGCTTCACTTAGCATAATCTTCTCTAATGCCATCCATTTCCTTGCAAATTCCATGATTTTGTCACTTTTTAGTGCTGAGTAATACTCCACTGTGTATAAATGCCACATTTTTTTATCCATTCATCTATTGAAGGGAATCTGAGTTGGTTCCACATTCCAGGTATTGTGAATTGTGCTGCTATGAACATTGATGTGGCAGTATCCCTGTAGTACGCTCTTTTAAGGTCTTCAGGGAATAGTCCAAGAAGGGCAATAGCTGATTTAAATGGTGATTTGACCCATATTTTTTCAATCAAAAATTCTAAAGTATAAATCATCTACTATGACTGTTTAGCCTAAAGCAAGATACTCATTGAATACAGTAAAAGAAGAAAGCCATAATTTTGTCAGAAAGACAACACTTGTAAATTCAGGTATTATCTATAGTTACTGGCTTGGTTAGGTATCGAATTGTTACTATCTATAGAAACCAATCAATTGAACAAAAGTTTCAGGCAATTAATACCTGAGTAAAATAGTGCTTTTGTTTATGTAGTAATACTAAGTTTATATATCTTTCTTTTCTAACAAGCTGAAATTAGCATCAAAACCCCAATCTCTCAATATACAGGAATTTAACCAAGACTTTTTACTGAACAACCAATTTATTCAGTTAAGTGAGTTTAGTGATTGCTGTCTGAGCCAAAATGTTTTTTCTCTGCATGCAAATCTGGGTCAGCTTCATGTAACATAAGGTCAAATGATTTTAGGAATCCTCAAAGTTCAGCACTGCAGAGAAACAGCATGAATAATTTTCTTTCAAAAATGTTAAAAACTGATGTTACCAATCTACCATTGCATTTATTGAAAATCACAATGTTTTACCCAGGAGACATCTAATTTTCTGCACCACAACTCTCTTTAAAAGGCTCCAGTGTAAATTCATTGCAGAATGTATTTCTAGGTAAATAAATAATTTGACCCATGTATGGAATTTTTGAATAGATGCCAATTAAACAGGAAAGAAGAGCTGAAAAAATAAATTGTCATTTTAATTTTAAAGTAGTTGATCTTGAGCTATTGCCATTGACAGTAGTTAGAGTGTCGGGCCATTTCTCTATTGAGGGCTCTTAATTTGTGAAAATAGTATCATACTATAAGCACAGTAGAAAACACCTCTTTTGAATTCTCTAAGGCAAAAAATGTATCATTTTCTCAAGTTTCTTTGAGTGAATAATTGTCTCAAAAAAAATTTCTACTCTAAAATAGTGCTATTATATAGTCTTGCTCAATCCACTGTTTTCTCAATAGACTGAAAACCATTACACATTGTTAGCAGTCTTACTTCAAAATTCCTTTGGTGGTATTCCTGAAAAATATGAATACTGAGACCTTTTACTTCCTACAGGGAAATCCTCTTCCATCATCTTATAATCCTAATAAAGAGTGGAAAGAAGTATCTTGTTTTTCAAGTTTTTATACCTATATATGTTTGTATACAATTATATATAAAATTCTTTAAAGTAATTTATATATATATATATATTTATATATATATATATATATATATATATATATATATATATATATATATATGTATATCTCCACACATTGCCTACATAAAAATTACTTTAAGGATAATATGTTTAATATACCTGGAGAATTTAACTGCAATGTGGTCTCTTGTACATGAATTCATGTAGCTGGTTTCAGTGGTACATGCCAGAGTCTTGGGATGCTGAGGCAGGATGATTGTGAGTTCAAAGCCAGCCTCAGCAATTTAGCGAGTCCCTCAGCAACTCAACTCAGTGAGGTCCTGTTTCTAAAAAAAATACAAAAAAAGGGCTGAGGATGTGGATCAGTGGTTAAGCATCACTGGGTCCAATCCTTGGTACCAAAATAAATAAATAAATAAATAAATAAATAAGGAATGCATTCCTGCAATCATGTAGGCATGCATAATGAATAAGTACATGGATTCAAGTTTAAACAAAAATAAACATGGTAAAATTTTACTAAACTTCAATAGTTGGTAAAAAAAAAAATTAAAGAAACTAACTGTTAAAATCCTTACATATTTACTGGAATACCATGAACTATTATCAATTATGTTGTAAACATTGACAACATGAACATTTAATAAACTATAATGTTATCAGAAAAAGTATTTTTTAAACATTACACTTAACATTATCACTTGCTATATAATAACAGGGAGGCATCATTTAATCTTAATGCCTTCACATTTTAGGGTCTAAGTTTTAGATAGAAGAAGACCATCACTAGTCTTTGGCTATGTGGGCCTACGGATACCTAATGTTAAAAAATCTACAGAATTTACAGTTATTGAATGAATTAATTTGGGAGTATTATGACTATGGGTAATTAATTTTTTCTTTGATTTACCTTTTTTTATAGACTTCACAGGATGTTCTACTTTTGTAATAAGAATATTCCCTTCCAAAAAAAATTTTAATACAATTAAACGTAAATTAAGACTTGGAATGGATTTACTTTTTAGAAATCAAAAAAAAAAAAAAAAAAAAAAAAAAACTTCGGGGCTCAGAAGGGAGTATAGTACATGGGTTGAAAGTTTGCATTTTAGAGTTATGCTTTTCTGAGTCTGAATTCTATCTGTGCCTCTCCCACTTAACAAGGAACACAGCTCTCTAGACAATGGTGTTGTAAACCTCAAATACAATAGTGCTTGCAAGGTACTTGGCACTCATAGTTAGTTTCAAAGGATAGTTGCTTTTATTATTACCTTAAAATCTAATTTTAATAAAATGAACAACCTACAAACTATTAGACATTTCACACTTTGTACTCTTTTTGGCAATAAAATATTTCTAAACCTTTAACTCATACTTGGACCTGGGAAAATACTCACTCAATTTATATTGTATTTTCCACTTAACATATTATTCTAGGGTAGTGAAAAAGGCAACCAGTTCTCATGGCAATGACAAACATGTCTACCTGGAAGTCATCTTTGATACTGGAAACTTGAAACTACTCATTCCTTTAAATAAGAAACACAACCCTTCATTTGAAATACAAGTTATACTATACTCACAAACATTTGGACAAAAGTGTTAGGGAATAATTGGTTGTGGTTGTTTTTCCTTTTCTGTGAAGGTGAGGATTAAACCCAAGGCCTTACAATTGCTATGCAAGTGCTGTACCACTGAGGTATACTCCCAGTCCCAAATATATGTATTGCATACAATCTCTTTAAAAAATCTGTTATGTACGTCATTAGTAACAAAATATGCTTATTACAAGATGAATTTTTTTTTCAGAGTAGAAATTAGAAATTTATAAAAGGACAGCAGAAAAGACTTCTCCCGGAGGAAGAAGGGGACCCAAAAGGTGGGAATCCGTGGAAGGGCTGTTCTTTCTCCTTTTTATAGTTTTGGTGATGGAATATAGGTTGAAGGGGTTAGGACACAGGTGGGCCCAATTATCACCTTTTGGGATGGGCTTATCATTTCTCTAGGATGGGCTATCTCCAAATCTGTTGGGGGCTGTTTCCTGAGCTCCATTAACATTTCTTTGAGGTGGACTTTGGCCCAGGGCCTTTTCAGGACTTCATTAACATTCCATGAATTGTCCTGCTTTTTCCCTGAGTCATTCCCAGCATGGCCTCCATTTTAGATTTCACTCGATATTAGACCCAATTTACCTAACTACACTGACTACCTAACTTTAAATCTGGCTTCATTCCCCCCTCTAATTTGGGACCTCCTTACTGCTGTAAGCAAGGGGGGCGAAGAAAATCTTTCTGGCTTCTTCAGGCTGACAAGGGACGGTGTGGGGCAAGCAGTTTGGAATCTCCCTTTAAAAATCGGGTCTATCGAGTGGGTCCATGATAGAAGTCTGATTGAGAAGTAATAGACTGGAAGGCCATTTGAGTGATGGGTGGTCTATAAGAGAAACAAGAATTCATTAGTACTGGAACCAGATTGATGAAGCAATAAATCCCATAGCACAGGAATATGCCAATGAGTATGATGGCAAAGACAAAGACTAACAATGTTTTCCACCAGGAAGTAACAAGAACCAGGAGCTAAGATATTGTTTCCATGACAAAGTTGCTGAGGACATGGCTTCTATCTGAGCATGTAAATCGTTAAGGATATTCGTCACATTGCCAGAATTGTCAGGGATGTAAACACAACATTTAACTTTTAGGGTTACAGATGTCCTTTTCCTTAAGATACAGTTTAATAACTTAATGTCATCTGAGCTTGCAAAATCCTTTTACTAGTATGACCTCTGTGTCTAATAGAGAAATATTTAATTCTGTTACTTAGGGCTGGATAACCATACTAGCAAACACTAAGGCTACCTTCGTAGGTTAGAAATAAAGGCCTTGAACTAAAAACTACTCTGGCAGTTTCTTTTGATAGTAATCAGGCATTCCTGTCTGAGAATGTATTTTGAAGCCTCCTGTTTACTTATTTATGGAAGTTACATTTAACTATTATTTTATTTAAAATGCCCAGGAATAGCTGTGTTTTGGCTTTGACTGTCTTTGCTAAGTGTTTAAGATGAAGCAAATCAAACTGACTTTTGTTTCTATCTATTGTTAACAGTCAGCTGAGTTTCCTTGGGAGTCCTCAGGAACTTGCAGCAGCTTGTCACATCTGCTAGTGCCATTTGTGCTAGGATGGGTCCAGGCCTTGCTTCACCATGTGGCTTCCCTCGGAAGCATCAGGGATGTCTCCATTTTCTGATGACCCTCCTCTTCACAGCAAATGCACTGATTGGCTTTCTGTCCTCCAGTGTCTCATTAATCTCCCTGATCGGGAGGTTATGTGGCCTAGAGTTGCAAAGCTCTTTGGAAAAGTCCCCTATCCCCTGACTCAGACTGACTCAGAGGGCAAGAGCCAAATTTTTAATTTTAAAACTTAATCTTTTCTTAGTTCAATATTTATTTCCAGATAATCATATGAATAAATAAATCATGTATGCTAATTTTACCATATGCAATGTAAATAAATTGAATCATCTTCCAGAATAATTAAGATAAAATCCCTTTGCATAATAGTAATTTTACCATCCAAATATCTAAAATAATAGCTTTCTTCATTTTCATACGTCTTAGTTAATAAGTAAGCTCATGTGTTTTAAAATAATACTTTACCTTACTGATTGAATATAAGTCAAGGAAAAGTAGGATCTTTTAATTTGGCAATAGGAAGGAAACATTTAAAATTTAAAGGAAATTAAGCTTTTTGAAGTATTTCTTCAAAATTTCCCAAAATCAATATTACATAAGGTAAAATTTTTATCTTTCTGTTCTCCAAAAAAATACTAGTTCATTCTTAGTTGCATTATACCCTAAAACAAAATCCTGATTCAATGAAATATGTATTTTTATCTTTAAGGGTTCTAAAATGGTAAGATATTTCTTACTGTTCATGTAACTGGAAATATAATAATTATGCTTAAACATTTTCACTTTAGATTCTAGATTATAATATCTTGTATTTTCAAAAACTCTCCTAGTAATTGAATTTCTACATTTATCTCAGTTTTTAAATACACATATTAATTAGTAATTCATACTTTAATATGTAGCATGTTATAATGAATTAAATGCTTAAAAATTACAAGACAATGATAGCGAGGGTGTTTTAAATGTTATAAGATTAGTATCTCCCATTTATATTGCTTTGCTACATAATTTAACAAATGGAATTGCAGACTCAATATAGCAGAGTGAATCTGTGGTACCTCATCATGCACAGATTTTTCTAGCTTCATAAATGACATTATGATCTTGGATTTGGATTTCATCTTTCTGTGTGCTAAAGAACTACATCTTGGGTTAACTGAATCTATTTCACAAGACTGTTGGAAAAAAAAATTTCAAAGTGGCTTTATAGAAATATACTAGACAAATTTAAGATATAATCTATTAGAACTTAATTTTCTTTATTTCACAATGTTACATTACTGGAACTCATGTGCCAAAATGCCCCTAGACAATTGATACAAATCCACTGAGAATATGACATTCAGAGAACTGTAATTACTGGTTAGTAATTCAATTTTCCTACGAGGAAAATACTGAATCACTTGCTCTCTCAGAAAAAGAGAAAGGAAAAAAAAAGTTTTAAATGAAACTTGAATATGTAACTTGGATATTTTACAAAGTAGTTCATAGTTTTTAGTTGTAATTTCTTCATGGATATGAACTTGATCTTCAGAGATAATATCCCTTATAAGCTCATCACATTTGTTTCTTTCCTAAAACATACAAAAACAGAATCACTTAAGTATTTAAATTCTTAATTTTTTTTTACTATTAGAAATATGTCACTACAAAGAAACACATATTAAGCTGCATACTCTTAAGTACATATTATATCATTATGAAAAAGCATTTATTTTTCTCTTGCAAATTTATTATGTAAAGCCTAAAACAAAACAGCATTAAAATATTTTTTTTACAATAACTCAGGACCTTTTCTTAAGCGTATTCTTAAGTTCTTAAAAATTTCTTAAATCATTATTAATCTTTAAAGTTTTGTGAATATATTTAGCTATAATTAGAGAAGAATTTAATTTTGCTTTATAAAGTTTAAGGAAATAATATCATCTCATGGGAAGGCTGGAATATTTTAATCTCTGTCTGACTTTTGTTGTGTGTTTTGTGCATCTGCAAAGGAAAATGTAACTCAATAGTTTTTGTTTTATAAGCTAGCAATGAATTTGTAAAATCGGAGAGACCATTAAGTGTATTTCATACAAAAAAATAGTTTGAGATCCCTACATATTCTGGACCCTTTATCATGTAGTTTTTGTACTTTGGACGTTTCAGATATTTTTTATTCCACATGATGGTTCAGTCAAATGTGAAACTTCTTTGAAATTCAAGGTATTACATGATTTCTTCTATATAAAATATTTTCTTTAGAAAATTTTACATACCCTTATCAAGTCTGAAACCAAGGTTGTAATTTTAAAATGTGAATGAATACTTTATGTTGAATTTATTATCCCACAAAAATAATAATGCATAAATATCATGTTTCAACAATCATGGGTAAACCTTCTGTAAAAGCAAATCTTAATGTGTCTACTCATTGGGAGCACACTCTCTCTCTTACAAGAAATAATAGAGCAAATGCAGAGATTTTCCTATACAAATCGAGACATGCCTGATTGAACTGTGAGAAAGTCTCAGGAGATGTCTTCCTAAAATATCATCTGTCAAGAAACTTTATCTTTAAAGACTGGAATTGAAAGATCTCAGGCCCACCCGTGAGGCACTCATGTTTACATAGATCTGTGCCTGACAGTTGGCTGGGTGTAAGAGCCAGAATTTAAGATAGGCCCAAAGAGGAGCAGATTCATATTTCTGAAATCTCCTCTCTCCTTGACAGAAAAATATTTAACTGTAACTTGATATTGTCTATAATGTCATTTCCATATACCTTTTGAAAAAGATACCACCAGGAAACAACTAAACATTCTATAATACATTTCTCTGTTTTTTTGCAAGAAGGTAAATTCACCTTCCCATGGCTTTCTCAAGATCATAAATAAAAAGCACTGCATGAGAATACACAAAGAAAGCAAAGTAAACTAAGGACAAGATGAATTTCCTGTCTATTTTCTTCATGGTGGTAATTTCTTAAAATATAATAATGGAATTGTTTAGTTTCATCTTTAAGTATTGAAATTGATGAAAAGAATTTGACAACACATAAAAATATGTAAGCTAGTATGTGACTAGAGATTGCCATGTAAACTAAATGAAATGATTAAATGTAAAAATGAAAATGTAACAGGACTTATATAGTCTTTGTGTTTTAACAAATTACAATTTTCATTTTGGGTATATGTGGATATTATTGTACGTGTACCTTAAAAACACATTAATTTTCTGAGGGAAGACCATTAATTGGGTCCAATTCATTCTTAACATGAATTGTAAACTCTCTATTATTCAATCTTTCCTCAATCTGATAGCATTGAACTCCCAGGTTATCATGAGTATGGCTAAGATGCACTGTGCAGTGCTCATTCAACAATTTGCTGCTGTGGTGCTTGAGTTCCTGTGGTTCTTGATGCCTGAGGTAGTTTTTATTCTTTTGCCCAGCTTGCATTCCATACTTTCATCAAAGTTATAGAGATGTATCTCAATGCCATCTAGAAAATATCTGTTTTCTTAGTAATGGACCCCAACAACACATTGCAGTAATACGTTAAATTTATAAATCCTTCAAAGCCTATAGTAAGTCTAAGAAGGACTGGAGATTTGTAAACTCACAGAAATGCAATAATGTATTATTGATTTTTGTTAATGATATGCTCATACTGATTACAAATTTCATAGTGTTATAATTGATTATGACATGTAGTAACAATACAGTTACATAGAAAATGACAAGTAAATCAGTACTATGTATAACTATTTCAAATTTACATGGCAAGTTTGAGGCTAAATTTATTTAAATTTCCATTTGTCTAGCCAATAGATAACCAAATTATTTTTTCAAGCTTTGTGTGTATGTGTGATGTGTGTATGTGTGTGTGAGTGTGTATATATATATATATTTATATAGATAGATAGATAGATAGATAGATAGATCTATCTATCTATCTATATATATATATATATATATATATATATATATATATATATATAATTCAAAATATTTCTATATACTTTCACACTCTAAATAATATTACATAATATTATTGTGGTAATATTTGCTTACAAATGAATAATTAACAACACATATGATTTATATCAGAATATATTCTTGAAAATGTTCTGTAAAATATTTTAGCTGAATAATTTAAGTGTATTAGCAAAGCTGAAATTGAAAATTTAAATTCCAGGTAAGATTATGATACAGTAATTAAAAAAATACTATCTTAACAAAAAATATAAAATGGCCCAGGAATTTTTAATGATTTGTGTGCAGACCTTTGTAGTTAACCTCAGAAACACAAATCTGAACTAGATGTTTTTAAATAGCAGATGATTATTAACCAACTTAAAAGTCTAATGGAAATTTGTTCATAATTGTCTATTATTTAAAAGCAGTGCTCTTTATAGTTTGAATCTGGTGCTACCAGAATCATTACACTAGGAAAAATACTAACAAGCATAAGCTTCTTCTAACCTATAGATATTTTCTGACATGTTGCACCATCTCTAGTAGTCAGAGAAATGCAAAGAAAAACCACCCTAAGATACCATCTCACTCCAGTAAGATTGGCAGCCATTAGGAAGTCAAACAAGAACAGGTGCTGGCGAGGATGTGGGTAAAAGGGTACTCTTGTACTTTGCTGGTGGGAATGAAAATTGGTGCGGCCAGTTTGGAAAGCAGTATGGAGATTCCTGGGAAAGCTGGGAATGGAATCACCATTTGACCCAGCTATTGCCCTTTTCGGACTATTCCCTGAAGACCTTAAAAGAGTATACTACAGGGATACTGCCACATCGATGTTCATAGCAGCACAATTCATAATAGCTGGACTGTGGAACCAACCCAGCTGCCCTTCAATAGATGAATGGATAAAAAAATGGGCATTTATACACAATGGAGTATTATGCAGCACTAAAAAATGACAAAATCATGGAATTTGCAGGGAAATGGATGGCATTAGAGCAGATTATGCTAAGTGAAGCTAGCCAATCCCTAAAAAACAAGTGCAAAATGTCTTCTTTGATATAATGAGAACAACTAAGAACAGAGCAGGGAGGAAGAGCAGGAGGAAAAGATTAACATTAAACAGAGACATGAGGTCGGAGGGAAAGGGAGAGAAAAGGGAAATTGCATGCAAATGCAAGGAGACCCGCATTGTTATACAAAATTACATATAAGAGGTTGTGAGGGAAATGGGAAAAAAAGCTTATTCTAACCTATAGATATTTTATGACATGTTGCTAGTATAAACATGGTGATTAGTTATTGCATGAGGATCAGAAAAAATTTGCAAGCACTTTACATTAACTGTTATTATTATTTGCAAAAAGTTAAATACAAATGTCAATACACACACATATATTCTGTGATAAAATTTCTTTGATCTTACATTTATTTTTATTTTTTATAATGACATTTATTTTAACATCTTCTATAAATCAGGCAACTGTAAGAACCAGTTACCCCCTCGCACGTATGAAAACACTTGCCTGTTAACTGATAAATACCTGGCACTTAGAATGTACCTCATTCATTTAATGAGCTCAAAAATAACCTTTGCAAGAAATAACTGGTGGGGCTGTGGTATTCAGTGATAGGGTTTTAATCCTCAGCACCACATTAAAAGAAATAAATAAAAGAAGGGTATTGTGCACATCTGTAACTAAAATTATTTTTAGAAAATAACTGATGATCACATTATAACACTACTTTTCAATTTTATTCTGTTCAACAACCTGAGTTAGCATGCCCTTATCAACCTTCCTGCCTATATCAATATAGTGTTTCACAGATAAACTTTCTTTCTCACATGAAGTTCCCTTTCAGAAGGAAAATGCATCCTATTCCCTGGTTCCTATACTCATTGACTTTTTTTTCTTCACTAAATCTAAAATTACTGCCAATATAAGTTTTAGAAAGCCTCATGAACCCTGGGAACTGAAATTGTAGCAGTCTTGAACTCAGACAGTTAGCATGAAAACCAAAGAAGGAACTCACCTCCTGGTGGACTCCCCAGAAGCACCCAGTTAGGAAAAATGAGCTCTGCTTGACATCACTGCCCATCCAGTGTTCCTAGCTAAGTTCTTGAAACCTTCTATTCAATGCCTTTTCCTTCAGTTCTAAAGCAAACATTCAAAACTTGAATAAACTAAAATTTACCTCAGCAAAATGATTCAATAACTTCCATGATATAAAATGTTTTCTTCTTTAACTAAAGTGATCAATATTAGAAAATGGGAGTGAGAGTATAGTGTGCATAACAGAATGAAGACAAATAGAACGAATGTGTCCTCTCTATATTATCTTTGATTTTTTAAAAAAATGGTTTTATCAATACTCAGATCTGTCCTGAAGGTTTGCAAGCTCACTTTGCCACTGAGATAGCCCTAGTCCACAGAGAAGAAAAACTGTCTAATAATTTAAGGTGAATGTCAGAGATGCAGTATAAATCATACCATCATTTTCATTTTAATTCAGGACAAAAGTAATATTTATTTTCTCTGTGTCCCATAGATGCAATACTCTTGCAATTATTAAGTTCCTTGGATGATTATATAATTCCTCAGAGTCTTATTCCTACATGGGAAAACTAATTATTGCATAAATGTCAATTATTTGAGAATTAATTTATAAGAGTTGTGCAAGATTGGAGAATATAACAATTGAGATTTTTTAGGTTTTATTTTATTTCTGATTGATATAATAGGATGTTTAAACACTTGTATACATTGTATAATCATAGATTCACGGTAAACAACAAATCCTTCTTAAATATTTATCATTTCTTAAAGTAAGAACCTTCATAATCTCCCTTCAATTCTTTATACATTATTGCTAAGTCACTCTACTTTACAATAAAACTCCAGAAATTATTCCTTTTAACTATAAAACTATTCCCATTGACAACTTCCCTACCCCTTCTAAATCTTGCCTAACCACTGTTCTACACTCAACTTTTAGGAGATCAACAGGTTTAGAGTTTATTGTTTTTCACTGAGTCTTTTTACTGAAAGTAATGCTTTTACATTTTATTTGAAATAGAGCTAATAGATAATAAATCTTGAGAGCTTCTGAATTACATCATTTAAATAAACAACTCATTTTAAAAACCTAAAAAATCTGTAACAAACAAATAATCTTAGAGAAGATGTTACTTTAGATGTGGATACAAATGTGCATGTCCAAGTGTGTACACATGTTCATGTACACAGTAAAAAAAAGAATTGCAGGAGCTGGGGTTGTGGCCCGTGGTAGTACCCTTGCCTAGCACATATGAGGCACTGGGTTCAGACCTCAGCACCACATAAAAATACAAAAAACAAAGGCATTTTGTCCAACTACAACTAAAAAATATTTAAAATAAATACATGAATAAATACATAAATAAATAAAGAGAATTGCAATTCAATACAAAGAAGAGGATTTTTTCAATGAACAAATTTGCTTCATTTGAAAATCAAATTAGATCTTGATAACATACTATTATTAATCCCAGATGGATTCAACATTTTTTGGGGGTCACCCAACCAGCTGTGATTACAGGTGTGTGTCACTGCATCCGGAAGACTCAACACTTAGATGACAAAATTAGAATCAAAGAAGTGAAATCAAAGAAAAAGGTGTGGATAACTAACATTGGAATAACTAATTTTGCAATTGAGAAGAAGGTTGTAAGACTAGGAATAGAGGAGAAATTCACAAGTTTATTATATTTTGCAGTATAAATAATAAAACATTAGAATCACTGAACATACTCATTTGGAATAAAAGAAATAAAAAATATAGATAATATAATATATATATATATATATATATATATATATATATATATATATATATGACATTATCTATAACTTTTCCATATATACAACCTATAAATAAATAAATATTTTACATAAATTTATATATGTATGTGTATGTATATATATATATATATATATATATATATATATATCTTACTAATTTAAATTTATATATGTGTGTGTGTATATAAATATATATATAACTAATTTGATTAGGGCCTTACTAAGTCTCTAAGCCTGGCTTTGGACTTGTGATTATTCTGCTTCACCCTCCTGAGCCACTGAGTAAAACAAGATTTTGATGCCATTTTAAGCTATCAACTTTCAGTTCTTTATATATGCAGATAAATATATGTGTATATGCATATATATTTAACCATCATTAAAGAAAATGAAAATAAAGTTAAACTGATATAAGAATTTTCACTTCCTAAACTTTCTGAAGAAAAATTTGCCAAAATTTTGGAGTATGTGTGTACTTTTATTAAACTGTATACTTTTGATCTAGTAATTCCAATTTCAATCATTCTTGATATTCAGGTTAAATATTTATATAAAAATGTGTTCTATAATTTTATTTGTATGAATTATAAATAATAATCTATTGGTTAATATCTTACACGTTATTACTATGATAGTATATGGTAAAATAGTTTCAAAATATTTTTGAAGATTATTTGTCTGCAGAGACATTAGATTACAAATGCTCAAGTTAAAAAAGTATAAAATATGTTCATTGGGAGTTTGCTCATATATAGACATATAAGCATATAAGTTTATATTCACACTATTTTTGTATTTAAACAGAAGTCTTCATAAACACACCTTACATACAGATGTATGATAAAACACAAAAATACAAGCCATGTTAAACTTAAAATACAGGTGAATTTATTATCATATTAATGGTTTTTGTTTTTCAAAATGCTAATTGAAGGATATTTAAAAACTTCTTCACTTTTTAATAAAAGTATTGTTGGAAGACTATATGATAGAGGTTGTCTAAGTAATTCTTCCATGATGAATTGAATATACGTTGTAGGCTATGTATGAAAATGGGTTGTCTCTCTGAACTCATGAAGGAATTTAATTACAAAAATCTTATGTCAATGATATTAAAGAAGGTAGAAACTAATTGGACTATGGTGTTTAGTGGTAGGGCCCTTGAAAAATGATTAGGTTTGATTCCTTCATTAGGATGGAGCCCTTTTGATGGAGTTCTGGTGATTTTATAAGGAGAAAGAGATAAGATATAGATTTGAGAGATACACAACATGGCGCCTGCCATGTTGTGATGCATCCAAGAGGGACTCCTCTCAGAGCCTTCAAACTGTAAAAATCTGAAATATCTGAAAGATGGGATAAATGGCCATGACCAGAATGCTGATAGAAATACAGACAGTAAGGACCATGCTGATGAGAACTCAGATGCAAATGAAGACAATTCTACTGGAAACTGGAATCAACAATTGTCACACCTCTGCTGTGAATGTGGCTGAACTGTGTCCATGCTCTAAAGCTTATGGAGGGCCAAATCTAGAAGTGATGGACTATAATATCTAATGAAGAAAATATGTAGTCAAAACAGCATTCAGGCTCCTTCCTGGTTACTTTCAATTGTATTCTATACAACTTGGAACCAATGGGATAATCTAAAGCTGAAATGTATAATTTAAAAGAGAAATATGGAGAATTCACAGCCTATTTAGGGAAGGAGTTAGGCAAAGCACATTTATGACAGAAGGGTAGAGTGGAAAAACCACTTTCTAAATGGCATGTGCTCATTAGTAAGACAATTGGGAAAAAGCCTAATTTCTTGACCACTGAGCCACTTTGCAGCCCTATTTTGTATTTTATTTAAAGACAAGATCTCACTGAGTTTCTTAGCACCTTTTTTAAATATATATATATATATTCTTTAGTTCTAGGTGGACATAATATCTTTAATTTTTTATAGTGATGAGGATGGAATCCTGTTCCTCACATGTGCTAGGGGAGTGCTCTGTTACTTGAGCCACAACCCCAACCCTTAGCGCCTCACTTTTGCAGAGGCCAATTTTGAACTCACAATACTCCTGCCTCAGCCTCCCAAGCAGCTGGGATTTCAGGTGGGCATCACCATGCCTGGCTTTATCTTATGTTTGAGGCGAGATCTTGCTTATGTTGACCAGGTTGGCTTCCAACTCCTGGGCTCCAGTGATTCTCATTGTCACAGCATCCTGTACAGTGGGGACAGCGGGGACTACAAAGTCATGCCACCATGACTGGCTTCTTATTTTTTAAACAAGGCTGTCCAGAGCTGGGTCTGGGGCTCAGTGATAGAGCTGCTTGCTTAGATTGCATGAGGCACTGGGTTCGATCCTCAGCACCACCTAAAAATAAGTAAAATATACATTAAAAAAATACAACAACATGATTTAAAAAAACAAACAAGCAAGATTGTTCTGATGTCCCAATTTAACAGATGAAGCTGTGGAGGCTGGGGCTGGGTAACTTGCTGTAGCAGACGCTGTGGGTGCTCCACCCATGACCCCCACCTATCCCGCTCAAGGCTCTGACGGTGCAGGGGGGATAGAGAGCCGAGTCATGTTATTGGTAGAGGCTGGGACACATACACTGGCAGAGGCTAAGCCACTTTCCTAAGTTTCCCCACTTGTCCTGGGGAGTCTGTGTCTTGCAGCATGACAGATGAGCCATGTCTTGCAGGCATGGTGGACTGTGTGTGGACAGTCAAGGGGGTGGGACTGGAATGAGGGTGAGCAGGAGAAAATAAGGTCCCTGTGGCCTCCAGTTTTCCCACTGTCATTACTGGGTTTGAGAAGCCTAAGCCATCCTGTGTTACAGAATCAGAGCCCCAAGCCTAGCACCCCAATTGCCATCCCAAGCAATCCTCCCTGGGAAATCTCCAGTGGGGTGTGCCGGCTGGGTTTTTTTGTTTTGTTTTGTTTTGGTTTGGGGTTTGGTTTGGTTTTTCAAACAAAAAGCAACTAAAAAAAACACATAGCAATTAAAACCTCCAAGTGAGGGCAGCCACTGTCCTCGGGCAGAGGGTGGAGCACAGTCGGCCCCTGGGAAGCTTGACCTGTTGTTCCTCATTGGAAAACGCTGGTGGACAGTGGACTTGTCTGTGTTTCGAGTGTCAACAAAAACAAGTTGACTTACAAAGTACTAAAGTCCCAGATGTGGTGTCACACACCCGCAATCCCAGTGACTTGGAAGGCTGAAAATGGGGGATTGCAAGTTCCAGGCTGGCCTGGAAAACTCAGTGAGGCCCTGTCTCAAAAACAGTAGGGGCCACACACGTGTGGGAGGCTGAGATGGGAGGATTCCAAGTTCAAAACCAGCCTCAGCCTCCGAGAGGTGCTAAGCAGTCAGTGAGTCTCTGTCTCTAAATAAAATACAAAATAGGGCTGGGGAGGTGGCTCAGTGGTGGAGTGCCCCTGAGTTCAATCCCCTCCCAAAATAACAGAAGGGGCTGAGGGTGTGGCTATGTGGTCAAGTGCTTCTCAAGCATGTGTGGCCCTGGGTTCACATCCAGTACCAAAAAAGAAAGAGGGAAGAGAGAGAGAGAAAAGAAGGAAGGAGGCAGAGAGGAAGGGAGGGAAAGAGAAAGTCCTGAAGTGGTGCTGAATGAACGGGTTTGGAATTGTTACCAACACAGACCACAGCGTGGTGCAGTGACAGGAGGAAAATGTCTGTGTCTGTCACACATGTGGTCGAACACGCAATTGCCTATTACCAGGCATCAGAAACTAGAATGGCGGTGGCCTCTGGGAAATGCAGGAGGGTGGCTGAGGGTTGTTTTTAATTTTGTCCCATAAGCATTCATGAGCAGTCAGTGTTTTTAAAAGTGTGTGTGTGTCCTCATTACAACCCTCTGCCCCATCCCCAGGGTGCCCATATTCCCTTGAGGACAGGGTATTGTGGTGCTCCATCTCGACCCCCTCTCTCCAACCTGTCCCTCCTGGGTGGTGGGGCTCTGGAGAAATTCTTGGCCTTTCTGGACTCCCATTTCCCTGTGGTACAAGGTGAGACTGGACCAGGTTTCCCCCAAGACCCCTCCCATCCAAATGTCCCATGTGCTGTGACTTGGTAAACCCAATCCAGGGCCCAAAGCTGGTCTGATGTGCAAAAAACCTCTCCACCCAGCCCACCCCATGACCCCGACCTAGGCCGATGAAGCCTCCCAAGATTTTGGGAAAGCACACCCAAACAGCAGCAGTGCTCGGGCAGGTGTCCCCGCCTCCAGACAGCCTCTGCCCCGCCTCTGCTGCCAGCACCCTGACTGTGCCCTAAGACCCAACTATTCCCTGTGCGGACCTTGAGGGACTCTCCCTTTTAACCCAGGATAGTGCATATGCTTCCCCAAGCCCTTGTTCTGCAGCCCAGGGACACAGCGACACCAGGACAAGGGCCTCTCCCCACGATGGGGTTCCCTGGAGGGTGGTCCATTCCTTGGTCCCCTAGGGTCTGGAGCCAACCAAGCCCTAGTCCTCCTCCCATTCATCCCAGCAGCTCTCCCCAGCCAGGAAATCCCTCTTGGGCCGATGTTGTCACCTCTGTCATGTGCACCCTGAACCCTGATGGACAGGATAGCGCCCTGTTACTAAGACAGCCGCTAAGACCAAGCACATCTCCACACACATCCCACCCACGAGCCACCTGGGAAGGGTGATCTCAGCAGGCCCGAGAGCCACAGCCCTCCACTCTGCCCTGGAGAGTCAGGCCCAGGCCCCACCTGGATGAAGAAAGCAATCTCTTTTTTCCTGGAGGGCTGTGGGGCTCACTGAGAACCCACTTTTTTCCCTGGAGCCCAGAGCACTCAGGAAGCAGCCAGTGCAGGAAGGGCAGCCTGCGCCCAAGGACTGGCTAGAGGCTGCCAGGTGTTCCTGGCTGGTTCCAGGCTCCCCCAGCCATTGGGAACCCAGGCCTGGGATGGACGAGGCCTTGGAAACAGTCACAAGCCCAGCCCTCAGCAGCTGAGGACATTGGCCAGAGCCTATAACATTAGCCTTTACAGATATCTCCTGTAAATGGGAGGATTCAGCCCCTTTCCTGAGAGGAGCTGCAGAAGGGATGAGCTGCAGGGGGAGCCTGGCAGAGGAGGTTTCACTTGCCCTTTCCATCAAAGGGACACAGGCTAGGAGTGGCAATGGACAGGGGTTATCCTTTCTCAGATGGGAGAACCAAGACTCAGACAGGACACGCTGGGTCCTGAGAACTACAAGAACCACCATTTTTCAGGTTCCTCGTAACAACCACAGCAGTTGTCTGGGCTGCAGAATGTGGCTTGTGGAGCTCGGTGAGCAATTATTACACCTGCAAAGAACCACAAGTGTTTTTTGACTCGATGGGCCTCGCATGCAACTCCCTACCCCATCTGAAGGCAGCGCACAGGACCACTGACCCTTGCTGTGCAAGAACTCAGTCCAGGGCTGCCAGACCTCCTGATCACCTGGAGCCCAGAGCCCAACCCGGGTCAGCCCTGAGGGAGGGAAGCCTGGTCCTGAGCACACAGCCAGAGGGGGACTTCCCTGTGTGTGCCGATGGCCTGCAAGAAGGGCTAGTGCAAGAGGTGGCAGGGTCTCCCAGGGCACTGGCCTCCCCTTTGCTGCAGGGCACCTCTCTACACCCACCTCCTCCCAAGCCACCTAAGGGACAGAAAAAGTAGTTAGGGCCTCACTGTCTGCAATGACACAAACATGGGCTCTTGGCCACTTGTAGTCTGTGACCTCTGGCTAGTTACTCAGCCTCTCAAAACCTCACTTTCTTCATCTGTAAAACAGGGGAGGAGAGCCTCTCTTTGTAGGAGAATAATGCTGCTCATCAAATTCCATCATTCCTATCTATAAACACATTATGGTTCCAGAAGCCTTGGCGCATGCCTGTAATCCCAGCAGCTCAGGAAACTGAGGCAGGAAGATCATCAGTTTGAGGCCAGCCTCAGCAACTTAGAAGACCTTGTCTCAAAAATAAAGGAGGTGGAGGCTGTGGATAGAATTCAGCAGTAAAGCACCCTGGGTTCAATCCCCACTACCACAAAAAAAATAAAAATGAAAAAGGTATTGTCTCTTTTCTCTTGTAATACACCTCAAGGCCCTGGCTATGGGGTTAACACAAGTAGTTACCCAGGAATTTTTGAACCCTGGATAAACAGGGAGTCACCTAAGCAAAATCTGATGCCCAGGCCTAATTCAGAAAGGAGAGAAGGGAGACAAGGCAGCCCACCTCTCAGCCTTGCCTTGGCTTAAATTGGGAAACCACTGATCTAGTCTATTGGCCTCCAGACAGATAGGAAAACTGAAGCACAGAGAGGTGGTGTGACTGGAGCAAAGTCACACAGCAAGCAGGAAGCAGGGCTGGACCAGAAGTTCCATGCTGATTCCTGCCTGCTGCCCCAGCTCATCTAACGCTTAGTGTGTTAGCAACACTCAAGGACTCCAGGGCCAGACACAAAAGGGGCAAAGAGGACTCGGCTGCACTCCGGAGTCATGGAAACTGACAGGACAGTGCTAGCAATCCTTGCTGTGTAAGAACTCAGTCTGGGGCTGCCAGATCTCCTGGTGACTTTGAAGGACAGTTAGAAACCTGAGTTTTTGTGCAAACTTTCCTGAATCTTAAGAATTACGTTCTAGGGCTGGGGTCGTGGCTGAGTGGCAGAGGGCTCACCTAGTATGTGTGAGAAACTGGGTTCGATCCTCAGCACCACATAAATATAAAATAAAGATATTGTGTCCACCTAAAACTAAAAAATAAACATATAAAAAGAATTGCGTTAAAATTCCAAGCAAATTTTTTAAATATTTATTTTTTAGTGGTAGTTGGACACAATACCTTTATCTTATTTATTTATTTATTTATTTATTTATTTATTTATTTATTTTTAATGTGGTGCTGAAGATGAATCCCAGGGCCTTGTACGTGCTAGGCGATCGCTCTAGCGTGGAGCCACAGCCTCAGACCCCAAGCAAATTTTAAAATTGAACAACCAAGCAACAAAAACCTGGAGCTAGGTGCGCTTCTCTGGTTACCAGTTTGGGACCTCAGTTCAGGATTTCAGGGTAGGACCTGGGGATAATTTTTTGGCACCAAGTCAGGATAACATGAGAGGTTCTTGGAAAGTATCTTTCTCTATAAATCAGTGTCTGGTCCTGGTGGCTCATATTCTGCCGTTACCTATTTGCTCCTGTGAGCCAAACAGTGCTCTCCCCGGATATTCTTGCCAAAAGGTTTTGAAGAGTTTATTACAAATATCGTTGTCTAGAGAACAGATTTAGGTACTGTCCTGGACCTGGAAGAACAGAAAAAATTAATGGAAAGTACACTGCATCCCATGAGAGGGAGGAACAAAAAAGGCTGTGCTGTGGCATCTTCAGCCTCCCTCCATTGCTTCAGTGTGTAAGAGGGTAAACTGAGGCCCCTTGTGGAGCAGACCCTGAGGTCACATATCTATCTCAGAGCCCTAAGACCCTTCTTCCCCACTGGGTCAACAGTGACTTCTGACAGAATTACTGGATGCCTCTCCTGACTCCCTTTGCTTCCTGTGGATGCACCCACCATGCCCTCTGCTCCTTCATCACTGCATCTCCTGGTTCCTAGGCTGTGCTCACCTAAATGGTCCCGGGTGGGATGCTGCTTCCAACGTGCTTCCTCTGTCTTCTCCCCATCCACTGTTCTTATGGTTGGGATCCACTCACTCAGCCTGACTCTGCCTCACCAACTCTGCCAAACAACTAAGCCCCACTATGTCCTCTCCACTTTTTTTCATAGGCTCCACCCAGCATCTGGCCTCTTACCTGCACTGTTCTGCAGAGCCATGCCCACTCCACCCATTTGATCTTCTACATTGTGTCCATGTGGCTCATCTTCCACAGACATATTTAACAGTCTGCGATTGCAGGATTTTCTCTCTAGCTCTGGAACCTTTGTAGTATGGCTTGTTTGATATAAGAATACCTCAATATTGTGATTAACAATGTTTCTCAAAAGTTAAAAAATAACATTAAAAAATCTGAGGATGAGGCTCAGTAGTTATGTTCCCCTAGTTTGAAACCCTTGTACAAAAAAAAAAAAGAAAGAAAGAAAGAAAAAGAAAAAAAACGAAAGAAAAAGAAAAAGAAAAAAAGAATAAAGAAAGAAAAATAGGCAAGTAAGAAAAAAATGTGGTTCCTTTTTCTTATGTTATGTGTTACAAATTTAGCATTCATGTTCACCTGTTGTGGAGGCTGTGAAAAGTCAGTCTTTCATACATACTTCCATGCCCACACCTGACATTTTGCTGTAAGGCTATTGTTTTATGTTAAGGTCTATAATTTACCTGCCACCTCACTTAAATTGGAATTTTTTTCAAATCCTAGGTTTCTCTGGTGGCAGGGTTCTTCTTCAGTCCTTGGAACCTGACTTCTTCCTTCAGTGCTCATTAAGTTTCAAGTTTTTTTTTGGAGAAGACACACTTGAAAATTGGGGACAGTAAAGCTTGCTTAAACTCACTTTCCCAATGGCCCATCAGTGCAGGATTGGAGATTGGGACCAGTGTCAGCCTGTTGTGGAATAGTTCTCAGGAGAACCATGGGAGCCCTGAGATTTTGGACTTGAGTGTTGGCGTCAAGATGAAAGATACTCTCTGTGAACATTCTGCAGCAGATGAGGGACCCTGGAGATGACTCAGGCCTAACTCTGTCCCAATGGCTCAGATTAGGTACTATAGAGGTTCTGTGTTGTACTTTCCTTTCATCCCCAGAGACCTGAAAAACAATTGGTGACAAAGATGGCTGGTTTTCTTTACCTACATTGTTCCTGAACCTGAAGACAATGAACAGTAAGCAGAACAAGGAGAAAAATCAATGCATCAGTCTTTCCAATACTAGAAAAGTAAACCCATCAAATACTGGAAAATATTTCCTTTTACTTGAAAATCAAAAAGCCCAGTGATTGGTAGTCTGGGCTGCTATGGCTATCCAGCTATTCCATCATGCCCCAGGTCCCTTCCTGTTTTTCATTGTGCGAAATATTTAATACAGCAATTCGGGGGAAAAAGAAAAAGGAAAAAAACAAAGAGCTAGAGTCCCAGTTGCTTCCAATGTTATCTCATTGGCCAGCACAAAATCACAGAGACCACTACCTGCAAAGGATATTGGGGAATACAGGTGTTTTTCACTTTTACTTTGGGTTTTTTTTTTGTATTTGGTTGTGGGGACTGAATCTATGATTCCTTAATCACTGAATAACCATCCCCAACCCTTTTTAAATTTTAGAGACAGATTTTTAGGGCTTTACTAGATTTCTGAAACTGTCCTTAGACTTCTGAGCCTCCTGCATCAGCCTCTATAGTCACTGGAATTATAGGCATGTGCCATTAGACCTGTCTGTGTTTTTTAGGTGCTGGAGTTGGAACACAGAGCCAGGCACATGTGAAATTTGTTTACTACTGAGCTGTAATTTCAGCCATAAACTTGTCATTTTGAATTATTAGCAACCCATTTTAAAAAAAATATAAGGTCCCAGTGGGATGAATGAGGGATACCTGCCACCTGGACCTTAGCAACCAGTTGTGCTGGTGTGGCTTAGTTCAGGCCCAATGCATACTCACAGGGTGGCATGAAAAGATGAGCATCAAGTGAGGAATGGATTCGGATGGGCTGTGAAAGGAGAACTGCTGGATAGGTGGCAGGCTGAGATACTGTTCTTTCATGTGTTGTGATGGGCATCTCAGGTGGAGAAGGGGTAGAGGGTGAGTGCATTTGGGTGGTTAAACACTGAGATATATCCCCATTTTTTAAAATATTTTTTTCTTAAAATATTTTTTCCACTGGGATGTCAGGCCTGCACCACTGAGCCAACTCTTATACAATTTTTAAAGTTATTTATTCCATTGTAATATGGATCTGTTGAAACTTACAATATTAAAACATACTTATAATGTATTCCCTTATTATAAATAAAGTTATAAGAATTAGAATATGTCATTTTTATAAAAATAGATGTCACAACACTTGTTCCCAGTGACCAAATATGACCCATAAAATGTTAAACACATATGGACATTTGATTTATATATTTTATTCTTTTTCCATATTTATTATTGTAGACAAGTTCTAAACACTGAATGAGTGAATGCAGAGGTTTATGCCAATTCCCACAATTATTAATTGAGAATAATATTTTAGTTTTTCCTAGTAGTGGCATTTATTTTCCCACAAATACTGCATGTGGCATTTATGTGTTGAAGCTGAAAAGTTAATCACACAGAAACTGAGAACAGAAACACTTCCCGGATTTATGATAAGAGTGAAAAACTGACTGATTGTGTGTAGGGAGTGCAAAAAACAATTAAATCCAGAAAGTAACTCTTAGGTTTTAGAGCACAATAAGGTGATTACATTGTATAATAACTACTTAAATAAATCAAAATAGCCAGAACTTAGAAAGTTTCAAACACAGAATAAGAATTTTAATGAGATGAAAATTACCCTGATCTGATAATTACACACTATGAACACATGCCGAGTTATAACAATGGGTCTCATTTCCAAGTACAAAGAGTAGATTCCACGTAAAAATAAAAATAAATAGAAGTAAATTCTTTGATGTTTTAGCCAAATATCTACATTACCTCAGATTTTTAAATAGTATCCTATGTTCATGAATGTTTCACTGTTTTGGTTTCCCTTACTGTCATGTCTTTTAGATCTGCAAGGTCTAAAGAGTCATGGAATGATTTAGACTTATTTACATGGATTTCTGATGACTGTTATTAATTTTCAAAACTTGTTTACACTTTATTTTATTATTTTATTTTTATGTGGTGTTGAGGATTGAACACAGTTCATCACATGTGCTAGACAAGCATTCTACCACTGAACCACAATCTTAGCCCTGATGACTGGTATTTTTTTAATATGTGGCTGGAAAAAAAGCTAAAATACATACCTACTATTTCAGGTACTTGACTTAAAATCCAACATGCCTTGTATAAAAAAAAATATTCCATCAGATTAACATCAAATTTTTTGTATCAATTTTATGCATGGTTTCTTTACTGGAGAAATGCATCGCTTACTTCAAACAGATGAATATTGGGACTCTTATGGAAGTTTGTCTTTTAGGCTTGGGTCAAATTCTTGTCCTTTAATTTAGAAACCTTACAATGGAATGACTTTGAGTCTATCTGAACTGTGACTTTAATTACACCTTTATTCCAGATGACTAAGGAGAAAACAATAATAATATATTTCTACTGGTATTCAATAGCTGGATTTGGTCACTTAAGATAGTTTTTCTGCTCATGATAATAGCATATATGCAAGGTGGATAGCTACATTGGGGATTCAAAGACAGGCCTTAAATAGTGTCAAAGAGCTTTCTACACATATTGCTAGAAAATTTTAATATCATGAAAATAATTTGAATCCACAACATATGTAGCCATTATGAAAAGAAAAGTTTTAAATCTATTAAATCACATAGATGATGAAGTACATAATTAAAAGATAATGGCCAGCATTTCTACTGAGTACTTTTTATTTCAGAAACACATCCATATTTGATCCTTGTTCTTCTTTCATACACAATAGCTCTAAAATATATGTAATAAGACTCCATATATGTAATACAGAATGATCAGATTTAGCACCAACATAACACTTGAACTCAATAAAAGACTACAAATACAAATTAAAAAATCATCTTAGAGGATATGCTTCTCAGTGCCATCTTAGATGCTATATTAAAGGCATTAAGTCTGATAATAAATGGTCAAAAGATAGATCTAAAAAATACATCTATGTGTACACCTACTAGATTGAGATTCATTTTTTGAGAAGGTAGCAATTCTTTACTTTTGTACAATCATTCCATTTCAATTCATTGAAAATTGTAGAGTTTTCAATATATTCCTACTGCTTAATCAAGAAGAGAAAGATGAAATCAACTTAACACTCTACCTCAGAAAATCTCAAAAGAAGATAATATCAAGAAATATTTTGAGAATATATGGTAATTCTGAATCTATAAGAAAGGCTATGTACAGTGGGAGCACAGCTACTATTACACAATCCAGACATGATTTGGTAATAATATTCGAATGGCACCTGGAGAATAGTAGAGAGAGTTGATAATTGAAGTGGGAAAAATGTGTGTTGGGTGAATCCACATATATCCCTAGTAATAGGATAGGCTGAGATTGATAAACATGACACTATTTGAAATAAGGGCTTCTGCTTCATTTTCTCTTAAGATATATACTATTAATATGAAATTTGAAAATAAAGATCAACAAAATATATTATTTTATTAGTATAAGAAAGATTTCCTCTGAAGTTCATCTTGAGATCTCAGCTAACACCGTAATTTTCTTCTGCAACTTCACGTGCCTTTTCTAGCACAAGATCTAACCCAAGAACTTTACCATTGGTATCTTGGCCGTAACATATCTAGGGATGTTGATAATTATGGGGTTTATAGTTACAGATGTTTTTGTCTCGGAATTTTGGAGATGACATCAAATATAAATTAATAATCTACTTTCACAGGTTTGGAGAGGGGGCTTCTCCATTTTTACCATCTGCCTGCTGAGTGTTCTCTATGACATACACCTCAGCCCCAGAAGCTCTTGCTTGGCAACGTTCAACCATATATTCTCACATCAGAGCCTGTGGTTCCTTGTTTTCTGTGGGTATTCTGCATGTATGTGACCTGAGATGATCTTATATTTATTACTGTATGCTGAATAATTATACAGATGCATTACTTTCTAAGGCATTTATTTTAAATATTTGGGATGTTCCAGGAATTCTTTTTATAGGGTTCATGTTCTCAGGTGTTTCTAAAATTCAATAAATAGAAAAACCTCTAACTAAAAAATAAATGATGTTATCACTATTAAAATGTGAACATTAATATAAATAAATAATATTAAAATCTCTCAGCCCGTAGGTATAAGGACTTAGATTACAAAGATCAATTTTTCGGGAGACACAAATTACCAAAATGCATTGTATCCTTGGTGATCATTGTACTGGGAAGAAATTATTGGTTTCAGCATTGGACTCTCACCAAGCCATGGTTTTATTAAGGGTAGGACACTGATGTTTTCTTCTGTAACCATGACATGGTATCAATCATATGTAAAAAGAAAAATAAATTACAGAAAGAGAAAATGGTTCCCACAGAAAAAGAAGGCATTACCAGCATTCTGTAATAGTGCAAAGAATATCCAAAATGTGGCCTCTGTCTACTGGGACATCTACAGAAAGCATGAACTTGTATACTTTCTGGCAGAAAGAAAAAATGTTCTAACCTTTCAAAGAATTGGGCTTTATTACTTGAAATTATAAAAAGTAGCCATTGATAAAGCAATATTTCTTGCAGGACTGAACATTCAATGTACATTTGCAAGAATATAAAATAGATTCCCAGAGCTATTCAATACAGAAATATTGTTAATACATAAAGGTCAGGAATAGCCCAAATGTCCATCATTTGTTTAGTTCCAACTTTGGTCTATCTACACCATGGAAAGGTAAGATTTTTGCATATGTGGGTTGTTTTCCAGGTTGTTTCATTGAGTAATAAATAAGGGGCAGACAGGATATACAGGAGCACTCCCTTTTGGGTAAGAAAGAAATTTACCTAATAACTTATTATTGTTATTGACTCCTATCAGAACAAGAAACAGTAAGAATATATACTAAAAACAATTACAACAGATGTTCATGAAGGGCAATGGGAAAAGATTAATGGGGATGGAATAGAGTTGAGTCTTTAACATGGGTTTATATTTGAACCACATAAACAACAACCATGTTGAAAACACAGAATTAAATCAATAACAAAAATCAAGCCCAACAGGTAAGAGTCTGACAACTCAATCATGAACCACATTATTCGGTGACTAATATCTTTTTGTTTTTCTTTTTTTTAAGAGAGAGAGAGAGAGAGAGAGAGAGAGAGAGAGAGAGAGAGAGAGAGAGAACTTTGAAAAATATATATATATATCTTTTTCAGGGGACACAACATCTTTATTTTATTTTTATGTGGTTCTGAGGATAGAACCCAGTGTCCCACGCTTGCCAGATGAGCATGATACCACTTGAGCCAGATACCCAGCCCCTAATTAGTTTCCTAAGCTTGCATGATTTCCAGGATCTTTTTCTCCAATGTGAACAATATTTTACCTAAATTTTTTACCACATGCTTGTTGCAATGTAATATTTACTGATCAGTAATTAGCCATAATGGATGCCAGGATTCATATGCGAATGTTTAGTGTCAGTGCAGCAAGGGACAACATGGGTTTTATGCTTTCTCCATTAGACTGGAGTTTACAATGGAAGAGGCCACTTCTTATCTTGAGTGAGCAGCCTGGTGAATACACAGATACGACTATTAATATGCACTGAAGAATTCTTTGAAAGTTTATTGCCAGGAACACATAGAGGACTTGACAGTTACTTCCAGGTCCAGATTTCAGAAGCTTGGCTATACATACTTGGGGCAAAATGACCAGTCCTAGACCCTGTGTGAATATGTATTGTAATATTCTGGTAGTTTATCACAAGCCTAGGCAGAAAAAGGTTGGGTCTTGAAGGTTACTCAGTCATGTGGGTAGAGCTATGGAATGGGATTATTGTCCTTTATTAAAAGAGAGCTGCAAAGAAACTTCTCAATTTATCCTGTGAGGACACACATGGTGCACTTCCTTACTCTCATCAAGCTGCTATAATAATTTATGGTAGACTGGGTGGTTTATAAGCCACAGACACTCATTTTTCACATTGTATAAGATCAAGGCACAAGGCTATTCAATGCTTGTTTAATAATAATAATAATAATAATAATAATAATAATTATTATTATTATTATTATTATTATCATTATTATTATTATTTGGTACTAGGGATTTAACCCAGGACCACTTAACCCCTGAGCCCTGTCCACAGCTACTTTTATATTTTATTTAGAGACAGGGCTTCACTAAGTTGCTGAGGCTGGCCTCCAGCTTGTGATCCTCCTGCCTCGCCCTCCTGAGTTGCTGGGATGACAGGCTTGAGCTTCTGCACTCAGCTATAATTTTAAACATTTGCACACTGAAAATTCAGAAGAAATGATTCTGAAACAGTTATTTTCCCCCAGAAGAATACTCTGCATACATGAAAACTTCCAGCAGATGTGCCCAACCAGAGGCAGGGCCCTTACTTTGGTCGGTGTTGATGGTGGTGGGGTTGAAGGCCTTCCCCAGGATGTTGCTTGAGATGGAGAGGGAAAAGCCAGAGCCCAGGCCATGCCCTTTATAATGAAGCTCATGCAAAAGGAAGACGATCAAGCCTGCCACAAAGAACTGCAGAATTAAAATAAATTAATTAATAAAAGTGAACTCTGTTTTACTGGCCCCAGTGCCCTGGTTCCTTCCATCTTCAATGACAGGGCTCTCTGCTATGAGGGCCAAATAAGAGACCCTTCCTCAATCTGCCTCATGAAAATTCAGAAGCCAAAGCCAGGGTCTTTCAATTCTCTATTTTTTTTTTAAATCTATTTTTTAGTTGGAGGTGGACACAATGTCTTTTTTTTTTTATTTTTATGGGGTGCTGAGGATCGAGCCCAAGGCCTTGTACATGCCAGGTGAACCTCTGCCACTGAGCCCCAGGCCCAATATTTTTTTTTGTTTCTTAATTGTTTTGGGGTTTGCAGGTGGACAGCATGCCTTTATTGATTTCAGTATTTCTCGTTGTAGATGGGCACAGTGTCTTTATTTGATTGATTTCTTTTTGGGCGGTGACCAGCCTCCAACCCGGGGCCTTACCCTGCTCAGGCCAGTGTTTAGCCTTGAGCCCAGCCCTGAGCCTGGCCTGGCCCCAGCTCTGGCTGAGTACTGCTGAGGAGGAAGAGGGACAACAGGGTCACTCAGGAAGCGGGGTGAGAGTGGGGGTTCACCTGAGTGGTGATCAGAAGGCAGATCCCAGAACCCATCTTTGAGGGGGTCCCTGTCCATGCCTGTCATCACATTCTTAATGGACTGGCCGATGGTGACAATCATGCCAAACACTAGGGTCCTAAGAAAATCTTGAGCAGAGACTGGAAGTAATTCAGATGACAAATACTGACACTGCCCACGGAAACCTTGGTGAGGAGTGTCCAACTGTCACACGTCAAAGCACATGAGAACTCAGAGGCTTTCTAGTGAAAGCACCTTTCATCTTTTTTGTGGCTTTTGGGATTGAACCTAGGGCCTTTCGGACGGTAGGCATGTGCTATACTAAACTTCAGACCAGTCATCTTAAATCTTTTTTCAAAAAAAAATGATCTTGAATTCTTAATATGGAAAAACATTTTTAAAAAATTGTCAAGGGTAAGGAGAAAACTTCTGGGGCTGTAGCTCAGTGGTAGAGGCACTGAGTTCCATTTTCAGGTCTGCAAAAAAAAAATATTAAAAAAAAAGAGAGAAAGAGAAAAAAAAACACCCAATTTGGGCTTTAGAAAAATAATGCAAAATTTTTGTTTGTTTGTTTTGATTTTTGTACTGGGGATTGTACTCAGGGTCACTCAACCACAGAACCTCATCCCCAGCCCTATTTTGGTTTTATTTAGAGACAGAGTCTCATTGAGCTGCTTAGGGCCTCGCTGTTGCTGAGGTTGGCTTTGACTCAAAATCCTCCAGGATCAACCTCCCGAACTGCTGGAATTAGAGTTGCGCACCACTGCACTAAGCCAAGTATATTATAAAATGTCAAAAATAAAAATTAAAAAAAGAAAACCACTTATTAGTGCTTTAGAAGGATAATGCATTAATTTAAGGCATTGAATAATAAATGCATTACTTAATATTTAATAATGCATTACTTAATTCATTAATGATTAATGCATTAATACATAAATATATTCTACAATCTTGATTTGTGTCTGAAACTCACAATTTAAGTTAGATGGATTTCTCACTGAATTATTTAACCTGGATGAAGAGTTCTTTAAGCCACTGTTCATTTTCTAGCTTTCATGTTAATTGCTCTCTAATTTAGAAACTGTGAGGAACAAGAATTTCTAGACAATTCTATAATTAGAAAGAGGCATATAATTTCAAACTACTCATATAAGCATATATTACATTAATACATCTGAATAAATGAAGCATGTGAGATCACAAAACAAAAACATGGGCCTAAAACTGCCCACACAGTTATGAAAAGTGCTGTAATGACAAAGCAAAATAATTGTCTTTTGGGTCCAAAGCATGAGGTTTCAAAGTCCTGTAGCTAATAAATGTCTATAGCTTCTTTATTTCAAATTTATTGCTGTGCATGCATTATCATAATTTGTTTGAAGGATCATGTGTTGATCTAGTGTTTCATTTCAAACAACTCTCTTAAAAGTACTAAAAATTTTTCTTCTAATATCCATCACTAATAGTATTAGTACCATAGTTATATGGTGATTTTTGAGCCTAAAGGAGAAGTTTACTTAAAATTTCAAAATTATATGTCACTGAAAAGGTAGAAGATATACTATATTAAAGCTTGCTTTATTGTCTAGGAAATAGAAATATCAAAGGAATTATTTCCAGGTATTTGGTCATTTGTGATGTACTGATCTGTGTATAATAAATAAAATTTAATTATATTTGCAGATTTATGGAACTATGCTTCAAATTAAATGTTCCTTGAGAAAGAATATTAGTGTTTTTAGCTTCTATATCTATATCTGAAAAATTTACACAATATCATTATAATTATATATTTTCTGTAGAAATGCTATTCACTGTATTGTATTTGGAGGAGATTAATGGATTTGGTATTTTTGCTTCAAATATGTTTTGTCAAAAAAAAAGAACATGGTTATAATGCTTTTTTTATATTATATTATCAATTTATAGTGACGTTTTTATTCTCTTTCAAGCACAACTATATATAAAAAATAGTGATTCTTTTTTTTTTGGTGTCATGTTATCTTCCAAAATTCTCATCCTTTGTGAAACAAAATGATAATTTTGTAGTGCAGAATTACATCCTTATAAAGCCTATTTTATTTCCTCCAATTTTAATCATGGATCTAAATTCATATTAAAATGTATTGAACATTTTTGACTGTGTATTATAAACCCATAAACTAAGCTAACTATTTTACTTAGAGACCTGGATCTTCAAATATACAATTCTATTTTACCCACAATGAATTAAAGTAACAGTAAAATAGAAGCATAAAATGAGATAAACATTCACAATGAAAAAAGGAGGTGATCTCCAGTGACAAAAGACTTCAAAGAACTTCTGGAAAACAGAAAGTATGGAATCAGATGAAGGATGCATTTGAGTTCTAATTAGGGCTCCCAAAGAGGGAGATTAAGACCATGACTAGGCATCTTGGAAGTCTCTAAGGTAGGGTGCTTCAGATCAGCACAATGGAAATAAAGGGAAGGGAGCTTGTTTGGGTGCACAGAATCTGGGTTTGCAGTCTTATCTCAAAGGAGGCTTCTGCTTACTCCAAGTAAAATTTTGGAGTTGTCTTGCACTCTCATATTGGGTCCTACTTGAGACATAGAGTGTGATTTACATGAGTCTCAAACAGTCTTGAGTGTTGGAAGCCTTGAATGGTCATAGCCAGAAAAACTCTCTTCTACTGATGAAAATATTTTGAAAAGACCACTTTCAGCAATTTTCTGGGAAATGAATCTTTCTGTCCTTATGGTGCCATAAAGCACAGGGTTAGGGTTAGGGTTAGGGTTAGGGTTAGGGTTAGGGTTAGGGTTAGGGTTAGGGTAAAATTCGCTTTTCAGTCAAAGTTCTGTACTTAGTTTATGGTACTGGTGAGAGTCTGTTCCTGAAAGAAAAAAAACTTATAAAAAGGAAAACAGGGCAATTAATTACAGTTTTGACAGCTGTGTAGACTGAATGTCAAATTAATGTCATCTTGTGTTTTTTCTGCTCTTCTTTTTAGATCCCCTAAATGGACTTTTTTTGGTCTCTACAACTTAGGTGATTGAGTGAAACTCATACATATGCCCAAATCAATTGAGCCTCCTCACAATGATTTTCTCAAGACACAACTACTTCACTGGTCTTTTTACAATTCCTGTATGGAAAGTGAGTACTAAAAAGAAGAGAATTGGATCATCTGTTTTCAAATTGAATCATCTGAGTTCTTATCTCCATTGCAACATGGAATCAATGTCCTTCTGATAAGGAGAGTGAATTGACCTAGCTAGGATTGTACTTTCCCCTCTTGCTTTCTGTTTTTTTTTTTTTTTTTTTTTTTTAGTACATGGAATTTTGAGTCCTCAGGTACAGTTTAAATTTTAGTTCGAATCTTGTTAGACATCCTGGTGGAATAGTGTCCTCTTAAATAATTAGGATTTCTAAAACTAGAGGATGCGGAAGCATGGTGTAAGATAATGTAATTGCCAAGTGGGTTAATGGGAGTGATAGAGAATGAAGAATCTTCAACTGTGACAGTCTAGCTCCTGAATCTATGTAGTCTATCTCTTGGTAGCACAAACTGATATAATGTTATGTAATTTAAGAAGTATAAGCAACATCATCACCTGTTCCAGAATTCTACCAGGCCAGTACCTTTTTATTTATTTCTTTTTTGTAGGAGAAAATACAGTGAATAACATGGTCATAGACCCATATAATATCTTTGTTTTTGTTAACTGTGGTCTCATTCACTTTTATGCATGATCCCTTGGCACTTTATTAATGGTGCGTGCTTATGATTTATTGTCCCTAAAAGCAAAATGTAAAAAAAAAAAAAAAAAAAAAAAAAAAAGTTTGGGTTTTTCTTGTTAAAATTATTTCTTCATTAAAAGAGGTCCACTTTTTTAATTTATGATGAGAGAATGATGAAAAGAATGATGCTGTCACAAGAACCTAGGAATAGACCTCTCTTCCTAACTGGCTGGATATTTGTAAGAAGTATTTGATAGATAAAATGCAGTGACTGGAAACCACTATGGTACTCAGTCCTCATTCATCCTGTGCATCATCAGAGGCTGGATAAATACAACTAGCGAAGTCAAGTTGTCAACTTGGTTGTCTTGTACAATGTCCATGATATATTTGCTTTGGTATTTGATAGCATGAAATCTCATGATATTTACACTGCATTATCTGTTTCAGAGATCCATCCCGATTACTGTACCCCCAAAATTTTATAGTCTTCAAAAGTTCCTTCTAGACTCTTGAAAAGTCTTAATTTCTTCCTATAAGTTTATGTACCTTCTTAGCTGAGGTAACATTTTTTACAGTGTAATTAAGGGTGAAGTGTGCTGCCAAGTATTCTTCTCTTTAGAAAGAGCTTTTTCCACTTTTCATTTTTCAAGGCAAACCCTGAAAGATACTGTACAATGATTCTATTTTATTTCCATTTACCTCTAAATGAAGCTAACTCATATTTATTTCCAGTAACATTTTGTTAAAAGATGGCCAATTTCTCCTTCTATATGATTTATAAAGGGACCTTTTCCCAAAGAAGGGAATGAATAGGTGTTGTATCAATTCTTTGCTCTGAAATTTATTGGGGTTTTCTGAGAAAAGTGTAACTTCGTGATTATCTTCTTGATTAGTTATTTGCTTAGTTATTGGTCACACTCTACAAGTGTGACCCTAGGCGAAATGCAAAGGATGATAAAGAGTAAAATAAGTAGAAGCTATACATTTATTATGCTATTGTAACTGAAGAAAGGTTTGTGAAGTACTTTATGACTTGCATAACTCTCTACCTTCCATTTAAAGTCATAAGATAAAATTCATCTTTATTTTTTGTGTTTCACAAATAAACTTCTAAAAATAAAATTTACACCTATTTTTTCTAATCCTGTTCATGATTTTTCCATTTTCTTGATTATATGAAATTTTCATAACTCATACTAACTTGATAATCTGTGTCATTTCCTGGCTTACAAACAATTATTGATTTTTGTCTCTTTTTATTTATAGTTGGTCTCCAGTGACTAAGAGGAAGACTCCTTTCTGTCTGCTCCTCCCAGCCCTGCTCCAGGCTCTCAGCTTCCCAGACCCTCATGCAATTGGTTGTAAATTCTCCCAGAAGCTTTTTTACTGTCTAATTTTCAGAACTAAAAATAGAAAATAAAATAAAAACTTAAAAAAAAACGTTAAAATGCATAATGTGGAGGGAGAAAGCAGTATATATATATATTTGTAATTAGGCTTTTTTAAAATTTTGAAAATATTTCTCTTTTTTTAATGTGGGTCAGCCACTGATATTTCATCAAAATATAACAGTTTCTTTATTGAGTTAAGGTAACCAAGGAATAGCCACACCCTCAGAACAAAATAAAACACACACATACAAAAAAAAAGAAAAAAAAACCAGAATCATCTTTAACCTAACGTTTTATAAAATGTCTCAGATCCTCGTAACTTGCACACAAGCTTCTGTGTTCAGTTGAATTGTAACTGCTTTTTGTATTTGGAGAGAGTGTGACTACTGAACTTGAAACCTTTTATTCTGAGTGTCTTGGTGGTTTTTGGTGAGATTAAGTAGGTGACAGGGTGAAGAGAATGTGGGATGTTCTTCCCTATTATAACATGAATTTTTCTCCACAGTCTACTCTCAGCTGCCAGACCTCAAGTTTTTCTTACACTGGTATAATTTAACTATTCTTACTTCCCCTTTACCAATAATTTTTAACAGCAGATTATCAAACTACACTTATTAAGAACAATTTTAAAAATAAAGTTATAGTTCACCTAACCAGTCTACACTTATTGCTTATGGTTTCACTCACCTGCTATGCCTGTTTTTAGTGTCTGAAAAACATGGATATTATTTTCCATATTTTATCCAGTTTCTTTCACGTATATACAGGAAAGAAAATCTGGTCTGGAAATATTCCATTTTGATTGAATGCTATATTCAAGAAAATAATATTTAAACATGCTAAACATATCTACAGAATTTCTCAAGAAGTTATGCTTTAACCAAATAGAATATCCTTAAAAGAAAAAAACTATGGTCAGCTTCAATAAAGCAAGAATAGAACCCAAGTATTTATCATTAATGATAGATTATAGATGATACATATAGAATAACCACAAGATTTAAAGAAAAAATCGTAAGCAGACTGTCAATTAATGATAAATAATAATAGATTTTTCATTAATGATAAAATTCTAAAAAAGCAATTTTCTGTGCCTCATTTCAAAGAGAGTTACTCAATATAGAAAAAAAATAAAACAAAAAGAGCACAGTTTGTGAACAGAAATTGTGGTTCTAACTACAGAGCTCAAGAAAGTTATGCTGATTCTGCAGTAGACCTTGAAAATAGTTTTGTTAGCTTACCTCAGTCCTACCTTTAAAATGATGCTTTAATAGAAATATTAGCTAGTAAGTAATCAAATGATTGAATACAGCAAAAGTTAGAAAATTCTAGTGATCTATTTTTCATACCTCTCACACAAAAAAATGAGTATTGGAAAATACAGGAAAAACAAAGTGATAAAAAAGAAAGCAAAAACCCACTAAACAAATAATGGAAAGTCAAGTTCTGCATATGAAACACAGTAAAATGTGCACTTTTTGTAATATTTGATGGGATAGAATAAAGTAGTATTGATTGTTCTTGATGGTAAGAACATCCCTCCATGAGCAGCATTCATGTCCTGATATTGGATGTTAGAAAGGCTAATAAATTTGAGAAAGAAAGCATTCTTACTTCTTGTGTGTGTTTTGTGATGAAATCTATTTTAAAGTCAAATTTGTGAAAATTATTACTGGTTTTTAACCTTCATAAATTTTCTGTAAACAAAGAATGCAACACATAATTATTTTTAAAAGGGAATAACTAACTGATGAAGCATGAACACAGGTACTTGTAACTATTGAAAAATAGAGTGGGGTGTTGTGGTGTGTACAGATGCTGATAGTCAGAAAAAATAAAGTTTCCAATGTAGATTAAGCAAGAAATCACAGAATGCACATCATTCTGATTTCATAAATGATAATCAATTAAACACTAAAGCCTTTTAATATTTGATTCATTAGTCCTGAAAAGAGAGAAGTGGCCCCATAAGCTAAATTGGTTTTTCTCCCTCTCTCATTGCTATTGGAAAAAATAATGGGAACACCTAATACATTGTGTATATGTATATATTTCAAGATTATGTATATATTTCAAGTACATATTTCAAGTTTCTATGTATATATTTCAAGATTATGGTCAATATCAGTCAACTAGTAGTATGTATGGCTAAATTTATTGCCTTTTAGAACTTTAAATAGTTGCAGATAGAGTGGAGGATGCTGATTTGGGTCTAAAGTATGGAAACTACTGTTTTATATGGTACTGGGGATTGAAACCAGGGGTGCTTTATCATTCATATATATTCACAATTCTTCAATATTTTATTTTGAGAACTGGTCTCTCTTAGTAACCAAGGGTGGTCTTAAAGATGTGATCCTTCAAGGCCTCAGCCTCTATGATTTTTCAGATTACAGGTATGTACCACCACATCAGGCCTGGACACTACATATTAATTTTTATATGCATCTAATAATCAAAACTATTTTAAATATTCCTGCCTTTTCTTTTATTTAAAATATTGGATACTAACTTTCTGACATTGCTGGAGAGCATCTGCCTTTTCCCTCACTCCCACTTAGCTTGAGGCACACACAGAAAGAAACCAGAAAAACTGGTTTCAAAATATAATAGAATCCACTCTACAGCCATTCATATGTAAACAGAACAAAAAACAAACAAACAATTATACTGAAGCCAGAGACAGTGGCACAGGCCTGTCATCACCAACAGCTCTGGAGGTTGAGGCAGGAGGACTGCAAATTGGAGGCCAGCCTCAGAAACTCAGTGAGAGTCTGTCTCTAAATAAAATTTAAAAAAAGGCTGGGGATGGGGCTCAGGAGTTCAATGTCCCTGGGTTCCATTCCTGGTACCAAAAAATAAAAAAAAATGCAGACTTTTTGTGCTCCTGCTGGACATACCTGGAAATGGATGATTACAGCAATGACAAAGATGGAGGCAATGAGATTCCTGAGGTAGAGGTGATTCTGGTGGGAGAAAACCTCTCTAAGGGCTGGGACTTTGTCTGTGTTCGTGGCCCAGGGATGGAACAGTGCAAGAAGGCGACCTCCAATTCCATGCCTGTTGGCAGAGTAGGATACAAACATGAAGGGAAGAACAAAGGGCTGGACTCTGCTGGGTCTTGGGCCTCCTCCTGGCCAAAGCAGAGGCAGGAGAACAGAATAAGCCAGGAGACTCAGCCAGGAGACTCATGCACCAACAGTCACAGGGTCATGATCTGGATTTTTTTGGCACCAAGGATAAAACCCAGGGGCCCTCAGCCACTGAGCCCCACTCCCAGCCTATTTGTATTTCATTCACTGACAGCATCTCACTGAGTTGCTGAGGCCTTGCTGTTGCTGAGGCTGGCCTCCAAGTTGATATCCTCCCACCTTAGCCTCAGCAACAGGCAGAAAGGGGCCTGGCCTGAGGAAAAGGCAACAGACCAGCCAGGGACACTGCAGCACAGGGCATCAAGGTCTGAGCACTTCAGAAATGGCATGAGACTGACTTTAGAACAAGAACACAGTGGGAAACGCTGTCACCATGGCCCCTGCAGCCCAGGTCGGTGCTTTACTAAACGTGGCATCTGTGGGCAGAGTGGCTAATAGCTGGGGACTCAGATGTCCCAGTCTCTCCCTGGGACTGCATTTTCCTGTTACCCCAGAGTTGGAACAGCAGGACTTGTGTCACCTTCTGGATGGCCACTCAGATGGGCCATTAGTCCTGTAGACCACATGGACAGGATATCTGTGACAGAAACGCTGTACTAGCTTTCCCTGGCCCCCTGGCATACCCGTGGTGGTCTTCTTACAGCCCCTCTCCCTGCCACCTGTGGCTGTGTAGAACAACCGCTGATGTTTCTATGGTAAAGAATCTGGAGACATGAAACCTTGAGCATTTTGTAAAGGAGGAAGTTCAGCAATCTCAGTAGGAGAGAGTAGGGACTTGTCCTGGCTCCTCTTGCCAACAATGACCTCTCTGAATCCCTGCACTTGCTCTGCTGAGCCATAAGTGGACCCTCAAACAGACCAACTCATCTCTGCCCCAGGGCCTTTGCACCCGCCAGTTTCTCTAGATGGACCTGTATCACTCTTCCCCAGTCACCCCATCTTCCTTCTCTGCTCTATTCTGACCCCGAGGCCCTGGGATGACACTGACGCTCACACACCTTACGTTCTATCCCTTTGTATTATTAGCACCCACAGAAGCGCCTAGTGCTTAACAGCACCTTACTGACAAATGTCTGAAATGAAAGGTGGGTGACATCAATGGCAGGGTGTGGGCCTTAGAAGCTTTCTGAATGTTTAACATGGTCATTTCTTGAAAATCACTACCCTCTGATCTCTAGGAAATGGGTTGTTTCATGCACTAGTGTTATGGGGGCAAGAGCCATGTGACATCTGTACTGTCCACCTCCCTCCCAGCCTGGACTGTCCCAAACCTCAGGGAAGAAGGACCAACTGCACTCTCCACTCTAGGGGCCCTTCCACACCCCACTTTACAGGTCACAAGCTGAGCCGTGGTGGCACTCCTGCTAACAGGAAAGCCTTTCAGCTGAAAGCTACCTGAGCCTGCTCCACCATCCTCTTGCCCGTCCTGGGGCTGTCCCCGTGGCTCCACCATTTTGGCTCCTTACAGCACCACTCAAAGCCCCCCAGGTAAGATCTCTGCCCCAACGAGGTACCAGAGGTGGCCAAGGCAGCCACCTCCATGTCTCAGTTGTCTGTGGCCTTCATCTCTCCCTAAGTCCTAAGGCCCTCACTCTGATGTCACACTGGCTGACTCAGGCTGAATGGCTTTGCCACCTTGCCAGACATTTTCTCAGCCTGTCTCCAAGGGACAGCAAATCATTCCTTCAAAACTGTCCCCTCACTCACCATCCTGCTCCAGAGCAAAGTGATCCTCTGGCTGGCTGCCATGGCCCAAGCCTTCACTGACTGGTCCCCTGTGGTCACCACTGCTCCCACTCTTTTTGAAGGCAGCCCCCCGCCAAAGCCAGGAGGTCTTGGCAGACTCCTAAACTCCTACCCAGATTTCACCACCACATCCACAGCTGGGGCCCAGCTGCTTTGCCCCCAGATCCTCAATTCACCTTAGATTTTCTGAAATTCTAGGAAGAGTCGCGTGTCACCTTTGCCTATTCTTCTGTAAGTGTCACCGACACTCCTACCTGGGGTCCAGTCTTTCCCATGGGATCTCTCAGGCACCCTGCAGGGACGCATCTGCAGTTTCCTCAATTTGATGTCATGGCACTGAAAGCCAAGAACCAGCTCCACAGTCAATTCCAAAAAAACACAAAAAATGCACACAAATATTTTCCATGAGAGACTTCCCAGCAAAAAACAGATTCAGGGATCAGAGGCCAAAAGAAAAAGAAAAGAAAAAAAGTCAATTTCCCTCTTCTAAGAAGTTTCACATGTTTTTCAATTTTTATTTTATTAAGATTTGTAAGCCAGGTGTCATGGTGCATGCCTGCAATCCCAGTGGCTCTGGAGGCTAAGGCAGGAGGATTGCAAATTGGAGGCTAATGTCAGCCAAATTGGGGCTCTAAGCAACTCAGCGAGACCCTGTCTCTGAATAAAATACAAAAGAGGGTTGGGGACGGGGCTCAGGGGTTAACTGTCCATGAGTTCAATCCCCAGTGCCTTCCTCCCCAAAATGGCAATACTGTGGGTTGAACCCAGGAACAGTCATTCTACTCATGACTGTTTTGAGACAGGGTCTCACTTATTTGCTAAGGCTGTCCTTGAACTTGTAATCATTGAACTAACTGCTCCTTGCCTGAACAAGTGGTTTGGTGTAGAAATTTTATGTTTAGAATCTTATTCGCTAAGAACAACTGCTAAAATATGTGCAGATGATTGCCCAAGGATATTCACTTCGATGCTAACTGTGACTGAGAAAGAACTGAAATGTCCACCAGAAGGCAATAGACTAAAATCAACACTTCTTTATCTTTTCAGTGCAGGTTCCTGCTAAGAAATTTGAGGCAGGATTACTCTGTGGCATGCTAACTGTCCTTGAAATATTCTTATAAGACATGAAAGTTTAGATATCATTTTAATTGTAAGTGTTGTTGTTGTTATTGTAATAATAATAATAATAATAATAATAATAATAATAATAATTATAATAATTATAGTTATTATTATTATTATTATTATTTGGTACTAGGGATTTAACCCAGGACCACTTAACCCCTGAGCCCTGTCCCCAGCTACTTTTATATTTTATTTAGAGACAGGGCCTCACTAAGTTGCTGAGGCTGGCCTCCAGCTTGTGATCCTCCTGCCTCGGCCTCCTGAGCTGTTGGGATGATAGGCTTGAGCTTCTGCACTCAGCTATAATTTTAAACATTTGCACACTGAAAATTCAGAAGAAATGATTCTGAAACAGTTATTTTCCCCCAGAAGAATACTCTGCATACATGAAACTTCCAGCAGATGTGCCCAACCGGAGGCAGGGCCCTTACCTTGGTCGGTGTTGATGGTGGTGGGGTTGAAGGCCTTCTCCAGGATGGTTTCACAAATGTTGCTTGAGATGGAGAGGGAAAAGCCCGAGCCCAGGCCGTGCCCTTTATAATGAAGCTCATGCAAAAGAAAGACGATCAAGCCTGCCACAAAGAACTGCGGAATTAAAATAAATTAATTAATAGAAGTGAACTCTGTGTTACTGGCCCCAGTGCCCTGGTTCCTTCCATCTTCAATGACAGGGCTCTCTGCTATGAGGGCCAAATAAGAGACCCTTCCTCAATCTGCCTCATGAAAATTCAGAAGCCAAAGCCAGGGTCTTTCAATTCTCTATTTTTTTTTTAAATCTATTTTTTAGTTGGAGGTGGACACAACATCTTTTTTTTATTTTTATGGGGTGCTGAGGATCGAGCCCAAGGCCTTGTACATGCCAGGTGAACCTCTGCCACTGAGCCCCAGGCCCAATATTTTTTTTTGTTTCTTAATTGTTTTGGGGTTTGCAGGTGGACAGCATGCCTTTATTGATTTCAGTATTTCTCGTTGTAGATGGGCGCAGTGTCTTTATTTGATTGATTTCTTTTTGGGCGGTGACCAGCCTCCAACCCGGGGCCTTACCCTGCTCAGGCCAGTGTTTAGCCTTGAGCCCAGCCCTGAGCCTGGCCTGGCCCCAGCTCTGGCTGAGTACTGCTGAGGAGGAAGAGGGACAACAGGGTCACTCAGGAAGCGGGGTGAGAGTGGGGGTTCACCTGAGTGGTGATCAGAAGGCAGATCCCAGAACCCATCTTTGAGGGGGTCCCTGTCCAGGCCTATCATCACATCCATAATGGACTGGCCGATGGTGACAATCATGCCAAACACTAGGGTCCTAAGAAAATCTTGAGCAGAGTGTGGCAGGAATATAGATGATAAATACTGACACTGCCCATAGGCAAGTGCTTTACTAAACTTCAGACCAGTCATCCTAAATTCTTTTTTTAAAAAATGATCTTGAATTCTTAATATGGAAAAACATTTTTAAAAAATTGTCAATGGTAAGGAGAAAACTTCTGAGGCTGTAGCTCAGTGGTAGAGGCACTGAGTTCCATTTTCAGGTCTGCATAAAAAAATATTAAAAACAAAGAGAGAAAGAGAAAAAACACCCAATTTGGGCTTTAGAAAAATAATGCAAATTTTTTGTTTGTTTGTTTTGATTTTGGTACTAGGGATTGTACTCAGGGTCACTCAACCACAGAACCTCATCTCCAGCCCTATTTTGGTTTTATTCAGAGACAGAGTCTCACTGAGCTGCTTAGGGCATCGCTGTTGCTGAGGTTGGCTTTGACTCACAATGCTCCAGAATCAACCTCCCGAACTGCTGGAATTAGAGGTGCGCACCACTGCACTAAGCCAAGTATATTATAAAATGTCAAAAATAAAAATTTAAAAAAGAAAACCACTTATTAGTGCCTTAGAAGGATAATGCATTAATTTAAGGCATTGAATAATAAATGCATTACTTAATATTTAATAATGCATTACTTAATTCATTAATGATTAATGCATTAATACATAAATGTATTCTACAATCTTGATTTGTGTCTGAAACTCACAATTTAAGTTAGATGGATTTCTCACTGAATTATTTAACCTACTAACTTAAGATCTCAAAGACATGCTGTATGGAAGATGGCAGAGTAGAAAATTGTAAATATTGTTTTCTAAATAGCACATTCCAGTTAACAGAGGCTAGGCTTGGCTGACTCTGAGGCTGGACCCCATTATTGGGGCTGCCTATCATTTGATACAGCCAATACTCTTAACCTAGTTTAACAGCATGTAGAAACTGAGACTCCAGAACTATTATCTAAATTTCTTCCACATCAAAAAATCTAATCAACAGCAGAGCTGGACTGAGAGGATGACCTTTTTGCTCATTAAATCCTTTTAAATACAGAAGAAAAATAGCACTTGCTAAATAACTACCATGTGTTAGGCACTGTGAGAGTGATTATTTAATTTAATCCTCTTTTTTTTTTATACTGAGGACTGAGCAGACGTGCTTCACTTCTGAGTCTCATCCCCAGCCATTTTTTATTTTATTTAGAAACAGGGTCTCACTGAGGTGCTTAGGGCCTCACTAAGTTGCTGAGGTTGACCTCCAAATAGTGATCCTTCTGCCTCAGCCTCCAAAGCTGCTGTAATTAGAGGCATACTCCACAGGATCTGGCGTTGATTGAATTCTTATGACAGCTCTGAAGTAGATGTCACCTCCTTCGTGAGGTATGGAAATCATGGCTGGTGAAGGGGCGACCTCCATGCACTGATCCTTCAAGTCCATCCTCTGGGGCATTCCGGCCCTCCCCTGCCCTGCCTGGCCTTCCCCCATACCCAGCACCACCCAGAAGTGCTCTCTCACTAACAGGCCATGGAGCACCTACAGGGTCGGCAGGCAAAGCACACAGGCAAAACTGGGCTGTTTTAATGCCCCCAATTTTAGAGCCAATTCAAATTCTCAACTGGACACCAGAAATTTACCCATGATCTTTCTTAAAGTTCTGGGCTCACGTTGAAGAGGGCTTGGTCTTTTGGGGTGTCACCCACTTCAATCATCTTGGTGCAAGCCAAGAGCTGCATGATGAGGCCCAAGTTGACCATTGCAGAGATACCAAGCTCCATGAGTGTGCCTAAGGAAACGGGCAGCCACAAAGCCTCTGTGAGCTCAAGAAAGCAAGACATTATTTAATAAAATGAACCTACAGAATTGAATGTGACCCCTTTTCCACATTGGATGGGCTTCAGGTTGCTGGCAGCAATTATAGCATAACCCCCCAAAACCAAAGATAAGAACACAACTGAGTCCCTCTGTCGAGCCCACCAGACCCCATGTCATTCTGTTTGGAAAGTCACGTACCCCTCAAGAGCCTACTGCATTCCCATCCCCATGGACAGATCCATTCTGGCTGGACAGAGAGGCCCGTCCTTCATCAGTTCATAAAACTGGAGAACATTCCAATCATTTCCTGAGTCTGCAGATGGGGCTGGCACATTTGAATCTAGTTGGGAATCAACCTTCTCTTTCCATCATGTTCAGATGAGCTCTGATTCTGAGTGACTGGAACCTCTTTGGAACCCCATTTTTAAACCGTGTTCATCAAATGCACCATCAACATACACAAGAAAATCATTTCTAGACACACAGGTGACTGGATAGATTTGACCCTCCACTGTCACTCATGGTTTTGATCCATATGTTTCACCTGTAGATATGAAAAAGATGCAGCTGAGAAACCAATAGAGAGTTCTAGAGAGTATTCTATATGGACTCACCATCTCATTTCAGGGATTTCAAACACTCTAGTTTTTTTAAGTTTTCAGAAATTCTCAAGCAGAGACTTATCTTGCTCTTCCAGGTTTTGTATTGCATTCAAACCCAACTCTTAAGAAGATGGTGTTTCCCAGGCTGAATGCACCATTGATCATGCTATTTGACGTGGCACATGCAGACTTTCCAGGCCACAGAGCTGCCCATGCTCTGAGCTCCACAGAAAGGCTGTAGTTTAACTAAATGGTGCTGGTCCAGCAGAAAAGAGGCACAGTGAGTCGAAGCCTCCCGCTGTTGGAGGCCAGAATCCCTCACATCCAGTAGAAACGGTCCACAGAATCTGAGGACATAATACCAAACAAAGGATCTGGAAACAAGTAGAAACCAAAGGAGTGGCACATGGTTCCCCCCTCTCCCCCTTTCCCCAACAAAAGCACAGGAGACCGGATTGACCTGACAGCAGACTAAGAAGATGAAAAGGGGGATGGCTCGCCACAGCACCTTTGCCTTCAACTGGACCTGAAGAAGAGGTAGAATCAGAGGACATGAAGTTTCCCAGTAAGTCATTAAAAATAGAGTCCAACAGACACTTTCTCTGATCACCAAGAAAGGCCAAGGTGGGCTGGTGGCACAGCTCCATGGGGAAGCACTTGCCGAGCATGCATGATGTTCTGAGTTTAGTCTCCAACAGAAAACCTCCACCAAAAAAGCGAAGAAGCCAAAACATGCACCAAGCAGAGTCCTGAAAGGTGAGTCTCATGCTTTCTGTGGACAAACCCAATGCGAAGATGTCTGTACGTATCACGTCTGGGAATGCTCATATTATACAGCATCATGATCTTCCCACTGCTTAAGTGAGTTCAACGGCAAAGCTGTACTCTTAACCATTGACATGAACAGTTTAGATCCTCAAGGAGGGGCAAGAAGAAGGCAAGTTCAAAGACAGCCTCAGCAAAAGTAAGGCAGTGAGCCACTCTATGGGACCCTGTCTCTCAATAAAAAACAAACTAGGTGTGGAGACATCTCTCAGTTAGTGGTTGCTTCTGAGTTCAATCCTAGGGATAAGTAAGTAAGTAAGTAAGTAAGTAAGTAAGTAAGTAAATTCTTTCTGTTGTTGATATTTTTAAAATAATATTTAATCTTTATTTTATTTACCTCTTCTCTGATGTTTAGTATTTTTTATTCTACTAGCTTTGGGTCAGGCATATTCTTGATTTTCTACCTCCTTGAAGAGGAATTCTTGGTTGTTTTCTTTTTTGATATAGGTATGAACTGATCTAATCTTAAAATTGCCTCTGCTCTATGATATAGGGATTTTATTTTGTGTTTCTATCATTTTTCTCAAGAATCTTTAAAAATTTCCATTCTGTTTGTCATTGACCCTGCTATTTGAGAGCTTTTTGTTATAATCGCAGACATGCAGGATGTTTCTGAAGTTCCACCTGTTGTAGGTTTCCAGTTTTATTACATTGGGTTCAGAAAAAAAGTTATTTCAAATGATTTTTAGCTTTTAAAATTTGTTAAGGTTTGTTTTATCACTTAATCTGTTGTCTATTCTGGAGAATGTTGTTGGTACTGTTGTGAAGAATTTGTCGTCTTTTGGTTTTTGTTGGAAAGTTCAGTTAAGCCTATCTGCTCTGCAGTGTATTTTAAATTCTGTGTAAAGCAAGAAGAGACAGAAGCAAGGTGTTGTGTATATTGTATTTCTGATGAGAGGATTAAGTCTGTGAGATTTTCCAGCGTACTTATGGTTTTGTTTATGTGACTTCTGATAACAAATAGGGTTTATTTTGTGTGTGTGTGTGTGTGTGTGTGTGTGTGTGTGTGTGTGTGTGTAGGGGGGTTGTATGTTGTATTTCTGTGTGAATGCATACTCAGTGTTTGGTTATATCATGTGCATGCCTTCAGGAAGTGTAGAGTATATAGTAATGTATAAGCCTGCATTTGGAAAGTATACATTATAATTGCATGACCGTCAGTACCTGGGTGATAACAGGCAGGTGTATTTGTGGGTATGTATATATTTTTTTAGAAAGGAAGTGGTGGTGTGTGTATTCGGGGAAAGCAGGGATAAAGGTGATTTATGCATCTGTGTTTTTGTTGGGATGGCAGTGAGTTGTGCGTCATGCACCTGTTTCTAAATGTGAGGTGTTTTAATGATATCTGTGGTGAAAAGGGTTTTAATGAGTGTGCATCTTTCCATGTATGTGCCTCAGCAAGAGATGTTCACAGGTCTCTGTGGCTGGATGGCATGTGTGCATAAAAATCTCTTTGAACTTCCCCAAGATTGAGTGGAACTAGAAATACCCTGATTACAAAAATGTAACATTCTTAACCCTAAATGACACAGGTACAACCACTCACATACACACATAACCATTTAAGCTAATTAGAGTCATAAAGCTATAAGAATAGGGCGTTATAATCCACTGGTATATTAACCTATTTAAGATGGTTGGGCTTTTTATACAAAAAATCCTGAAGTAGTCCTGAAGAATGTTTGTATTGAAACAGATGAGAAATATTGGTTGAGGCCCACTGCTATTTTGTGTTTCACTGATATTAATGCAGAGACCATTAGGAGCAGCGCACAAGCTGAGCTGAATAAAGATAGCCAATTTCAAAGAAAATCATATTTTATATAATACAGGACCTTTTAGATCACATCAGGCTAACTCTTTTGGAAAGCAAATGTGTAAGCCATGCAGTTCACAAGACATGACATGGATCATCCACATTCCGCATGGCTTGTGAGGCCTCTGTTTGGCAGCAGAAGACCCTCAACACTGGTTCCCAAAAAAGAGATTCCTGCAGTCCCATATTGGGATTAGAAAATTGTAGTAAACTATGGTGAAAGCAATTTTGAAGACAGATGCCTTCTGTTTGTTTCCAGAAAAAAGAGTAAGGAAAATATAAGTTAAAAAGTCCTTTTCCATGAAATCCTATTTGTTTTGCTTTGTGAGCATACCCTATAGAAGAAAATAGAATTCTGACTGTGAGGGGAAATCTGGACCTCCAGTGATTGTTATAGAAGAATAGGAAATGTTGACACCAAGGGTATGCTATTAAATACTTAGCATAGGACTGCCTACTTCTTTGAGAGAAGGCTCTGTGGTAAATAGAAAATGCTGGTAAAATCTTTTCTTTTGATTTCATGAAGCCTAGAATTTTATTTGATGTTTGAGATCCACTGTGCTTTGAAATACAATCTTCTTAGCATCCCTGCCACAGGTTTTTATGAAAGGTGATTTAGCGTACTGTGATGGACTAACATCCATTTCTTCTTTTTATGGGAAACATTTTTTACTAAAAAAAATAAAAATGGTCAATACTCTTTAATAGGGAATTTTATTCATCATTGAGTGGAGGCTTTCTTAAAATGCTTTTATTCAAACACATCTTTTTTTTAGAGAGAGAGACAGAGAGAGGGAGAGAGAGAGAGAGAGAGAGAGAGAGAGAGAGAGAGAGAGAGAGAGAGGGATTTTTATATATTTTTTTTTAGTTTTTGGTGGATACATCTTTATTTGTACATGGTGCTGAGGATCGAACTCAGGGCCGTGCACATGCCAGGTGAGCACACTACTGCTTGAGACGTATCCCCAGCCCCCTCAAACACACCTTTTATTTAAAATATAGAAATGACTGGCTTTACAAAGCCAGTTATGTTAAAAACAATTCAGACACTTTAAAATAAACATATCACTCACATTATATTTTCTACAAAAATATTTTATTTACCATTAAATTTAGAAAAATATAAAAGAATCAAATTATTTCACATACATATAAAAGTTAACCTTAGATAAAACATATATAAATTTATACATGGTGTTCTATAGTGCACATACACATACATATTCTAAACTATATATTAGATTTAATCGACTTGGAGAAAAATTTCAGGAAGTATCTAGAATTGATATTGTTTAATAAACTTTCATGAATAAGTAATTACAAAATCGTGTCTAAACTTGTGAGAAATAGTTTCATATGTTATCTTTATCCCAAGAAAGTAAGTTTTCAGAGATTTATCAGAGGATACATAATCTGTCATTCCTCACTGTCTTATCATGCATTCACTACTTTTCTTATTTTTAGTGTGGATTCTCTAGTGCATTAAGACTTCTTTCTTCATTTGTATATTTAGTTTTCCACTTCTACCTATTTTGTTTTACTTTCATAATCACTCTTTGTATTCTGTCTTTCTGTATCTCAAAGAATAGATTTAAATGAGACAATATATTATATTTTAATAAATGAATATATTTTAGTTGCTTAAAAAGTATTTGGTTTTTTTTTTCATAATATGTTACAGTTATTCTTGAGTATTACAAATTCCACAATGGAATATATACAACATTTCAACATATATAAACATGCTTTTTTATTTTTGTATTTAAATATTTGATTTCCTCTGAATTTGCTCACAATCTTTTATGACATAATTTTTAGATTTTATTCTAATTTATTATAAAAGACAGTAGAATGCATTGTAATTCATATTACCCAAATAGAGTACAATTTTTCATATCTCTTGTACACAACAGAGTCACACCATTCATGTCTTCATACATGTACTTAGGATAATGATATCCATCTCATTCCATCACTTTCCTATCCCCATGCTCCCTTTCTTGCCCTTCCTCCACGCTGCCTTATCTATAGTTTTTTCTGTTCCTCCCATGCTTCTCCCTCCTTTGCATTACGTATCAGAAATTTTATGTCACAGAAAACATTCAGCATTTGGTTTCGGGGGATTGGATTACTTGACTTAGCATAATATTCTTCAGCTCCATCTATTTACTTGCATATGCCATGATTTCATTCTATTAAATGATGAGCATTATCCCATTTTGTATAAAAAGAACATTTTCTTCATGAATTCATATTCTGAAGGGCATCACAGCATACTAAAAGAATGCAGCTACAACAATGTTTATACTACCACAATTTAAAAAATGATTTTAACTATCAGATTATAAATGCTTTTTCTAAAAATCTGATATAAAGGTATAAAAACTCTACATGGTTTCTATTGAACATTGTGGATGTTGAAGGTGTTGAATATTTTCTTATATATTTATCATCAGAAATACTATTATTACTACTAATAGAATGTTTCTAAAATGAAAATATTAAATGGAGAAGCCAATAAAGTAATAGCCTTGCCTCATAATGTATTTGGTGTAAGACTTTGTAAATATTATAGTATTTTTTAGGTATAAAACCTTAACTAGATTTCATTTGAATCTTAGCTTTTCGCACTTAATAACTTTATAAACTATGATATATCACTTTACTCGGGGATTCTCAGTTTACTTATCTGTCAATCATTAATAATTGCTCTCAGATTTTTCTGGAAAATTTGAACATGCCCAACATTGTTTTCTTTTTCTTTTTTAAAAATATTTATTTATTTATTTATTTTTTAAACAGAGAGAGAGAATTTTAATTTTTTTTTTTTTTTTTTTTTTAGTTTTTGGTGGACACAACATCTTTGTTTGTATGTGGTGCTGAGAATCAAACCCAGGCCACACACACTCCAGGCGAGCGCACTACCTCTCGAGCCACATCCCCAGCCCTGTTTTTTTTTACTTATATGTTATGAAAGAAATTTTTAGAGTTCTCTAAAGTAAAGTAGCCCTGAAAAGAAGCAAACGCTCTATACAATGTAGACATGCAGTGGTCATAACTTTTGAGATCAGAACTACATGAAGCTTGGTTTTGTATACTCCATCATTTCAAGTTTTGTAAACAAGGGATAAGACAATGTTTCTATACCATGAAGAAGACCTCATAGCAGGACAGGTACACACTGCAGTCACTTATCCCCATGAAGTCCCAATATCACATCCACTTATCACGTCCACCACATTTGCAAAAAACATCTCATTACATCAAAACTGGTATATGAGATGTAACCTCACTAAAAGTCTCACCAAGCAGAAAAAAAATTTGGACACCATACATGGGAGGGAGGAAGCCAGGACCAGATCAAACAGAAACTGCTTGCATTAAGACCTGTAGCCACCTTGGTGATGTAGCTGAATACAAAGAAAAATCAAAGCATGAGTATTGGGGTTTATAGATAAGTGTGCAAAAAGCTTATTTGTTCTAAGGCAAGGAAGCAATGTAAACCATTATTGTAACTATACACTTATAAATCACAATTTTAAACAAAAGGACAGAAAAACAGGCAGAAGTATCAAATTAAAGAATAGGATAGAGTTTTTAAGTCATAACAGAAGACTTGACAATCCTTACCAAAGGGGTGAAGATGTACAGAAATTTTCCTTTATGAAGGTCATTTGTGGAAGGAGTGAGTTTTTCGTTTCTGAAGAAAATTTTGGCAGAAAGTATAGAATAAGAGAAGGAATAGCAAAAGCACAAAGGTCACAGAAGGAAGCTAGAGTCTAGTAAGATGTTCAGTTAAAGGGTTGGGGATATAACTCAGTTGGTAGAGTGCTGGCCTCACATTCACAAGGCCCTGGGTTTAAGCCCCAGTACCAAAAAGAAGTTCAGTTACAAATGTTCATTTTGTTTATCATGATGTCATTTAGAACTATTATTAGTATTATTATTTAAATCAGGAATTGAACCCACAGGTGCTAAACTACTGAGCCAAACCCCAGCTCTTTCTTTCTTTTTTCTTTCTTTCTTTTTTTTTTTGAGACTTAATCTTGCAGAATTTCTGAGACTGGCTTTGAGCTTGCAATTCTCATGCCTTAGTCTCTACAGCCAACCAAGATTACAGGCATTCACCACCATGCCCAGCTTGGAATTTTTTAAAGTTATTTTATTTTTATATGTTAGGACTTCATCTGACAATGATTGTATTTTCTTTTGCTAATGTTTTGAATAGAATCTGTACCTTATACCACAAATAACCAAAAAACTCACTCTTTATGTAAATATGATATTGTCTTAGCGTGAGTGGAATGACTCTACAGTTCTTTAAGTGACTCCCTAAGTATCATCAAGCATAATGTCAAATCTTTGATATTGTTCCATAAGAAATTTGGAAAAGAATGTGGCACATTAAATGTATATTCTAATAAAATTAAAAAGCCTTGAAAAATATGTCCCAGATACTTGTGCTTTAATCCATTATGAGTAATGTTTTAGACTGTATAGTTGAGAAAATAAATGTTGTTTAGAACCCCACATCTCAGTGATTTATTTAATCAATGTTTATTTCCCACTCTAAAAGGTCTAAAGTGAACAAAATCTAATGGTCAGGCAGGTATACTGTGTGACTTACATCTGAGATAGTTTTCAGTACTCTGGGGTTCCTGCATTTCATGGGTTTTAAGAATCATTTTTCCTCTACAATTTGTTAGTATCACAAGAGTACATGTTTCCATCAAAAATATCAACATTAGTCTCCCAGACTTTAGAAATCTTCACTTTGTGATGGTGTGCTTTGGGAGAGGCATTAGCTTTCAGAATCAGTTTCAGCCTTCAGCACACTTGTTCATGCTACTTGCCATCTTGAAGTATTTTTGCCAGCAAAAAGTATGCTTAGAGAGTTATTTTGTTTATGGAGACAAACTTGAATTTTTATTTAACTTGCCTCTTGGCTGATTCATGTCTCTTAACCAGTGATGAATTTCTATTAATCATTTTACATGAATAATAATTGTAAAGGCATATTTAATAGAATAAAATTATAAGTAAAAAGAGAATGAGCCATTTTGCCTTCATTAGGATTGCCAAATGAGAAAGAAATTTAATGTATTTTAAATATTTGTAATTTAAAATTATTGTACTTAAAATATTATAGCAATACATTTAAAACTGTTTCTTTATCTTAAAATATATGATTGAAACTTTATAACTTAAAGATTATTTTTTTAAACCTGAACTCAATGAATCACATCTCACCAGGTGCAAAACTCAAAAATGAAGGCAGAGAACTTGTATATTAAGAACAAGATTATTTTTTTTAAAAAAATAGATGGCTATTTTAAAATCTGAAAGATAATGTTGAAAAGATCCTTCAGAATGAAAACAGAAGATTAGACAAGGAGATTAAATTTTCCTAACATGATTCTAAAATGAGAGAAATGAGATATGGAAAAGGGGAGACAGAACATGAAAAGATAAAATTCCCTACTGCTGAGTGGGAATGTGAATCTTGAAAGAGTTTTAAGTCTTTCCACAAAGTAAAAAGTGATCATGAATAAGGGTGCCAAACCCACAGTTGTCCCTGTGTTACCACCAGTCTCTCTGTCTAAAGACACAGGAGAAGTTGTTTCATGTTTTTTCAGATAAGATTTAAAACTAAACATACAAGCCAGTCAACCTTTCTTTAAACTATGAGCTAAACATAAAGACCATGGTGTCAATACAGACTTTATATCCTGTGATATTACTGTGTCTGTGTTTTAAACAATTTCATCTGTTGCTTTATGAATTTTTAAAAATGACTGAATTCTGTAATGGAGTCCTTTGTAAATTACCTGATAAATTTTGAATAAGAAAAAGTTATCTACCATATCTAGGAAGGCATTAAAATTAATTAATCTATAGAACTAGAAGTAAAAGTGTCCCAGAAATGAATGTAAATTTGCTAGTTTACATTTAACTTCTGGATTCTTACCATGTATCCATTTAATTATAAGATTTGAAGAAAAATATTTTAAGACAGTTTGTACTAGTTATTTGTCTTGGCTAAGGGAAGTCAGACCTCTTAAGACCAACTCCATTCCTCTTTGATATACCCCTAAATGCTGTGTGGTCCTGCACTGGCTTTGGCCTTGTTTTTCAGTTCCTACTCTTCTGTAGCACTTTTTGTTCTGACATTATTTAAATAGTGCTCTCATTCTGGGTGGTTCTACACATTCTGTATTATCAGTAACAAGCACAGGGTAATCATTAATTATTGAAGAAATACGAAGGAAAATTACTTCTAAAAAATAGATAAAGAGAGCTAATTATTTTCTTTAACTTTTTTAAGACCTAAATATAATTACTCAAAAACTTGTTCTTCATTTTTTTTTGATGTCACACTGGAAAGACATGAGAGAGACACATGGACAGACACAGGGGATGTATAAAATTTTCTGAGGTTAAACCTTGTTGTGCACACCCATTTCTCATGTATTTGCTTAAAATTCTGAATTCTTTTCTCTAATATATAAAATCATTAAGATTTGGTAAATTAGAATGCTTATTAGTTTTGACTTTACATCAAAATTGATTGATATTTTCTTGCCAAGAATTTATTTATTTCATGATCCTCAGATTTTTGAGGCTTACTTAATATTCTTATCATCTTTCTCTTATGCTTGCATTACTCAGAGACAGAATTGCTGTATTCTTTCATATGTATTTCTTAAGAGCAAAAACTTCAGAGTATTTGTTTGGGTATCAAAGGTATTTTAAATTAATCTCATGGTAAAACAACTCTAAATACTCCTTTCTATGTTTTACATTTTCAAATTGAGGTTTTTTTCAGAGCATATTTTACTGAATATTTGTGTTTCACAATAACAGACTCAGAAATTTCAGTCACTAAAAGCCATTTATTTACTGATATACGTGCAATTTGGATTTTTAATTTTGTGCAGCTACAATCATATTTGATAATAATAGTTATGATGCTTTCATGAACAAAAGTATATTACAAAAATAGATGTATTTCACTATACCTTAATAAAAATGGACGTGTATATGTATCATTATTTAAATGTTTATTTTCACCTCTGGGTATATTTTACCAATATTATTATAAAATAAATCATATAGCATTTATTAATTTATGTTTATTTGGTTGTACCATATTTATTTATTATGTTATTGTTGTATACATATTACTGGTTAACACATTCTTTTTTTTTAAAGAGAAAGAGAGAGAATTTTAATATTTATTTTTTAGTTTTCAGCAGACACACATCTTTGTTTGTATGTGGTGCTGAGGTTCGAACCTGGGCTGCATGCATGCCAGGCAAGTGTGCTACAGCTTGAGCCACATCCCCATCCCCAGGTTAATACATTCGTAAAAAGAAAATGCTATTTGATAACCATAGTAATGGAATATTAAAGAGCTTATTAAACTACTCTTTTAATACATATTTTCTTTTATCTTTCTAAAACCTTCTAAAATGTGTAAATGTATAAATATACACATTAAGGAACAAGAGATCCTATGGCAATAAGTAATATATCAAAGAATCAAAACCTGATAAATTCAGTGCTAGAATTAACAGTTTTCCTGAATTGCAGGTCAACGATGTCTCTAATGCAGATAGTAAGCAAAACATTAAAATAACTAAATAACTGTAATTGAAATGATTCAGCAAACTATTTGGCATGACCATATATGGCCTCAATTTTAATCAAATATATATTAGATTTATTTATAATATTTAGGTTAATTTATTCCTTTATTTCCTCTATCTCTTCTTTGAGAAATGACCTCTAGTAAACAGCCTCATTTGGCCTCAGGATATGTGTACAGTAAGAAAAAAAGTCTCAAGAGTTCTATTATATTCATAATATATTCACATATTCCCAAGGCCTTTCACATACTAGTCAGTCACACACAGCAAGCAATTTGAAAGTTCATGAAGTTTTGCAATATAACATTGTTATCCTTCCAAGCCATTTCTAAGAATTCTGTGTGATTTATTGAAAACATCAAGGAAAATGAATATGTCTTTTTAAACCCAGAACTTGAAATGACACTGGACTCAAGAGATCAAGTTTATGAAGACAGGAGTTATGTGTTATGGCTTCTGTTTATCTGCAGAAGAGCTGTCAAGGTGAAAGGGGTTGTGTGAGAATGGCCTTAGGCCTGAACCTATGCAACTCCTGTAATGCCAGATTCATGAGACCCCAATAGACCTCCAGGAGCTGAATCTGATGTAGTCAGACAAGAGTGTTTATTGTAAGCTCAAGCCTGGACTCACAACCATTTCAGATTTAGTGGTCCCAAAGAGTGAGTCTTGACCCTTAATTCATTGTTAACAATTCATAGTTACAAATTGGCTCCATGGTAACAGCTGGCAGAGGGAGGAAGAAAGGGAAGAAGAAGTTCTCCTCTTTTCAAGTGTTGTCATTGAAGTGTTAACTTGCCCAGAACAGTGTAAGAAAAAGCTGCTTTTATGTGAACTTCTGCAGACTGTAAACTTCTGAGCCCCTCTACTTACATGCTGGGTATAAAACTCTGAAACTCCCTGAACTTGGAGGGATTGATTGATAACAGCAAAAGCTGTGCGTTCTGAACCTGGATGCAGCCAAATGAAACTGTTTCTTTCTATCTTCAGTGCCTTGCTTCATTTGTCCCTACAACAAACTGGGACACAGCACTGGAAGGACTACTGTCACATGTGATGAGTCAGGTTTTGCAAGAGAAAACACCAACTGGGCTGCTATCCCATACATCTTTCCCACTTAAAGTAGCAATCTGACTCTGATTATCACCCCCAAACCTCTCCCCACAACAAGAGGCCTTTACATATAAGGGTTTGCTGACTGTCCCATGTCAGTCACATGTTATTTGGAAGCCAATGACAGATCCACATGGCTCCACCACAGATGTTTTATCAGACACCTGCACTCCACTGCTCCAAGGCCAGTTCCCAGGAGGCTCCAACTCAATTGCATCTCTGTTCTACACCATTTTCATGAATTCCAGTCAATAAAGAAACTATCTGGTTCAGTCATGATGAGCAACAGGAGATCGGATGGATCTCCAGTTCAGAAATTCCTGGTCATGAGAATTTCAAATATTTCACTGTATTGGTCTAGACATCATTCAAGGATGAAGTAGGTGGCACTGTGGGTCTCAATTCTTTCAGGAACCATTAGGTGTGAGAAAACTCCATTCAAAGAATAATATATATGAGAGAAAGAGAGAGAGAGAGAGAGAGAGAGAGAGAGAGAGAGATTAAAGACATGTAAAAGGAGCAATAGATATGCAAATTCAAATTCTTAATGGAATATATATCATTCAAAGATCACGAAAATATTTATTTGACTTTACATAGGGTTATGTATAAACTTGTTCAAATATGGAGCTCACCATTGGTTGAACTTTCAGTTCCCCTGGGGTTTGGTGGAAGTGATCTGTTCATGGAATTTGTATTTGCCAAAGTCAGAATACTCACATGAATGTACCTGTGATAGCAGGAAGGGCAATCTATATGTATATAACAATACATGTTCTTACCCAACCTACAGAGAAAGGGAATCCATAAGTTATATATTTGTTAAATTTGACGATACATGGAGAAGCATTAGAATGAAAATGTGACTTGTGATATAACACATACCCTTGATAAAGCAAAAGGAAAATCAAAATACACAATTCCTCCTATGAACTTTCTGCATTTCTCTATTTTAGGTTTGCTTTTATGCATATGTTAGGATTAGTACTCAGAGTCTAGTAGGGTATGGGTTAGGGTCAGAGATTCAATACTTCAAAGGGAAAATATTAAAATCAATCCAATGTGTATATGAACATGTGCTACACAAGATCAGCTCCCACTGTCATCCAGAAAAATGCCTTGACATTACCATCACCCCAAGTTATACACAATTAGAGGGAGAAGAAGAAGAATATCTGTGAATACATACTGGAATGGAAAATGCTCAGCAGTTCACAACCTTGTAGGTGGCAGAGGAGATTACAGTGACTGAGCCTTTAATCTCTCCTACTCTTGGTTGTGCCCTTCCAAAACCTGATCTCAGGTAGTATTTTACTGAGTCTCTGGAAACAAAGAATTGAGAAACAGAATGCATTAGTGGAAAGCTTTCCAGCACTCATCCTGGTGAATATATGAATAGACTGCTGCTTGCTTTGCAGATGGGAAAGACCTACTATGTTCCTAAGTTCCTGTATTTTTCCTGAATTTTGGCCACTCTCCAGAATGGGCTTGTGGTTTTGTGTCCAAGATATGTACCAGCTCCAAGCTCTGTGAAATGGCCATTTCCTGGATTGTTGAAAGGAATTTCAAGCATCTTAGAAAACTCAGAAATCAGTGTGACCGGTAAGGGTCTCAGTGGAGAAACCCTGCTTGGCTAGATAGCAACTCAAGTAGCATCATCAGGAGCTGTCAGTGCCATAGTGTACATCTTGTGCAGAAGTCTGTCCCCCAGCTGTGTTCTTACCTATTGTTCAATTCCCCTGCAAGTAAGGAAGGTCTTTGCCTCAGGCCACACCTTTGTGAAGCCTCAAGAAAACAGTTTCAAAATGGAAATTAAGGGGCCTCACCTGTGGTTTTTTGGTAAAGTGCTTTGTGAAGGGATGTGTTTGAATCAACCTCTTGGCGCTGGGTGAGGCTGTGGCTTAGATTCTCAGCACCCCATGAAACTAAATAAAGATCCCATATGTCCATCCAAAACTAAAATTACAGAAAAGAACAGTAATTTTGGATTAAGTCTTTCACCTATTTCTGGTAAGGCTCCTGACCTCCATTTAGTTTGAAAAGGGATTTATTCATCAAATGAGGTGTTCCAAGCCCTGAAGTAGCTAGCATATAAGTGGTTGTGTTTTCTGCCTTGGACTTTGAATAGCTGGGATAACAGGTATACACCATATCATTACACATAAAGAATATACCCCCAGCAGTCAGTAGGCTTCTAATTTGAGAAGTAGGGCAGTATTAAACAAATTCTTCTACTTAATCTCATCTAAAATTAGTCAAGTTCCCAATGAAGCTACAGAAACAAAATTTCTATCAATATTCTCTATTGATAGAAATTTTTATTTGCCAAACTCAGTTGTAGTCATATCCTATGGAGTGATAGTCATATTCTATCACTAACTTTAGCATCCCAGATCTGGTCTCTTTATTTGTCAAAGCCAGCTCCCCAGTTTCTTCTCTGCCTCAAGGCGTCCCATTCCCATTGGTGATCCCACTGCCCCTTATTTAAGGCAGTGTACTCTCACTTCTGTAACTCCTCATGCTCTGTCTAGTGAGTGTCTCCTTCAATTATCTGTTCACAAAAAGAACCTTGAACTACAAACCTTGTCATTGCATCCATCTTGCAAGAAAATCTTTCATGATTAGAAGTTGAAAACAACTAGAAATAGAAGAAAGAAAAACAGCTGGATGATATAGTGTATACCTGTGATCCCAGCTATTCAAAGTCCAAGTCAGAAAACACATAAGTTCTAAACCACCCTGAACCCCTTGACCAGATTCTGTCTCAACCTTTTTAAAAGGGTCAGGATTTAATTCTGTTGCTGGGAGTATGCATGTCTAGTATATGTGAGACCATGAATGCAATTCTTGATACTGAAAAAAATGAAAAATGCAAACAACAACAAAATAAAGATCACACATGAGAAATTACCTTCTAATACATTAACTAATCAAAAAAACAAAATATTTTCTTCCCAAAATGGAAAGAAGACAATTTTACATGCTTTCACTTGTTCTTTTTAACATATTAGAAATCCTGGTCAGATCAATCTGAAAGAAGTACAGGCAGAGGGCATGCCAAATGGAAAGGTAGAAGTATAAAAACCTCTGTTTATCAGTGAGATAAAGTTAAATCTGGAGAATCTCAAGATTCCAAGAAAATAATCACCACAATGAATAAATTCAGCAAAGGTGCCAATACAAAAACCCCACACACACAAACTGTGTTTCTATACACTAATAATAAATATTTATATATATGAAAAGAAAATCAAGAAAACAATTTCATCTGACAAGTAAAATAAAATGTAATACTACACCCAATGTATTACTACCCAATCAAGTAGATCAAACGTGAAAACTTTAAAACAAGCAATGAAACTTAGAATAACAACAAAAAGTGAAAGATATCAAATGATCATGGGCAGGAACACTTAAACTTGTTAACATATCAACACTATCCAAAGAAATCTACAGTTTCTGTTCCATCCCTAAAAATTTCCTAACTTCTTTTTTTCATGAATACCATTTTTATTTCATGTTTTTATTTACTCATATTCGTTTTACATGAGAGTAGAGAATATTTTGATTTATTCGTAAAAACATGGAATGGATCTTATTCTAATTAAGATCCCAGTCTTGTTGTACATGATGCAGAAATTATTCATTGCAAAAATTTAAAATTCCATCCTAAAATGATAGGGAATGTGAAAACAACCAACTTCAGGAACATTTTGAACAAGAACAAAATTGGTGGTCTAACCTGTCATAATTTCAAGACTCCATGCTATAAATTTACCAGTCATACAAATACAAAATATAGAAATGTTGATTAATAAAACAGGGTAAGAAATTCAGAAATGAAAGAAAATAAGTTCTCAAGTGATTTCTGTCAATAACATTCCACGGAAATTGACAGTATTTTCCACAAATACTGTTGAGAAGACTGAAATGATAGCAACACATGAAACAAGGAAGTTGGGCCCTTATCTGACACCATGGACTTAAATTAACTCAACATAAATAGGGGACCTAAATGTAAGATCTGAAATATAAAACTCATAACACACAATAGAAAAAGCCCATGACAAGGGATTTTTGACAGAGACTTTTTGAACAGCACATCAAAAGCACAGGCACCAAAAGGAAGAAACAAACTGAACTACATCAACCCAAAAACTTTGATTCATCAATGGACACATTCATTAGTGAAAAGATGACTCACTAAATGCAAGAAAGCATTTGAAAATTATATTTGTGATTAGAATTTAAGATCTATGATATAAAGAGCCCTTATACCTCAATAAGAAGAAAACAGCAAATCAATATTAAAATGGGAAAAGGACTTGCACAGATATTTCTCCAAAGAAGATATGCAAATGGCTGAGAAGCACATCGGAAGATGTTCAATATCAATACTAAGTGGAGAAATCAAAATCAAAATCAAAATCAAAATGAGATCCAGCTTCAAACACAAGATGAAACAGAAAGAAACAGAAAACAGAAAAATCCCTGATCGGCTCCCATTCTCCAGTCCAGGAACAAAGAGGCACATCCACCCACAACCACAACTAAAACAGAAAACACCAGTGCTGCTGAGAATGTGATGGAGCCAGAACCCAAGTGAGTTAGAATGCAAAGTAGTGCAGGCTCTATGGGAAACTGATTGTTGGTTCCCCAAATTATCAAAAGGATCATTCAAATGACCCTTCAATTCTACTTCTTTTGAAGAGATATTTATATGCTTGTAATTACTACAGGGTTATTTATTATACTCAAGGGTACATTGAGGAAGAATTTTTTTATTTTTAGCTGTGCATTATAGTTATACAAAAGCATGGAATATAGTTTGTTCCAAGTCAGTCTCGAGAACTTGCCCTTTCCCTCCCTTCCTCCCTGACCCAGTTTCCTTTCTTCTTCTATACTGGTCTTCCATCCATATATTTATAATTTTCTTAACTCGTGCTTTACAGATATACATAAAGATAAAACTCACTGTGGTCTCTTCATATATGTATATAGGATAGTATGGTCAATTTCATTCTACAATTTTGCCCTTTTCCTATCCCAAGGAAGAATTTTTTTTTTACATGTAGCACATGATGAAGCATTATTTGGTCTAAAAAACAAAGAAAATCCTGACTGATAGTAGAGTAGGGATGGACCTTGAGAATACATACTGTATGATCCTACTTATATGAAGTACAGTACACAGAATAATTAAAATAATACAGAAAGGAGAATGGTGACTTCTTGGAGCATGAGGGAAATTGATGATTACTGTCTAACAAATGAGCTTCAATTTTGCAAGATGAGAAAAGTTTTGTGGCTGCATGCTGGTTTCCAAAAATGGAAAAAATAAGTGTAATGAACACCACTGATGTGCCTTCCCAAATAGCTGACATGGCAAAACTTTGCTGTGAATATTTGAAAATGTATATAAAATTAAACTCATTCGGCTTATTTCCACACAAACAAAAACCAAGTAAATTCTCCACTAGTAGAAACTTATTAAAAGGAAGTTCTCTATGAGTAGAAATGTGAAAGGATCATTCAGGTTGAAAGGATGAATCACTCACTTGGTCATGCAAAGAAAAAAAGAATACAATGAGGGTAGCTCCACAGGAAAATTTAAAATAAGTATTATTGTACAATCAATTCTTAACTCCTCTCCTAATCTGACTGAGGTACAGTGGTGTAATAATTATAGAGCTTGTGATGTTGCCAGAGATGCACACCATGAGGCCAGTCATGTGCACATATGGGCCTAGGACACCACCAAGCTGGGAGGGCCAGTGGAGACTTGGTCTTAGGGTCTCTGTCTTTGTCTTGGCAGAGGGAAAAATGCAAGGGAGGATGCAACATGTGGGCAAACAAACAACTCTCTCAACAATTGTCCTTGAATCTGTGAAACTCCTGGCAGTTTTCTTCCAGAGTCAGTCCCTTTGAATCACAATGGCCATACCTTACATCTTGGAGAAAAAGGTCCCCCCACCACTCCTGAGGACCATCCCTAATCAGCTCCCATCCACCAGCCCAGGATCCAAGAGGCACATCCACTCACCACCACAAGTAATGTAGACAGATGTCAGATAAGAATGAGAACGCAGAAATCACTGTTGGAGCTCCAGATCAACAGGAACAAGCATTAGTGCTCTTGGGAAAGGCTTGCCATAACCAATGTGTTTCTGCCATCCCTTACGGCCACAGATGCACACATGCCACCCAGCCACAGAGACCTGTGAACACCTCTTGCTGAGGCACATACATGGAAAGATGCACACTCATTAAAACCCCTTCCACCACAGATATCATTAAAACACCTCACATTTAGAAACAGGTGCATGACCCACAACTCACTGCCATCCCAACAAAAACTCAGATGCATAAATCACCTTTATCCCTGCTTTCCCCGAATACACACACCACCACTTCCTTTCTAAAAAACTATACTCATACCCACAAATACACATGCCTGTTATCACCCAGGTACTGACGGACATGCAATTATAATGTATACTTTTCCAATGCAGGCTTATATATTCCTATATACTCTACACTTCCTGAAGGCATGCACATGATATAACCAAACACTGAGTATTCATGCACCCAGAAATACAACATACAACCCCCCTACACACACACACACACACACACACACACACACACACACACACACACAATAAACCCTATTTGTTACCAGAAGTCACATAAACAAAACCCTAAGTACTCTGGAAAATCTCACAGACTTGATCCTCTCATCAGAAATACAATATACATAAAAATCTCTTTGAACTTCCCCAAGATTGAGTGGAACCAGAAATACCCTGATTACAAAAATGTAACATTCTTAACCCTAAATGACACAGGTACAACCACCCACATACACACATAAACATGAGTCCTTATTCCCAGAATCACTTGATACGCAAACACCAACTCTGAAAAACACATAAATTTTCCCAACCCTCTCCAAATGTACACAACAATGATGTCACCTACAATCTACTCATTGTCATTTCCCAAATACATACATAACACATGTGTGGCCTTAATACACATATTTTACCCTGCACTCTAATCTCACACCCTTCCCTAAATAAAAAATTAAATTAAATTAAAAAAACAATATTTTGTGAATATCAAAAAGTATTCACCAAAATACTCCATTCAAACACTCTTCTTAATAATTATTCACAAGTCCCACCATGACATAATAACCCATATACACTGTCAGTACCCAATCCTCCTAACTTGTATTCCCATATAAATATAACTTCTATATTATCTCAGTGGAAACACACACTACCCATCTACTGTTTGAGAATGAATACTCAGCCATCACACTTCCTAAATACATTCACAGTCCTAGATTATACAAGTCTGGAAACACACGTGTCCATCTGAATCTACAAATCCACAGTACTCCCAAAGACCCAAAGTACATGCAGTCAGTCTCTCACTATTAAAGGGCACAGAACTCACTATTAATATACAAAACTGCTCATTCTTTCTGATATACTCAGTTAACAGCACACAACACTGTGGAGCTCTGAAAATTCTCAATAGCATAAACTTCCTATCTTCCAGCTGCCTGAGTGTAAACCCAGAGTTCCTCATGCCCAAATTAAAACAAATGCACAGCAAAACCCAAACAATTCCAATCAAAAACCTTACTTACAAACTCTCACACATATTCCAGTCGCCTCCATGAAACACTTAAAATAGACATGAAGTAGGACTGAAGAGGCTGGATACCACAGGAATTTTCAGAAAGCAGGTTTATTGGCTGTTGCCAACCAGTCCAGAGTGTGGCTCATGCCTGAAACATTCTAGGGACAGATAATTTCAAAATATTTTGAATTTATGTCCCATGGGGGAAAAGGGCTTGAAGATTAACTTGACAAGTGTTTTTCATTCCATTCTCTAGGCCAGACAGAGGTTTCACACGTATTTACCAAAAAAAAAAAAAAAAAAAAATTGGCATTTACAAGAAATAGGAAGCTACCAACCACAGTAATCTTTGCATACTTGCTGCTGATCTGACAAGAGAAGAAGCTTAATTATGGCAAGGGTCTTTTGGTTGAGAGTATCTGGTGTGCTTCAGATACACATATCTTCAGACCACACATCAATCAGTATCACCGAAAAAGCAATCACACAAACACTCCCTAAGTAACTGAATGGAGCAAAAAAATTACTTATTAACATGACAACAATTTGTATTCTCAAAAGAAAACATTTACAATCACCTCTATGTTGCAAACATGCACATACACAGAATGCCTCAGAATATGAAGTTCAACAACAAATCTCAGATGTACAGACACTGCTAACTCCTCCTACATACTCATAAAAGACACCCCTCCATTCCCAAGAATAACATGATCATCTCAAAGCCCTAAACAAGAAAATACACAGCAGTCCACTTGAGACATTATCAACAGAATCTATACACATCTATGTGCCACATATACATAATTCCAAACACCCCAACATACCCCATGATTCCATTCTCTCCAAATCTCTGAACACCAAAGATTATGTCCCTAAATTCTGACCTAGACATCATGAACATACACATACATTCTAAAATCTGAAAATGCACAGATCCAACACATAATAGTAAGACAACATCCTAACTCCTCTCAAATGCATTCACAATAGTCCACAATGCAAACAACACCTACAGATGCACCACTAAAACCCTAAACACATGTCCTGCCAGAAAGGTACTCAGCCAACAATAACCAAAGAAATCACTCAGAAAATATTTACACACGACAAAAAAAAGTCCCACAGAGGAGAAATTATTGTGTCTTGTTTCATATGCTTTCCATACTTATACACATGAAACACATGAAAGCACAAAGTCCTGGTGCTAGAGGGACAAGTTCTTGTGTTCTCTCTCTCTCTCTCTCTCTCTCTCTCTCTCTCTCTCTCTCTCTCTCTCTCACACACACACACACACACACACACACACAAACAAACACGCACACACATATACAGAACATTACATACATAATCTGAACACTGAAACACCCAGTTCAAGGATTTATCTTGTGGGCCCTGCACACAGAGGTAGAGGGGTGAAGATGCAGATTTCAGGCACATACCTTGCTGTTGAAAATGTAAGAAAATATAAAATTGCAATGGAGAGATCACATTCTCTCCTATAAAACTGAAAGGTACTTGCCAGCCACTCAATAACTCTTCAATATAGAGAAAACTCTTCAAATAATAAGAGAGTACTCTCAGATATTGCTTCTGGCGATGAAGGTACTCTGGGACATTTAAGGGGTTTCTAAAAGAGAGAATCACCCCAAATAGATTCTTTTGAGTATCTACCATCAGCCCAGATGGATGTCTTCTAGCTAGAGAGCAAGACCATTGTGCAATGTGTGTTCCAATGCCAGGGCTAGGCTTGTTCACCTGCGCTCCCCCCTAAGCCACATCAGCTCCAATTTCTGAATGGGGTCTGCAGTGTTCTCACACAAGAGACCTTTGGCATCATTACATGCCCAAATTCTAACCTGAAGATATTACTGGCATGTTTGTTGGTCAAAAAATTAGTGAGTAAATTGTCAGCTTTTCTGTGTTACCTTCAGACAGAAGAGGTGAATCTGGTTAGAGGAAGGTCTGGGGCCTCTTATATTTTGGACAGCAGCTCTCCTAATCACTTTCCAAACCAGTGATAATATACCTGAGATCACCACATTCAAAGGTGCAGAGATTTATTTTGGCTCATGGTTTCAGAGATTAGAGTCCATGGTCACTTGGCCCACTTACCTCTGGACCTGTAGCAAAGCAGAACATCTGGCCAAGAGTGTATGGCATAGGAAAACTGACCACCTCATGGCTGCTGGGAGGCAGAGAGAGACAGAGACAGAAGTGCATTAGGGTCCCAGTACCCCATTAGTGGCACATCCTCAATGAGGTAATTTTCATCAAATGGGCCCCAGTTTCCACAAGCTTCCAACACCTCCCAATAATGACTTCAGCTTGGAACCATATATTTAAGAGTGAGCTTTTGAGGAACACCAAATGTTAATGCTAGAACATCTACCCCTTGTCCCCAAAAGCTCATGTCTGTCTCACAGCAATAAATAATTAGAAATAAATAAATAAACAAGCATTTGGACTCCAAGAGTCCACAAATATCAACAGTGCATTCTCAATAGTTTTTGCCCAAAGTCTCTTCTGAGACTCAAGGGAACACAGTGACGCTGAACCCTGAATTGAACGTTTTTTTTTTCTGCCATTCTCTTCTTTTTAATTCATGAGTATAGCTTTCTTTTCTCCCCACACCCTCAACCCTATCTTAATGACTAACCATTAAGTCAGTTAAAAGCACGAAAGTCAGTTAAAAGGGCCCTTGCACTGGGCACCTTACTATGTCACAGGAAATGTCCAAATTAAAAGGTATTGGCAGAAGTGTACAGAAGACACTGACTAGGAGGGAAACCAGACACACACACCTTCAGAATTGCAAGCATATAAAAAATCACATTATCTTAGATTCACAGGTTTGGGATGTGTCAGGGTCCACTGGACCCAGATATAACCCAGAGAATCCCACCTTCTTTAAATAACAGTTTTTTAAGAGAGAGAGAGAGAGAGAGAGAGAGAGAGAGAGAGAGAGAGAGAGAATTTTCTAATATTTATTTATTAGTGTTGGGCAGACACAACATCTTTATTTTTATGTGGTGCTGAGGATCAAACCTAGCACTGCACACATGCCAGGCGAGTGCGCTACCACTTGAGCCACATCCCCAGCTCCTTAGTGACATCTATTTTTAGTTGTCTATCAATATTTATTGATTTATATATGGTTCTAAGAATTGACCCCTGTGCCTCACACATGCGAGGCAAGCTCTCTACCACTGAGCCATGACTCCAGACCCCTCTGAAGGACAGTCTGTCAACACTAGTAACCTGTGCTTGTGTCCACCTGCCCAAGACTGCGAGAACAATTCCACATTACACACTGTATACACTTTCACTCAGCAGTACTAAGCAAGATGAAACCAGGAGCTAGCCATTCATCTCTGAAATGCTGAATTGTTGCCAATGAAGCCTTTTCCTCTCCCACCTCTCTGCCTCTTCAGTTACTGACTTTCATGAGTGGAAGCAAAGCAGCAGAATCAAACCTTTTGTAGCTGCATTGGCTGCAATCCTCATTAATAATCAAAAAAAAGTTAACACATTTCAAAGATACATCTACGCAGGGGAAACACAACTAACCCCAAAGGGAAGAAGAGGACAGCAGTAAGGAGAAGACTGAAAAAGCACAGCAGGGCACACGTTAAGTCTAGTGCTCCATTAAGTCTAGTGCTCCAGGTGTGAAACTAGGGCACCTGATGGTGTAATATGGGTGCCCTAGAGCTTGAGCATCCTTACCCCTCCAGCTTGGTCTGATGTGGGACCACTCCCTAGAACTTCTGTGCTCACTGACTTTCACTTACCTGAGCAGGGGTTCATAGGCCTGCCACTGCTAACTTCCACCACAACACTGGCTCCACTCTCATAGTTTGATAATCACTGTTTTGGGGGTTACTGGGTTGCACTCTGAATATGATATGCACATCCTGTTCACCAGCGTTTCCTCTGAAGTATGAATGCAAACCTTCACAACCCCTCAACTCTTCACTCTGTAAGCCTGATAACCAGCATCACATGGACAATAACAAGGTCAGCTGAGAATGAGGACAGTAGCCAGACCCACCTAGACCATGGCCTCTGTTAGCCCATATGATGTTAGTTACACAGCAAAATGAATCTGGACATAGGATTCTGAGGCTGCCTTTTGCACGCAGGGCACCCTGGTAATCTCTCCACAAGTCATTGAGCCAGCTAAGGGTGGTGTCCTTCCCATTCCTGAGACGCCGAAAGATGGCTTCTGTGTAATGGAACTAATCTCTTTACCAAGCACACCATCTTTGGCCCCAACATTACAAAGTTTTCATTTCTGGAAAACCTGCAAGTATTTTAAATCTTTCTACCCTGGCTTTTGCTCCTGATCCCCATGGTATATCAGGCTGAAAGCAGAAAAATATACCCAGGCCATATCTCAAATGCTGTACTGCCTTTAATATTCCCTGCTGGATAAATTAGTCTGTGTTTTAGTTGCCTTTTACATCACTGTGACCAAAAAAATCTAACAACAACAATTAGAGCAGGACAAGTTGATGTAGCTCATAGTTTCAGGTCTCACTCCACTGACCACCAACTGCATAGCTCTGGGGCCATGTTGAGGCAGAACATAGTGGGGGAAGTGTAGGGAGTGGGAAAGCAGCTCAGCATATGGCAATGAGGAAGCAGAGAGAGAACTCTGCTCACCAGGGACAAACTATGAACCCTGGATCCGTTTCCTCCACTTGATCCTCCTCTTTGTCCTCAGCCTGGGCGGGCTTATCGATCTGCCTGTGGTTGACTGGGAAGGCGAGAACAGGCCCATGGTGTGGCTTAACCTTTGTATTAGACCGCCTTGGGCCAGCTTGGATTGACTCTGTGCCTAAGGCTAATGAGCGGAGCTCAGAGTCAAGGCATCTTAATTCTTTTAAAAGTTGGATCTGTTCCCGTCTATGTTGGAGAGACTTACGCAAGGGAGCCAGGTTAGGCAAGGTAAGTGGAGAAAAAATATCTGATGGGGCAGTTGGCCCCTGAAGGGCCAGAGCACAAAAGGCAGGAGGGATATAGGAGGGAGGTGGATGGGTAAGTCCTATAGGCTGTGGCAGGGTCCTGAGGGTGGCGAGTCTTCTGAATGGTAGCGAGCTGCTTCCTTCTCCAAGGTAGCCTCTTCCCCAGGTGTCAATGTGTCTCTGGGATTTAAAACTGGATAAAGGCGGTTGGCAGCTGTTGGAGCCTTATTCATTAGGGTGGGATTTTGAGTGAGTCCAGGAAGGTTCCCAGGGTCCTGGGAAGGATCTATGTCTATGCTAACTGAAGGGCATGCCTAGGGTGGACGAGAGGGATGAGAGGTCTTTTGCATAGCCTCTTCCCCAATCCTGACAAGTTTTAAGGTACCATTGTCAAAGGGTGAATTTTTAAGAATTTCATTTTGTTCCAGTAAGAAAAGGTGGGAACAGGCACCTTTTCTTGGCCAAAGGATTCATAATAATCTTTTAAACAGTCTCCTACTCTAAGCCATCTTTTACCATCAATGGTCCCTTCAAGGGGAAACCACGGACACAATTCTCCTATGTATGAAAAGAATAATTTTAAGTCCTTTTTCTTAACACGTGCCACTCGTGTCTTGAGGGCCTCCTTGAGGCCTGACCAAAACAAATCATGTGACGAAACTGCTCGTCCCATGGTGGGTCATTCACTGTGCGTCGTCCCCACTCTCCTCCTGGATCTGTTTCTCCGTCATGTCTTCCAAGGCGATCGCGAGCTCCGCTTGGCCAAGTCTCCCTGGAGGACGGCGTTCCTTCTCAGTCAAAGGCTCGAGCCCCAATTTTTGGGCGCCAAATGTTCTGACCCGCAGGACACATCAACGTGGGCGGTGAACCTAGGTGGGGAGGAATGAAGGGACAAGAGACATGAAGGATGACAGCAAGACAGGAGTTCTGATCAAGCTGCAAACTTTTATTTTTCACACAGGGGTATTTATATGCTGGGGATGGGGAAGCTCTCTAAACAGCAATTGCTGGATGTGGGTGGTAATACTGCCAGCTGCAAGATTTCTGATGATCCTGATAACCACAGGATGTTCCAGGGAGATAGGTAGCTGCAGGATGTCTCCCAGGCAGGATGTCTCCCAGGAGGCTGTTTCTTGTAAATGTCATTCTATTCTTTGAAGGAGAATTTCCTTCTAGCCCCTGACACCATACCTCCCACAAAAAAGAAAATGCATTAACAGAAAAGAGTTCACACTGATCCTTCCTGAATTCCCCACCCCACTCCACCCACAACATCCAAAAATGGCCTTAATAGTCATTGCAGCCACGTTGATGCAGCACCTCCTATGTGCTAGGGACTGCTCTGCATAAATAAACCCCAGGAGACACACCAGTGTCTCCATTTAAGAAAGAAACTGAGGCAAAGAGAGATTTATTAACTTACCAATGATCACACAGCTCAAAAGAGGCCCATAGGGGTTTTAAACCCGGGCCATTTGGTTTTACTCCAGACCCTTCAGACCAAAGATGCAGTAAGTGGGAGGAGAACATCAGACAAATGATCCACCTATGGCAGGAGGAGACTTGGGTGAGTGGAGCCTTCTTTGACACAGACAGTGTCCCCTCTCGGGGGATGCCTCACCTGGTCCTGAGAGGCCCACTCAGCCTGGGGGAGAAGAGATCCCCCTGCAAGCCTTTTGGTTTAAGAGAATGTTCACTTACCTGAGCTGCAATGTCTCCACTGCTCTGAGGAGTTGGGGCCACGTCCTGTCAGAGATCCTTAAAGGTGACCTCATTTTAAGGAAACAAGCCTGTGGCCAATTGTCCGAGATTTACTAAGTCAGGGGCGAGCACAGGCAGCCAGCAGAGGGGACACCATTGAAGAGATGAGCCGGAGCAGGGTCCAGGGGCCTGGAGCACGGCCTGGGCATGGCCCAGTGGCTCCCAGCTGACATCCTCCCTGTCCGGGAGATCCTGGAAACTGCCTTCATGGTGATTTTCAGGTGCATGCATGGGAGGCCCTACTTGCTCCAGCTTCAGGGTAGGACAGGGAAGATTTCAGGCCTCATCAGATTATGGGCATGAGCAGGATGGTGGCCAGCAGGTGAAGACATCAAGGGCCTCCATCTCACAGCAGTTTATGCATTGTTTGTTGAGCCCCTACCATGCATCATATGGATGTAGCTGGAAAGTGGATGTTAAGCATGTGTAAAGGACCTGAGGCAGCAGTGGGCTTGGTACATTTGAGGCTGTGTGCGGAGTTGAGGATGGCCTGAGCCAGGATGTGCCTGGGGATAGCTGAACGAGATGAGGCAGTTTGGGAACTGATTGACTTCTTTCCCTTGTGCTCCACCTGTCGAACAAGCAAGGCACAGAGATGAAGATCTTTCACATGACAGATGAAGAGTCTGAAGGTCAGAGTGGTAAAGGCATTTTCAGGTCCCGAAGGTTACACATGGCGGAGTTGGAATTCTCACCCAGATCTGCCTCTAGAGCAGTTTATGTGTCCCTTCTAGCATGACTTTCTGACAAGTCCAGATGCACCCAAACTCAACCTCCTGTATCTGGTTTGAAGAGTCTCAGGTACATGAGTCATATAAGGCCTTGATAAGTCCTTCTGCAAAGGAAGTTTCTAATATTTCTTTAACCCAGCACTTGCAACGTTCATTTGAACATAAGATCCTTATAAATGTGACTAGAATGAAGACATTTCAGAAGTGACCTTGGGATACACTGGTCTTGGTAACCCACAGAAGTCTCAAGTGGTCTTCCTGATTTTGGGGAAGAGAATTCTGGGTATATTTTGGAGACTCAATAAGATGGTGAAGGGATGGAGAGAGATTCAAAGGACTAATGGGGGTATTTCAGAGTGGGAAGGGATCCCTAGAAGGACCCTAAGTGGGACTCTTGAGAGATTTCCTCCCTCGCTTCAGAGAACAGTACCAGGGCCCGTGAGGGTAGGATAGGAGTTGGAGACTGTACCTGAGGTGGACCATCTTGGTCGGGAGTGAGCTCCCCACCACCAGCAGTGTGCAATTAGAAACTGTTGCATTACACTGCTGAAGGTCACTTCCTCTAGGATTCTGGGCTTCGGGGTAAAGAAAGCCACCCCACCTGGGCCATGCTCAGTCCCCCCTTCTCTCCAGAGTGGGCACAAACAAGCCAGACATGGCACATTCATGACATTAGGAAAATCCTTATAAATAAAATAGTTACTATGAAAGCTGATGAGCTCTCCACAGTCCATCTCCTCTCAACAGGAATAATGCCAAGCCCGTGACTCCAGTGTCACCTCCCGCCATCGACTAGAGGAAACCCTCATTTTAAGAAGTATAACAAGAAAAGTGAGTGACAGTCTATTGACATTTTAAAAAGTGTGTGAGCAGTGGGGGCATGACTGGCTGGAGAGACGCAGAGACAGGAGGAGAGAGGAGCCACACCAGTCCCTTCCATCTCCGCTCAACCTGGAGGGCTCAGGCACCTCTGTCGCCCAAGGGCTGAAGCTCGGTGTTTTCTTCACCAAGAAGGAGGTCGAGGTGGGAAGGGGTGGGTGCGGGCCAGGGCCATGAGCCTGCTGTGCCCCAACTCCTAGGTCAGGGTCCCCCCTGAAGGGGCTCTGGTGGCTCTGGGGGACTGTCCTGGAAGGGCAGGCAGGGAATCTGGCCAATGGAGACCAGGAATCAGGTCCCCTCAGCTTTCCAGCCAGGCTGCGGCTCAGGGACACACACGGACCTGCCTTGTTCTGGCACCACTGCCACCTGCCCCCAGCGACACCTGCACCTCTGGAGTGAGCGCAGCCCGGGGTGGGTTGCAGAGGCACGGGACGGATGTCCACGGAGACCATTCTAGGGAGGACATGGGCCACCTCTACGCCCTTTCCAAGGTGAGGGGCGAAGGTGATGGGCCTGGGGATTCGCTGGGCACCGACAGGGACAATGCCCTGGGGATTCGTGGGCTCCAGGACTAAAGCCAGCCTCGGGCCTACACCGTGTCGGCCTGTCACACTGCGCTCCTAGTTCAGCACGCATACACACATGCATGCGTGTGGGCCAGCGCACGCTCACTAGCGTGGATGTCACACCCCTGCACCAGCATCACTGCCCGAGCAGAAGGGACTGGCAGGGTCGGTCCACCTGCACATGCGCAGACCATGATGCATGCACCGACCCCCCACGCCCCTTCTGTCTTACTCATGAGCCCACTTACGTGCACACAGGGGGACAGACCCTCGTTCTGCCCTGCGTCCCACACTCCCAGCAGGTGCCCATCCAGCACAGGCCAAACACACGGGGCATAGCGCACCCAGGCACGGTGGCCTCCCTACCTCCCAGCACCCAACCTCGTGGTGCCCCACTTACTGATCAGTGTTTGAACAGCTTTCCTGTGTCTCCTGAGTGCTGGGGGAGCAGGCCACGGATGGCCTCGAGGGAGAATGTCACCCTCTCCAGCCCCTCCTGCCCCCAGCCCGCCTTTGTCCACCAGGACAGCGCTCGGGGGGACCCTGCTGTGCTGCCCTCTTAGCTGGCTTCCCTGCCAGGGCCCTGGGCAATGAATGAGCCTCGGGCATCCCTCCTGACCCCATTGTCCTTGCCCACGCCTTATCAGTTGGCACAGGTAGAGAGGACAGGGGCTGCCACTCGGGGAGGCCTGTTCTAGAAGCATCCACCCATCCCTCCCCTTCCTCTCCACCCGCCCAGCCCCTCACATCTGCTGGTGGCCCCACCTCTCAGCCATTGTCCAGGCTGTTCCCCGCCCCCAACTCGCCCCTTAGCAAGGACCCCTAACCTCCCTCTCCAGGAAGCCCTCTGGGTTCCCTTCCCTCTTGGCCTCGAGGCGCCTGCACCTCACCCCTCCCACACCAAGATGTCCATTTCTTGCTCCCTGTACATGACCATGGGATGGGGAAGCGTTGAGTTGTGGGGAAGGTGGACAGCTGGGTTCCCATCATCCTGGCACCCCCAGAAGTGGGGGGGAGCCCATGCCAAGGGCAAGACCTCTGCAGGAGGAGGGTGGACGGGAGGGAGAGACCCAGGGAGTGCGGTGCCTCTATTCTCGGGCCTCCAGGAGTGAATCAGGTCCCTGGCCTTTATTCAAGAGTAAAGGATGCCACCACACACATGAGGAAGTTAGTAAATTCCCTCCCCTCCTCTCCCCACCCAGAAGGCTGCCAACTTCTAGATGGTAATGGTGTGTGGGATAGTGAAATCAGCATATCCATCAACACACTCCCTGCTCATCATGTACAGGGAAGGGCCAGTGGCTCCAGTTCCACATCATCATCCTCTGGAGGCTCCCTGGGCACCGGCTCCCAAATACCCAGAGGGAGGGACATCCCCCCAGTCCCCTCCTAGCCGCCACCCGGCAGCCCCCAGGAGCTCTGAGGGACCATCATGAAGGGGACTCCTTACTACACAGACTGCCTTTGATTTGGGGGACAGTGAGTGGGACCTGTTGGTTGAACTTGGTGTGACAATGGTGGGCATCCTGGGTCCACCCCCATAGCCGGAGGCCTGCTTAGGAGCCTCCCCAGTGTTCCTCCCACTTGTCAAGTGAGCATGTCCAGACATGGGGAAGTAGGATGTGCTCCTAAAAGCATGTCTGAGGAGGTGAGGCTAAATTGCAGGGCCCTCTGCTCATAGGAAGGGACAGACAGCACATGGCTTAAGAACTGGGGATTAGACTCAGGGGCACTCAATCATTGAGCCACATTCCTAGCTCTTCTTATATTTTATTTAGAGATAGGGTCTGGCTAAGTTGCTTAGCATCTTGCTAAGTTGCTGAGGCTGGCTTTGAACTTGCAATCGTGCTGCCTTAGCCTCCAAAGCTGCTGGGATTATAGGCCTGAAGGACATAGCCTTTTTGTTGGGAAAACCTGGGTTCTATTCCCTGCCCTGCCACTTGCTACCTTGGAGATCCTGGACATGTGGCTTGGCTCTTCTGAGTCTTACTCTACCTATCTGCAAAATGGGGGTGATATCTGTAGCCCCTCTTTCAAGACTCTGTAAAGATTCACATGAATTTTATGTGGTGACTATATCCCACATAGCAAGCACTGGACTAATGCAGGCCTTTTCATAAAAGTATTTCTGATTCAAAAAAACACATTCCTGGTAATCCCAGTGAATCAGGAGGCTGAGGTAGGAGGATCAAAAGATTCAGGTGAGCTTGGGCAACTTAGTGAGATCCTCAAAATAAAAAATAAAAATAAAAATGTAAAAAGGGCCAGGGTTATAAGGCTCAGTGATAAAGACACCTGTGGGTTTGATCCCCAATTCCACAAAATAAAAAAAAATGATTTCGTGAAATGCCAGGCATATTGTAGAGATGCAGTAAATATTCTTTAGATTGATGCTTGGCTTTCAGCAAGAGTCAAGTTGCAGCTGCCTTTAGTCTGAGTATTTTGTAGGTGCTCCATGGTAGACTAAGGTTTACCTTGTTTCCTGGGCCCTGGCAGCCTGGACACCCTTTGCCTCTTCACTGGAGGGCCAACAGGGGTTTTTGAAATGACCCTGTGGATGGGGTAAAGGGAGCAGGTTCTGTCCAGGGTGAGGTCCCTGGGAAGCTTTTAGCACGGGTGTGTTAATGCAGGCTGGGAGGTCAGGAGCCCCGTGTCAGCCAATGAGACCTGAAAGCTTAGTCCCAGCCTGGAAGAAGGTTAAGGGCAATGTGCCAACATGAGGCTGACCTGAGCTTAGTTCAGATGTTGCCATTTACTGGCTGCGTGGCTACAGGCTTCTCTCTGGTCTGTGAAATCAGGCTCATGTTGTCTTCTGTGCTCATCAACCAGGTTGGGGTTGAGGATGCAATGATATAGAAAGAATGCATAGATACAATGGAGTGTGGGACACAAGTGTCCTGGGAAATCAAATGAGAACTTTGAACATCTTTTACAGAAGTCAGCAGAGTAAAGAGGAAACCTTGAACAGGGGCTCAAATCTTGGTTCTGTAACTTTGGGGCTGTGTGACCTTAGGTAAGTTACAGAACATCTCTGAATCTGGTTCCTCATGTGAATGCGTACTCTATTATCATGAAGGCATAATACTCTTTCCCACGATATTGCCCACCTGGCACTCGCTGTGCTCCAGGAGAAAACATCTCTGGCCAGAGCCTGCCACCACAGAACATGGTCTGTCCTTCTCTGACCCCAATCCACAATGCCACTTGAAGCAGATGGAATGAGAGGGGCAAGCTAGGGAAGAGCTGTGGAAGCTTGGTTGGATGCCAGGGAGCAGTGACAGTAAAGTGAGGTCCTGCCTGGCCTCCTGGTGGTCGTGCTCCGGCAGAGGGGTGCATGTTGGAACATACGCTACAAAGAGCAATAAGGCACGGGAGGGGATAGGTGTGGCAGGAGGCTGTTCTGGTTTGGATGTGAGGGGTCCCCAAAAAACTTAGCTGTGAGACAATGCAAGAGGGTTCGAAGGACAAGTGATGGGGTTGTAAGAGTCTTAACCCCTCAGTGAATTAATCCCCTGATAGTGATTGACTGAGTGGTGACTGAAGTGGTGGGGTGTGGCTGGAGAGGAGGGTCATGGGCCAATTATTTGGGATATATATTTGTATTTGGCAAGTGGAGCCTTCCTCTGCTTTCTGATCATCATGTGAGCCCCTTCCCTCTACCACACTCTTCCGCCATGAGGTTCAGCTCACCTCAAACGTTGAGGAATGGAGCCTGCTGTCTGTGCATTGAGACCTCTAAAACCCTGAGCCCCCAAGGCAACTTTTCCCTCTCTACAATTGTTCTGGTTGGGTCCTTCCATAGTGCAGCAAAAAAGCTGACTAAAACAGAGACTATTTTCAATCAGGTGGCAAGGAAATCTTCCCATTTGGTGGCACAGGATACAGAGGAACAGACTGACCCAAGGTCAGCCAGCAAGGTTCTGAAATATTCCAGAGGTCTGGCCCTCCTCTCTGCACCATGCTGTGTCCAGGGTCCACTCACACTTTCTGCATGGCCTTGTCCTACTTGTGCCCACACCTCTGCAGGGACAGCCCAGCTGGCTAGCCCTTTCTTCTCTCAGGCAGCCGAAGCTGCTGGGAGGATCTGAACTCCAGCCAGCCACGGCGCTCTCGGGTCCGTCCCTGCCCAGTCGTGGGGAGAAGGCTCAGGACCCTCTCCTCAGGGGGGGCATGTTGGGGGCTAGGAACTTACAAAGGCAAATAATGTCTGGGTAAACATTGGCTGCTGATTGCTCCAGCTGTGGGGGCCAATGATGTCCCCTTGGTCCAGATGTTGGCCTCACCCACCTCCCTCCTGTGGCAGTACATTTGAGGAGAACATTGTAGGCCAGCGGAGAGCAACACAGAATGCGGGGTGGGGAGGGGGCTGGCAGGGCCACCCAGCACAATCCATGCACAGCTAGCCAGCATAGTCCTCCGCCTCCAGGGTTGTCCGGACAGCAGGGGTCACTCCTGGGCTGAGAGTGTACCAGGGAAGATGGGGCCACAGCCTCCCCTGTCCAATGTCCCAGATTTCCTGGCTGGGAATGAAAACTGAATCCAGAGGTGGAACCAATGCCAGGACCCTATGCTCTCCCAGGATAGAGTGAGCTCCTTGTCCCTGGAGGTATGTCAGCAGGGTCTGCACCTTCACAGCTGGCGAGAAGCAGGCTACTCAGGGCATTGGAGAGGGTTGGGACAAGAGCCTTCTCTTGGATTCTTGCCAATTGCCCCACCCCTGATCCTGAAGCCCACAGGGTGCCCAGTCCACCCTCCCCTCCAGCACCAGGAGAGTCTAGAACTTGCTTCTTCAAATCTCCCTTCCCTGAGTGGGTCAATGTCTTGATGGGACCCTCCCCTGGCCCAGGTGCACACCGACACTTCTCCTAATGCATCCTGGCTGGCCCACTGGGAGCCACAGACGACATGTCACATGAGGGGACATAAGGGGGCTCTCACATTTCCCACGCCTGGGCTCCTGGGCCCCCAGCATTCATGATGGCTGATTTCAACATGAAAGGGCCCCTTGAGAAGGAGAGTCCCCCTCCATTTCCCCCTCGCCTCTGCTAAGCCCCACTCTGCAGCTAAACACTGTCTGAGCCTCCTTCCCTTTGGAGCACCCTCTCACTCACCTGCCAAGCCTTCCCCAGACTGCTGCAGCCTCACCTCGCAGCCTCTGCCAGCCAGGATGAGAATCCCAAGGTGGGGTGGGGGGCTCAGGGCTCCATACTGCAGAGGAGAAAGGGGGGTCAGTCTGTCCTAAAGGTATAAGCCATTTGGCCAACCATAGGCCAGAATGACTGAATAAATCTTCGTGGGTGCTTTAATGCTCTGAGGACAGGAGGTCTCCCAATCTCAAATCCAAAGACAGCCAGAGCAGTGAAATTTACTATGAGGCCTTCCAGGCATCTGCCCTAAATTTTCGAAGTGGCATTTTTTTAAACCTTTTATTTTGGCCTAATTTTAGATTTACAGAAAAGTTGCCAAAAATAGAACAGATAGCTTCAGTACACCCCTCACCTAGCCTTCTCTAATATTCACATCTTACATAACCCTAGTAAATGATCAAGCCTGAGAACTTATCCTTAGTTCAGTACAATCACCTGAACTTCACATCTTATTGGATGCTGGGTACAGTGGTGCATGTCTGTAATCCCAGCAGCTCAGAAGGCTGAGACAGGAGGATAGGAAATTCGAGGCCTGCCTCAGCAAATTAACAAGGCCCTAAGCAATTTAATGAGACCCAGTCTCAAAATTTAAAAAAAAAATGAAAATAAAAAAGGGCTGGAGATGTAGCTCAATGGTAAAGCAGTCCTGAGTTAGATCCCCAGTACCTAAAACAAAACAAAACAGCTCTTATTTGAATTTCCCATTTTTCTACTAAGATCTTTTCCTGCTTCCATCACCCCATTCTGGACACCACACTGCATTTAGTTGTTATTTTTCTTTTGTGTCCCTGATCAATTGGTTGCCGCAGTCCGGCTGCAGCAAAATAACCAGGGGGTGACAAACAACTTGTGTAGATTGATACAGCAGGTGTCGGAGCCATTTATTGTAGGACAGGAGGGGTATATATACATTCCACACAGCTTATCTTAATTAACATAAACTAGATACAGCAGTCAACGAATCACAGTTAATGGCTTGCTGGCACCACCTCACAAACCACTCCCTCTGTCAAAATGCCAGGCGCCGTCCTGACTTGTTTACAGACCTTAACATTGGTGACATTCCCTCAGTCTATACTCATCTTTCATGATCTTGACAGCACTGAGGAACAAGTGTTTTGTAGAACTGTGGGTTACCTTGTGTTTTCTCAAGATCAGAGGGAGGCTCTGCAGTTTTGGATATACCACAGAAATGGTGCTGGCTCCTTCTCAGCTCACCATATCAAGAGGCTCATGTCTCCAACATGTTTGATTACTGGTGGTGATGACCTTGATCACTTAGTTAAGTTGATGTCTAAAGGGTCTATCCACTATAAAGTTACTATATTTTTCTTTTGAATTAATACATATCTTGGGGAAAATACTTTGATATATATGTGCAACTATTCATAACTTTGTATTTAATTTACACATATATCTTTTTTAATTTCTTTGTTTAGTTGTAGATAATTGTTATATCTTTATTTATTTTATGTGGTGCTGAGGATTGCACACAGTGCCTTACACATGCAAGGAAAGTGCTTATCACTGAGTCACCACTCCAGTCTGACACAAGTATATCTTTATCATACAATATAGTAATTTGACACATATATTGATAATAATGGTGTAATTATTATTTTGTTTTTTTTTCTATTTAAAAGCTCTTTCTTTTGCATATCAGAACATTTAAAAAAGAAAAATGAATATTTTACAAAAGCAGTTTCCTATATATTTGCATAAGAAGAGAGTGTCCCAAAAAGATTTCAGTTATTTTCTTTGGAAAGTTGTGTTCTTTCTTGCACAGAAACTTCAGAGAGGCTGTCTCACCCTAGTTCTGACGTTTTCACTGTTTGTAGGAAGCCACAAAAGTGAAGTCATTAGCTTGTTGCACAGAGCTCCTGGGGGTCCTTGTGTCTATTTTGGGTCCCGCATCTGTTCAGCACATGAGGAGTGATTGAACTTCACTTTTGAAATTTAGTTTCATTGCATTTCTTGGTAGAACCACCCACTTGGGTCTGGCAAATTGCATATTACTGAATTTCTCACCATCATGTTTTCCCTACAACACATCTTGAATAAACATAGATTGAAAAATATAAATGTGAATTATATTTCTGTATTTGAGAAAAGAAAAAAAAACTTAGTATATGAGTATCACTTTTCATTCCAAATTGCTCAAAAGCTCAAAATACTTCTCAAATATGGCTGCACATATTTGAAAACAATATGGTAAGCAAATGATAGTGGCCATATTCCAAAAAATTTTATTTATAAAATCAGTTGGTGGGCTACATTTGGCTCCAGGCAATAGTTTCCTGATTTGTATATTTGAGGTGATCATGTTTGTATCTTTTTGAGTTTGGGGAAAAGAACTTCAATTCTTAAATACTGTTGACCATAATTCCTTATAATCCAAATTTCAAACCAAAGCTAAAGGTTTTATTAATTCTCAAGGCTCAGCAGAATATTTAAGTCAGTGGAATGGGTAAATCAATGTGGAGGAAGAAAAAAGTGGACATTTGAAAACATTATTTTAGAAGTTCTTTTTGATTGACCATCTTACAAATCTTAGATCTAATTATCTATAGAAATAAGCTAGTATGGTATACAACTTTCTTCTGATGGGCATTACATGTCAGAATCTCTTTGGTCAGTCCTTATTTCCTTGCATCTTGGGAATTTTAAAGAGACGTTCTTGATGACCTTACATGCTTTGTGAGGCATCTGGTACACTGTGCATAGAACTCCTTCCCCTCCCATAGCCGGACAGTCCTTGTGGTACCTGTGGCTGGGTTTCTGGATTTTTGACAGCTGCTCATCCATGTGAGGCGCTAGGTTGGAAGAGAACCTTCCCATCTAACTAAGTGTGTTGGTAGTTGGGGGACTGAGAACTGGTGCAACCGAAGAGATTGCCCTTTACTGGGGAGTCATTAAGCCCTTAAAAGTCAGAGAGGGTCAAGACTTTAATTACATTTTTTCCTCTGAAACATTTCTCTACGATAATCTTTGACTGTTAGTTGTGCCAGCCCAAGTTATTTTAATCTATATAGCTCTTTATTTGTATCTTTCTTATTATCTTAGGTTAATTTATTCTATCATTTGCAGTAGCTTAAAGGTAGAAAATAAGGGTTCCCCCCCTTATTTCTATTCTCATTTCTTTTTTTTTAATTAATTTTTATTGTAGGTTGTTCAAAACATTACATAGTTCTTGATATATCATATTTCACACTTTGATTCAAGTGGGATATGCGCTCCCATTTTTACCCCATATACAGATTGCAGAATCACATCAGTTGCACAACAATTGATTTACATATTGCCATTCAGGTGTCTGTTGTATTCTGCTGCCTTTCCTATCCTCTACTATCCCCCCTCCCCCCTCCCCTTCCCTCTTCTCTCTCTACCCCCTCTACTGTAATTCATTTCTCCCCCTTATATTTTTCCTCCTTTCCCCTCACTTCCTCTTGTATGTAATTTTGTATACCCCTGAGGGTCTCCTTCCATTTACATGCAATTTCCCTTCTCTCTCCCTTTCCCTCCCACCTCTCATCCCTGTTTAATGTTAATCTTCTTCTCATGCTCTTTGTCCCTACTCTGTTCTTAGCTACTCTCCTTATATCAAAGAAGACATTTGGCATTTGTTTTTAAGGGATTGGCTGGCTTCACTTAGCATAATCTGCTCTAATGCCATCCATTTCCCTCCAAATTCTATGATTTTGTCATTTCTTAATGCAGAGTAATACTCCATTGTGTATAAATGCCACATTTTTTTTATCCATTCGTCTATTGAAGGGCATCTAGGTTGGTTCCACAGTCTTGCTATTGTGAATTGTGCTGCTATGAACATGGATGTAGCAGTGTTCCTATAGTGTGCTCTTTTTAGGTCTTTAGGGAATAGACCGAGTAGGGGAATAGCTGGATCAAATGGTGGTTCCATTCCGAGCTTTCCTAGAAATCTCCATACTGCTTTCCAAATTGGCCGCACCAATTTGCAGTCCCACCAGCAATGTACAAGAGTACCCTTTTCCCCACATCCTCGCCAGCACTTGTTGCTGTTTGACTTCCTAATGGCTGCCAATCTTACTGGAGTGAGATGGTATCTTAGGGTGGTTTTGATTTGCATTTCTCTGACTGCTAGAGATGGTGAGCATTTTTTCATATACTTGTTGATTGATTGTATGTCCTCCTCTGAGAAATTTCTGTTCAGGTCCTTGGCCCATTTGTTGATTGGGTTATTCGTTATCTCATTGTCTAATTTTTTTAGTTCTTTGTATATTCTGGATATTAGGGCTCTGTCTGAAGTGTGAGGAGTAAAGATTTGTTCCCAGGACGTAGGCTCCCTATTTAACTCTCTTATTGTTTCTTTTGCTGAGAAAAAACTTTTTAGTTTGAGTAAGTCCCATTTGTTGATTCTAGTTATTAACTGTTGTGCTATGGGTGTCCTATTGAGGAATTTGGAGCCCGACCCCACAGTATGTAGATCATAGCCAACTTTTTCTTCTATCAGACGCCATGTCTCTGATTTGATATCAAGTTCCTTGATCCACTTTGAGTTAACTTTTGTGCATGGCGAGAGAAAGGGATTCAGTTTCATTTTGTTGCAAATGGATTTCCAGTTTTCCCAACACCATTTGTTGAAGATGCTATCCTTCTTCCATTGCATCCTTTTAGCCCCTTTATCGAATATAAGATAGTTGTAGTTTTGTGGATTGGTTTCTGTGTCCTCTATTCTGTAACATTGGTCCACCCGCCTGTTTTGGTACCAGTACCATGCTGTTTTTGTTACTATTGCTCTGTAGTATAGTTTGAAGTCTGGTATAGCTATACCGCCTGATTCACATTCCTGCTTAGCATTGTTTTTGCTATTCTGGGTCTTTTATTTTTCCATATGAATTTCATGATTGCTTTCTCTATTTCTACAAGAAATGCCGTTGGGATTTTGATTGGCATTGCATTAAACCTATAGAGAACTTTTGGTAATATCGCCATTTTGATGATGTTACTTCTACCTATCCATGAACAGGGTATATTTTTCCATCTTCTAAGATCTTCTTCTATTTCTCTCTTTAGGGTTCTGTAGTTTTCATTGTATAAGTCTTTCACCTCTTTTGTTAGGTTGATTCCCAAGTATTTTATTTTTTTTGAGGATATTGTGAATGGGGTGGTTGTCCTCATTTCCATTTCAGAGGATTTGTCGCTGATATACAGGAATGCCTTTGATTTATGTGTGTTGATTTATAGCCTGCCACTTTGCTGAATTCATTTATTAGCTCTAATAGTTTCTTTGTAGACCCTTTTGGGTCTGCTAGGTATAGAATCATGTCATCTGCAAATAGTGATAATTTGAGTTCTTCTTTTCCTATTTTTATGCCTTTAATTTCTTTCGTCTGTCTAATTGCTCTGGCCAGTGATTCGAGAACTATGTTGAACAGAAGTGGTGAGAGAGGCCATCCCTGTCTTGTTCCAGACTTTAGAGGGAATGCCTTCAGTTTTTCTCCATTCAGAATGATGCTAGCCTGAGGCTTGGCATAGATTGCTTTTACAATATTGAGGTATGTTCCTGTTATCCCTATTTTTTCTAGAGTTTTGAACATAAAGGGATGCTGTACTTTGTCGAATGCTTTTACCGCATCTATCGAGATGATCATATGGTTCTTATTTTTAAGCCTATTGATGTGGTGAATAACATTTATTGATTTCCGTATATTGAACCAGCCTTGCATCCCAGGGATAAATCCTACCTGATCATGGTGCACAATTTTTTTGATATGTTTTTGTATCCGGTTCGCCAGAAGTTTATTGAGGATTTTTGCATCTAGGTTCATTAGAGATATTGGTCTGTAGTTTTCTTTCTTTGAAGTGTCTTTGTCTGGTTTAGGAATCAGGGTGATGTTGGCCTCATAGAATGAATTTGGAAGTTCTCCCTCTTTTTCTATTTCCTGAAATAGCTTGAAAAGTATTGGTATTAGTTCCTCTTTAAAGGTTTTGTAAAACTCTGCTGTATACCCATCCGGTCCTGGGCTTTTCTTAGTTGGTAGTCTTTTGATGGTATCTTCTATTTCCTCAATTGATATTGGTCTGTTTAGGTTGTCAATATCCTCCTGACTCAATCTGGGCAAATCATATGACTTAAGAAATTTATCGATGCCTTCTCTATCTTCTATTTTATTGGAGTATAAGGATTCAAAATAGTTTCTGATAATCTTCTGTATTTCTGAAGTGTCTGTTGTGATATTGCCTTTTTCATCCCGTATGCTGGTAATTTGAGTTCTCTCTCTTCTTCTCTTCGTTAGCGTGGCTAAGGGTCTGTCGATTTTATTTATTTTTTCAAAGAACCAACTTTTAGTTTTGTCAATTTTTTCAATTGTTTCTTTCATTTCGATTTCATTAATTTCAGCTCTGATTTTAATTATTTCTTGTCTTCTACTTCTTTTGCTGTTGTTTTGCTCTTCTTTTTCTAGGATTTTGAGTTGAAGTATTAGATCATTTATTTGTTGGTTTTTTCTTTTTCTAAGGAATGAACTCCAAGCAATAAATTTTCCCCTTAGAACTGCTTTCAATGTGTCCCATAGATTCCGATATGTTGTGTCTGTGTTTTCATTTATCTCTAAGAATTTTTTAATTTCCTCCTTGATGTCTTCTATAACCCATTGATCATTCAGTAACCTATTGTTCATTCTCCAAGTGATGCATGATTTTTCCTTACTTCTTTTATCGTTAATTTTCAATTTCATTCCATTATGGTCAGATAAGATGCATGGTATTATCTCTACTCCTTTATATTGTCTAAGAGTTGCCCTGTGACATAATATATGATCTATTTTTGAGAAGGATCCATGTGCTGCTGAGAAAAAAGTGTAACTGCTTGATGTTGGGTGGTATATTCTTTATATGTCAATTAAGTCTAGGTTATTAATTGTGTTATTGAGCTCTATAGTTTCCTTATTCAACTTTTTTTTGGGAGATCTGTCCAGTGGTGAGAGAGGTGTGTTGAAGTCTCCCATGATTAATGTATGGTGGTCTTTTAGACTCTTGAACTTGAGAAGAGTTTGTTTGATGAACATAGCTGCACCATTGTTTGGGGCATATATATTTATAATTGTTATGTCTTGTTGGTGTATGGTTCCCTTAAGAAGTATGTAGTGTCCCTCTTCATCCCTTTTGATTAACTTTGGCTTGAAATCTATTTTATTTGATATGAGTATGGACACTCCTGCTTGTTTCCGAAGTCCATATGAGTGATATGATTTTTCCCAACCTTTCACCTTCAGTCTATGTATGTCTTTTCCTATCAAATGCGTCTCCTGAAGGCAGCATATTGTTGGGTCTTGTTTTGTGATCCATTCTACTAGCCTGTGTCTCCTAATTGGTCAGTTTAAGCCATTAACATTTAGGGTTATTATTGAGGTATGGGTTGTTCTTCCAGCCATATTTGTTTATTTATGTTACTAAACATGGTTTGTTTTCCTTTTGTTTTCCTCTTTGATTATTCCCCCCCCCTTTACTGTACTACCTCCCGCTGTTGGTTTTCATTGATATTTTCCATTTCCTCTTCCTGTAATATTTTGCCAAGGATGTTTTGAAGAGATGGTTTTCTAGCTGCAAATTCTTTTAACTTTTGTTTATCATGGAAGGTTTTAATTTCATCTTCCATCCTGAAGCTTAATTTCGCTGGATACACAATTCTTGGTTGGAACCCCTTTTCTTTCAGTGTTTGAAATATGTTATTCCAGGATCTTCTAGCTTTGAGAGTCTGTGTTGAAAGATCAGCTGTTATCCTGATTGGTTTACCCCTAAATGTAATCTGCTTCCTTTCTCTTGTAGCTTTTAAAATTCTCTCCTTATTCTGTATGTTGGGCATCTTCATTATAATGTGTCTAGGTGTGGATCTCTTATGATTTTGCACATTTGGCGTCCTGTAGGCTTCTAGGATTTGGGATTCTGTCTCATTCTTCAAGTCTGGGAAGTTTTCTCGTATTATTTCGTTGAATAGATTGCTCATTCCTTTGGTTTGGACCTCAGTACCTTCCTGTATCCCAATGACTCTTAAGTTTGGTCTCTTTATGTTATCCCATATTTCTTGAATGTTCTGCTCATGGTTTCTTAACAGCTTTGCAGAGCTGTCTATGTTCTTCTCCAGTTGAAATACTTTGTCTTCATTGTCTGATGTTCTATCTTCTAAGTGTTCTACTCTGCTGGTAGTATTCTCAATTGAGTTTTTAAGTTGGTTTATTGTTTCCTGCATTTCCAGGATTTCTGTTTGTTTGTTTTTTATAACCTCTATCTCCCTGTATAATTGATCTTTTGCTTCTTGGATTTGTTTATGTAATTGATTGTCAAAGTGGTCAAAGTGGTCTTTCATTGACTGATTTTGCTGTCTAATGTCTTCCTTGAGACTCCAGATCATCTGAAGCACGTATATCCTGAATTCTTTATCTGACATTCCATCTGCTGCAGAAATTACCTCTTCTAAAGTTGAGTTGACCTGCATTGCTTGTGGTCCTTTCTTTCCTTGTCTTTTCATATTGATCGCGTTTCTTTCTGCTTGGTGAAACTGTTGTGTTATTGATCTTTCCCCCTATATATTTGTATTGCTCTTGTATAGCTGCAAAGTCTCCCTCGCAGGCTTTGGCGGTGGTTCTGCCCCTCCTCCAATTGAGGCAATGTGCCTACCACGCCGGGAGGCCGCTGTGCCTGTACTTTCGATGGGCCTGTTCTTTCGGTGGTCACAGGTCCACCTAACTTGCAGGCGTGAGCAGCGGCTTTGCCCCTCCGCTGGCCACTAGGCCTGTTCTGTCTGTTGGTTGCAGGTCTGTCTACCTAAAAGGCGCTCTGCCCCTCCCCCAACCGGGGCGATGTATCTGGCGGGCCACTGGGCCTGTTTTGTCAGTGGTCATGGTTCCGCCTACCTTGCACGTGCGTGGAGCAGCTGTGTCCCTCCGAGAGTTCCTGGGCCTAACCTGCCGGTGGGAGGCAAGTGCACCTACCTTGCAGGCCCGGGGGAAGCTCTGCTGCTCAGTGGGTTGCTGGGCCTGATATGCTGGTGAGACGCAGGTTTGCCTACCTTGCAGGCGCCTGGCGGCTCTGCCCCTCCCCCAACTGGGGCGGGGCGATGTGTCTGGCCGTCCTCTGAGCCTGGTCTGTTGGTGGTCAGGGTACTGCCTACCTAGCAGGCTCGTGGGGCAGCTGTGCCCCTCCGCAGTTTGTTGGGCCTGACCTGCTGGTGTGTGGCAAGTGCGCCTTCCTTGCAGGCCCGGGGGTGTCTCTGCCGCTCCGCGGTTGCTGGGCCTGATCTGTTGATGAGTCGCAGGTCTGTGTAACTTGCAGGCGCCCGTCGGCTCTGCCCCTCCCCCAACTGGGGCGGGGCGATGTGTCTGGCCGGCCTCTGGGCCTGTTCTGTCGGTAGTCAGGGTTCTGCCTACCTAGCAGGCTCGTGGGGCAGCTGTGCCCCTCCGCAGTTTGTTGGGCCTGACCTGCCGGTGGGTGGCAAGTGCCCCTACCTTGCAGGCCCGGGGGTGGCTCTGCCGCTCCGCGGTTGCTGGGTCTGATCAGCTGGTGATTCGCAGGTCTGCGTAACTTGCAGGCGCCCGGCGGCTCTGCCCCTCCCCCCACCTGAGCGATGTGTCTGGCAGTCCACTGGGCCTGTTTTGTCGGTGGTCACAGTTCTGCCTACCTTGCACACGCGTGGAGCAGCTGTTTCATTAGTGCCTGGGCACACTCTCCTTGTTTGCCTCCCTCAGGCCCTTAGTTTGTAGAGCTTGGGGCTGAGCACCGCCAGCAAACTTGCTTACATTCTGGTAGCCACGCCCCCGTATCTGATGCAAGAGACCTCAGTTGTCAGCACTGGTGGGAGCGGTAGCCGTGAGTCCCACGCCAAGGCGAGTCCGTGCAAGAGACCTCAGTTGTCAGCACTGGTGGGAACGGTAGCTGGGAGTCCCGCGCCGCGCGGTTCCCGCCGGCTCCTGTGCCAGAACCGCCGCGGCTCCCACCGGCTCCGGCTCCGCTGCTGCGGCTCCCGCTGGTTCCGGCCGGCTCCCGTGCCGCCCTCGGTCTGGCTATTGCGCTCACAGGAGAGCTGGGAGGGGCCCTTAAGTTTTCCCCGCTGATCTGAAATTATTATTTTGCCTCCTAAAATACTTATCATTTCTCATTTTGTTTATCACATTTACTTTCTTCTAGTAATTTTGAATCATATCATATATTGTTGTATATATAGAATAGAACACAAGAACTAGTTAATCCTACCAGTGTTTGTGCCCATTTCAAAATTTGCCTACAACTTAAGATTCCAAATGTTCGGCAAGTTTTTTTAAATATTCATAAAATGTCAAATTATTTAAACATACTGAAAATGATGCCTGTAATCCCAGAAGCTTGGGAGGCTGAGGCAGGAGGATCATAATTCAAATCCAGCCTCAGCCACTCAGAAATGTCCTAAGAAAATTAGGAAGATTCTGTCTCAATATAAAAAAGATAAAAGGGATAGGGATGTGGCTCAGTGATGAAGTGCCCTTGGGTTTCATTACAGGTGCAAAGAAAATAAATAAATACAATAAATAAAATAATTAAACTGCTTATCCACAGAAAAACATGGAAGAATCAAAATACTCTTTTAAACAAAAACGTAGACATCAAAGTGTATATCATGAGAGACTGGGATTTTGCCTCAGAGGTAGAGTGAGCAACTAGCACATGTGAGGCACTGGGTTAAAACCTCAGTGTCACATATAAATTAAATAAAGATATTGTGTCCACCTACATCTAGAAAATAAACATTTAGAAAATAAATACTTTTGAAAGTGTATATCATGATTTTTTTCAGTTAAAATATTTCATTAGTGATTAAATTAATACTTTGATCAAAATCAAAATGCATATGGTCAATGCAGTTGAAAATTGTACTAGGTTTTTTTTTCATTAGTGAATATGACTCTCATGGTGAGGGTGTTGAATCCTGCAGAAGAGGAACAGTTACTGGTTTGGTTTGGTCTCAAATAAATTATGCGATGATCCCCTGGTTTATGTTGTAGCTAGTGGATCCATGGTTACTTTGAAGAATCCTGTGGTGAATAGATGCCTTAGAGAACCTAAAATTCTCTGTGGAGAGTGAATTTAGGTTACAATATTACAAGCTTAGTGAGTTTAAACTGAATTTATTTTCTCCCAATAATCTGAGGCAACAACTCAGTTGTTACAACCTCCATAGAAGATGTTGGTAGGCCTACCTAATATCAATTTATTGGTATTTTTTTCTCACTCAGCATAGCTCCATCAGTTGACTTGTAGGTATGATGTGAAAAGCAGCATGAAGAAAAGTAAAACCTTCTGCATAGATTAAAAGAAAAAAAAAGGGACTCATGGACAAGCTGAATCCTGCTTAAAATAGTATGAAGGAACTGTCATTCGTAGAAAATGGCAGGATACAGAAAGTTCTTTTCATTATCTCCACCCTAATAAATGCTTAAAAAAAAGAAAAGATCACCCTGTCATTTCTAATGGAAGAAAATCCTTCTCTGGTACAAAGACTAAGTGAGTAAATATCCAAATATCGAAGATGTGGTGATGGAAATGCAAACATACTGACATTCATTGGAGGTCAGGAGAGTCACATTACAAGGATTTTTTTTGATCCTTCAAAAAAAGACAAATGCTATGTACTAATGTTTATGTGTGCTCTTTCTCATCCAGCAAGGGGTTTCACGGAAAATTGTAGAAGAGACTGTGTCTGTGAAGTCACTAATCAAGACCTCTGGACATCAAGCAGGAAACAGGTCCCATTTTATTGTGAAGTTACCATGTATATATACTCAGGCAGTAGCTTAGCAGATTACAGGCAGCCACCAATGCAATTTCTGCAGTGACCAATCAAGGAGTGAGTAATGGAGCAAGAGCAGGGAATTCAACACATAGCCTCATGTCCAGGGCTGTGCCTAAGGGGTAAGTATTTTGCTCTTCACACAACCTACCATGGGGTAGTGTGTTGCCACTCAGGCACTCTTAATGTATGCCATGAAGGCAGTATTCCATGAACTTGACTCTAAGACATCATTGTGGCCTCGCCTCTCTAAGGTTTTTTGAGGTTCAAGGTTGTGCCATACTTCTGATCTCTTTCAGATGAGATCAATGTGGTCAGGTGATGCAGGGGTGCATCCACCTCATTACAGGAGTTTTGCTACCTTTACATGGGGACACAGCACCACGTCTGCTTATAAATAATTGATTATTGAAGTCTCCTTGGACTTGCATTCTTTAACAGAGATCATTAAGTTATCACTTTCTGGCAGTAAAATCTCATCTATCAGCAATAAGATAAATATGGTGTACTAAAGATTAAACACTTTCATTCAAAATTAAATTTAATCAAACAATGTTAAAGATAGCATTTTGTAATTATTAGTTTTATTAGATGTATTATTTGGTAATTTATGGTATATATTCCCCCCTTGTGACAGAACAGCTAGTTCAATGACCTTTTGGGCATTCTTTGCCTCAAGAGATTCCAAGTTGGGTGCAGCTGTGACTTGAGAGCATGTCAGCAGGAGGAAATCTCCTGTCTGTTCTTGAAGTCTGTGAAGGGTCTTTGCCACAGCTTCAGTAGAATTTTATGTTATAATCGAGCAAAAAAGTGCTCACATTCTGTACTGTTCCCAAGTAGGTTGTTTTTTACTTCCTCAAAAAATATTTCTGAAAATATTCTTTTAAAAAACTGTTTATCATTGAGGGGTTTATTGGCAGAAGCCATATGGAGATGTGATAATTTTAAAAAATTCAATGTCTTTTTTAGAGAAAAATCCCCACATAAATGTAGAGGGCTTTATGTTATTTTATTGTTGTTGTTGGTGGTGGTTTGTGTCTTATTTCAGCAGCATCCCCAGCTTATAACTAAGTGGGCTTGAGTCATGTTCTACTAGGACCTTTTATGAAAACACCCCAATGTCCTAGATGTTGGAGTCTGCTGGAGCAGTGGTTTTCTAAGTGTGGTACCAATGCCAGCAGCTTCATACTCATAGGATGGCTATGAATTCCCATGCACAAGAATTATCTGGAGTGGCGCGGGTAGTGGTTTCCTGATTGGCTAGTTTCCTCATTAGCCTAGAAGGTAAGAGGGATTTCGACAAAGGACACCATAAGAGTCACTGGCCTTTACCAGAATGGGAGGGGGCCTTCCAGGGAGGTGCTTGAAATCCTGTGATTGGAAGAGGCCAGGTAAAACCTGGTGGATGCTCTAAAACAGAATTCATTAATGTAGCACCTGATAGCTGTATCCACACCACTCTACTTTATTTATTTATTCTTTTTTAACAAAAAATTTATATTGGAACACAGTTAGCAAGGTATTTGTTGAAAGGTACTAGATTTGAACTCTCAATAGGTCATATTATCCATAATATTTGCTCCTGGTGATTTATAGAACATCATCATTCAATAACTTTCGTGATTATGGAAATGTTCCATGTCTATCCTGCCTAATTCAGTAGCTTCAAGCACATGATATTTTGGCATATAGATCCTGTGACAAAAAAGCTGAGTTTGTCAATTTGATGGATTACATGGACAATGGCCACAAGATTGGGGAGCACCATTCTAGGACACCAAGGCAGAAAATGGAAGCATTTCCTCTAAAAACTGGAAAAAGACAGGGATGCCCGTTTCCACCACTTCTATTTAACATAATTCTTGAAACACTGGCCAGACCAATTAGACAAATAAAATTAATTAAAGGCATATGGATAAGTAAGGAAGAACTCAAATTAGCACTATTTGCTGACAATTAATTAAAGGCATATGGATAAGTAAGGAAGAACTCAAATTAGCACTATTTGCTGACCAAAACAACAATAACCCAATCAATATATGAGCCAAATAACTGAACAGACAATTCTCAAAAGATGATATGCAATCAATTGACACACATATAAAAAATTGCTCAACATGTCTAGCAATTTGATAAATGCAAATCAAAACTACTCTGAGTTCATCTTACTCCAGTCATTTAAGAAAAAAAAAAAAACAATAATTGTTGGTGAGGGTGTGGTAAAAGGCACACTCATACAATGCTGGTGGGACTTCAAATTGGTGCAGCCAATCTGGAAAGCAGTATGGAGATTCCTTGAAAAAACTGGAATGGAACCATTTGACAGAGCAATCCCACTCCTTGTTCTTACACAAAAGACTTAAAAACAGCATACTACAGGGACACTGTCACATCAATACTTATAGCAGCACATTTCACAATAGCTAAACTGTGTAGCCATAATAGATGCCCTTCAGTAGATAAATGGAAAAAGATGTAGTATATGTACACAATGGAATATTACTCGCCATTAAAGGGAAAAAAAATTATGGCTTTTGCAGAAAAAGTTGATGGAGCTGAAGAATATAATGCTAAGTAAAATTTACAAATCACCCTAAAACAAACACCAAATGATTTCTCAGTAAGGATGCTAATTCATAGCATTATGTGTTAGGGAACAGAATGGAAAGATTACATTAACTTCAGATAAGGAAAAGGATAAAAGGGGAGAGAAGGGAAGGAAGGGGGCACGGAGGTAAAAAGGACAGTGGAATGTAATTGTTATCAATACCCTAAGTACATGTATGAAGCCACACAAGATATAAATCTACTATGTGTAGAACCAGAGATATGAAAAATTGTGTTCAATACATGTAATAAATGAAGGAAGTTGAGTTGATATTCTACTTTTGCTAAAATTTAGTAGATGCAGAACATGAAGTGGATAATGATAGGTGCTTAGTCCATGTTGACTGGGTGACAGATGAGGTAATGGGTTTGTTTTGCTTTAGAGTTCAGCTTATTGCAATAAGAATGTATGCATGCTGAGAGGCTGGCACAGTATCATTCTGAGAATATGTGTTTTGCTAGTTTGGAAAAAAAGGGGAAAAAGAGGTTATATAGAGCATAAGGCAAGCATAAATACATGTAACATGAATTGTAATGCATTATGTTATCATATTTAAAAAATAATTTAAGAAATGAATACATAAAAAAATAATAACATAAATATTAGGTCATTAAGTGGTGTTATAAATTAAGCAATCCCCAACATCTTATTCATACATAAAGGTATACTGAAAAATTTAATAATTCATTTTAAAAGAAAATTAAAACACTACCTTCAAAGATAATAACATTTGACAGAAGTAGATTTTGGTGGTTGACCTTTTGTTTTGCATTGATAATATGACTGACTTTGAACATTCAAGTGTTGTATAGTGATAGCACTGAGCCTTTACAGGTACTTTCTGTTTGTTAAGAAGTTATTGATAGTGAGTTCGGGATAGGTAGAAACTATGGTGTTTGCAGTGAACTGGCCTTGATGGATGGCACCCCTACTATCTCAGGGCAGACTGTAATTAAAGAATGATGGAAGATTCATAAAGGGAGGTGTGATTAGTGTAGGAAAATGCACTGGCATTTATACCATAGAAGGTGTAGTATTGGTTTGCAGGTGGAGTCAAGAGAGAGCCAGTTAACTAAGGGCAATATGGAAAAGTACAGGTACCGAGGCTAGCAATTTTTAGGTGGCTTGGTCTTCTACAGAAAAACCTCCCCTCCACACAGGAACATAGGCCAATTCCCTTTGCCTAGTTCCCTACACAGAGGTCTGGTTTGTTTCCTGCTCTGAGAAACCTAACACATATACTTGCCTTGTGCTATATATAGCCTCTTTTTTTTTCCATTTCTGCAAACTAGCAAAGCACATAATCTCAGAGTGATACTAAGCCAGTCTCTCAGCACCCACATATACTTATTTCAATAAGTTGAACTCTATAGCAAACTCTACCCATTACCTCATCTGCCACCTAGTCAACATGGACCCAAGCACCTCTCATTATCCCCTTTATTTTCTGCATCTTCTAAATTATAACAAAGTGGGAAATCAACTCAACTTCACAATGGCAAACAGAAATTTGATGGTTCTCCTATAGCACATCCCTGAAAACACAGGGTGTAGAGACTCTTTTCATTCTTCCTCCTGTCAAATCCAAAGAGCATTGTATTATCTCTATACCCTCATCCCCTCCAAATAAAACCAAGGCCTACAAATCTCAAGACATAGAGGACGCTAAATAGGCTTTCTGTCAAAAATAATAAGGAAATGAATAAATTAGAAAAACCAGTATGACATGCTACCAGTTTACTGCTCACCACAACTGCTTTCAAGAGAAAACATTGTAAGGTTTTGAAGCAATGGTGAAGATGGTGTTTGTAGCTCTGCAGAGAGCAAAGGTCCATAACTGAGAAGCTCAGTGTGGCCATTGGTTTCTCATAAACACAAGGTTTGGAGTGTCAAATTTATTTTAACAGAGTTTTTGTCTTTTATTTTTTTTTTCAGTTAAATCTAATGTGGATTGCTTTGCAACGTAAGAAAATGTTAAAGGGTAACTCTTACATTTGTAATGATTAGTTGTCAACGAAGTGAAAGTTTGCTTTAATAGCTAAAATGTTCTAATAGCTTCATTTTGGTACACTTACAATTATGCACACACATTTATCCTACATATGAGTATGTTTTGATATAAGTATACCCTATGGATCAATTTCCACATTCTCAGGAATATTTCTTCTTCTGCTGTTTTTGTACCTTAAACTCATATCATCAAGAATTTAAATAAATCAAACTACTCAATTCCGTTTTTGGTGTCTAACTTATTTCATTTAGTGTAATTATTTTGATACTTACCCATGTTCTGAGTGTTTCATTAGTGTCGTTAAGTCCTCACTTTTTAGAATTCAATATTTTTTATCCAAATGCTTCAAATGAGAATATTCAAAGAGATTTAGATATAATAACTTTATTTTAAGAGTCAGAGAGACAGCAATATCTTATGGATGGCATTGTAATTTTCAAAAATTTATAATTTTCCGATAGTTTTTATACATGGTGTGAAGGTAATTTCATAAAATAATTTAATGCACCTGTGTTTTGACTGTGACCACGTCACATAGGTCTGTTGTAGAATTTTCCACATGCAGCATCATGTCACCTCTCATACCTCTCATAATAATTCAAATTTCTGAGAATTTTTTATTTTTAGATTTGCAATGCTTATCTTTTAGAACAAGGTTTATCATTTAACTTTCATTAGCATTTGGATCATTTACAATTGATGTCTGCTCTGTAATTTACAAGTTGCTCTGCATGAAATAATGATCTAATATTTCAGTTATAAAATTTTTGTGAAATATTTCAGTCTTAATTTATGTATTCATTTAAATTTTAAAGTATATGTTCAGATGTTTTACTTGAAATGCTCCAAGATGTAATTCATGAGCTCTTTACCCTGGCCTAATATCTATGTTTATATCTAACCCTTGTTTGATGTTGTAAATCTTGACATGCTCTCCTGATAATGTTCTAGGTCTATATTGAAAATGATGTCTGGGTGCAGTGACCATCACCCAGTGCCTTAATTAATTCTTCTGTGAAAAATTGGGAAATCCACCTGAAATTGCCAATTCAGTTATTTTTTTTTTCATTTAAAGGCTTTTCTGAAAAACAACAACAACAACAACACAAAAACTAACTAACAAACAAACAAACAAAAAACTCTTGCAATCATAGTTGCTCATACTTAATATGTTAAAATGTGAATGAAATAATATATTTTAACTTGGTAAATGTATTAAAATTTTAAAACAATAAAATTAATTATTATTATTCAACTATCAATAAAATTAATCACTATGCTCTAATAATAATATTAGAGCATATCAAATCAAAATTCCTAATAAAATTTAATAATAATAATTAATTTTATGGATTTGTTTAAAATGTGACTATTAGTTTTGAATGCTCATTCACCTACAGTAAAACAATTATAATTTCCACAGTAAAAATTCACAAGTCACAGATATCTGAATGGTGATATCATTGTACGGTTTTGAAATGGGGATTGCCATGATATATTTATCATTCTTTGTGACATAATCGCTGTCTCATGTCATTACATGATTAAAAGTCTAACAAAAAGAGATTTAAAAAAGTGGAGACATGTCCAGATTATTGGTTAGAAATGAAAAAACTTGGTACCTAAAATAAATGAATAAATAAATTGTCTTCAGTGAATCATTGAAATGTCTGAATTTCATGACAGTTCTTATCCTTCTGTTCAGAGAGTAGTAACCCTAATTTTTTAACAGATAAATCTTGTTCCTTACAGGACCAAATACAGCTCACCCATTACATACGATTATAAAGTGTTTTTTCCATTCAATTTGTCACTAAAATGTTATAATTTATGAAGTGGCAAAAAGAGGTATATAATATCAAGACATATATGTGTGCATATCTATGAGGCTTGCATGGAGGATATCCCTGTTAGTTTTAAATTTTTTTGCAGTTTTTTTTTTTTTTTATCTAGGAAAAGTTTAGTTAAGAAGCATCCAAGTGATAGCACAAGCAGCTCAATAGAAACTGTCTAGTCTGCTGAGAAGTCTTGATCTAGTTTTGAGAGACATTTGCAAGATTCATAACTTTAATATAAAAACCTGTTTTTAGATATCTGGTTGCTTGTGTGTGGCATCTGAAAATGGAATGCATGTATTAACTAAATGATTTTTAAAAATATAAATATATTTTGTTGTTTTCATTTGCATGATAGTTAGTTTACCATTTGGAAAATTTATGGATTGAACACAGGGACACTTTACCACCGGGTCACATCCCCCAAATTTTATCTATTTATTTATTTTAATTTTCAGAATGGGTTATCACAAAGTTGCGTGGGGTTTTGCTATGTTTCTAAGCCTGTTTTTTTTTTTTTTTTTTTTTTTTTTTTTTTTTTTTTTTTTAATTCTCCTCTTCCCTTTGCCTCTCAAGCCGGTGGTATGACAGGCATGCACCTGGGATTTTAGCAATTTTTTTGGGGGGGATGGGTCATAGAGATTAAACTCGGAGTCACATTCTGAGGGCTATTTTGTATTCCATTTATGACAGTTTCAATGAGTTGCACAGTGTCTTGCCATTGCTGATGCTTGCTTTGAACTTGTGATCCTCCTGTTTTAGCTCCAAAGCCACTGAGATTTCAGTCATGCACCACCATGACTACCCAGTTTACCAATTTTTTAAAACAAATACTACCTTAAAATGTTTTCCAATGTAGAATTTATTATTTATATATTAATCTTGGAACAACCACCAAAAATTCATGACTCTTAAGAATAGTATATAATTACATAGTAAAAAGTTATTTTTTAAGCTAACAAAAAGTATATACACTGATTGAAATATATCCTCTACTTTTGTAAGACAAAGAATCATAATTCTGACAGAACTCTCGAATTTTTTTTGTGCTGGTCTAAGTGTAAACCAAAACTCTCCTGAGAAGTCAGTGTTATTAAATATTCGTTAATAAATAAATAGTCTCATTTTTTTTTGATTTGTGTCATGGTGTTTTTTATAGAGAATTTTATTTATTTATATGTAGTGCAAAAAATCAAACCCATTTCCTCACATATGCTACGTGAGTGATATTCCTCTAAGCCACAACCCCAGCCCCTTCATGGAACTGTTTATAAAAGACGTAAAGTTAAAATATTATTGTCTGAGTAAAGATCAGTCAGTAATTTTTAACATTTATTATTTAGTTGTAGGTGGACAAAATACATTTATTTATTTATTTATTTATTTATTTATTTATTTATTGATTGTTTTATTTTTGTATGGAGCTGAACATTAAACTGCATTCCTCATACATGCTAGGTGAGTGCTCTTTCTCTGAGCCAAAACCCCAACTCCAAGTATAGTTAAAGTAACCTTTAGCCCTCTGATTTCTGGTATAAAGAATATAAGAAATGGCAAAATCTAAATTTTGTCATTCTATAGTCAAGAAATGAGGGACTCAGAGAAATAACTGTATTATTTTGAGTTGCATATCACTTTAGTGGAAGATTAAGTTCAAATACAAATAAATAATAGGACCAAAAATAAAACAGCATTCTTTCTATATATTAATTATATTCTCTTCCATATGATTCTAGCTAGAAGATGTGACTTTAATCAGCATCTTACCCTTTTTGTACATCTGAAAAAAGTACTATCTAGTCACTATGAACACAAATAATCTTTTACATTAGGATTCAATGAAAAATTATGTTTTATAAGCACTTTTACAGAGGAGTATTCATCACCCTTCTTTGATTCATTCTCATGCTTTATAGGTATTACTGTCAAAGGTTTCCTTACCATGAGTTTGTTTAGATACTTGTGAGGCATCAATTTCATGGGTGTCTCTTACCCCTATAAAATTATGTGCCAGATTTAGCTGGAAAGTTCTCAAAAATCAATTTCTCAAAGTAAAAATGTATTTTTATTCTATTGTTTCTCTCATTATTTTTTTCTTATCTTTCTTGGAATATGCTTACTTTTCTCCATAAGATAGTGTTGGTGCTACCTTAATTCACAATTTATTATTTATCCAAAGATAAATGTAAGTATGTTTTAACTTTTTTTATAGATTTTTTTTCTTCACATTTTATACCATTTATAGATATCTGTTGAACACTTTTCAAGTTCTTCATGAGCATGAACACCAAGGAGTCAAAATGAGAAACTGTGTATTAAGGACTATCTAATTAAAGATCTTGGATCTGCCAACAATGGTGTCAAAATGTGAAAAGGAGAATATCTAAAACTGCTGAGTCCAGCAATGAACAGCATGAGAGGATAGCAGGCATGTGATGTCAAAGAAAAAAGCAGGTAAGAATCTTGTGAAACTAACAAGGTAGGAGAGGCAGAAGGATCATAATTTGAAACTCAGCCTCAGCGAAAGGGAGGCACTAAGCAACTCACTGAAAGCCTATATCTAAATAAAATGCAAATGAAGGCGGCAATGTTGCTCAGGAGTTCAGTGCCCTTGAGTTCAATACCATATAATAATAATAATAACAACAACAACAAAATAATATAATATTCAAAATAAACTAATCTCCAGTAATGGCCATTAATGTGTCAGTGGTGTCAAATTCTTGATCTTTGATAGACAAATAAAATTTCATGCATGCTTTGGTAAATCTGAGATATAACAGTCATACAAAAATTATATCAGTTCTTGTAATGTATAGTATGTGTATAAAAATGCCTCATTAAAAGACAGGCATACACTCTAAGAAATGCACTCAAAATGACTTTTCCATTGTTGCAAATATCATACTGTATACTGACATTTAGATTGTATACTACTACAATCTTAGGCTATATATTGTAGCTGTTGTTGTATATAAATTCCATCACTGACTAAAAGATCACTATGCAACACATTATTGTATGTTATAAACTTAGAGAGATCAGTGTACCAAAAAGAGAATTTTAAATTTTTTTAGTTGTTAGTGGACACAATATCATTTATTATTATTATTATTTTATTTTAATGTGGTGCTGAGGATCAAACCCAATGCCTCTCATGTACTAGGTGAGCACCCTACTATTGAGCCATAATCCTATCCCTAAAACAGAATCTTTAAAAAAAATCTTTACAATTAGACAATGAAAAATGAAAGTTTCCACTGCTGAGGAGTACAAAATTGCTATCCTTTCTAAATAAAGTTTTATATCTATGGGGTATCTTTGTCACACACACACACACACACACACACACACACAAACACACACAAAGTGATTTTAATCTTGCTTAGTGCAACATAATAAGTCTTTCAAAGATAGTCAATATGTAACTATAAAACATTCAATAGTTACTATAAGAAAAAGTAAGTTTTATTGTGAATGTGTTGGTATTGCTCATAGTATCAACTGCTTAAGAAGTTATGACAAAACCAATCAACCAAAAAGAAATGCTGAATGTTTTCTTTAATACAAAGAGACTGATTCATAGTGGTGTAGGGAGGGACATGAGAGGGATAGACAAACTTTAGATAGGGTAGCAGGGTAGGGGAGAAGAGAGGTGGCAGAGGGTTTGCAATTATGGTGGAATCTGATGAAAACCATTCTCTAAAGTACATTTATGAAGACACAAATTGATGTGAATATATTTTGTATACAGTAAGAGACATAAAGCATGTGCCCTACATGTGTAATAAAATTATAATGCATTCCACTGCCTCATATAAATAATAACAACAATAATAATAATAAAAGAAATTTCACAGAGATGATTAACAACTTATTGAGACTCTGTCTCATATAATATTAAGACTAGAGTCTAGTTTTGAATGGAAAGGCACCCTTGATTTCAGTCATAAGAAGCACACAGCAATGGGAAACTTATTTCTTTTAAAGTTGCACAAAACAAAATGTTAAACAAATTAATAAATTGGGCATTAAAATAATCTATAAATGAAGTTATACCATTAAATGGCACAAAGTAACAGGTAAGATAAATTGCCTGATGCATGAATAAATACATTCAGGAAGAAAAAGACAAGGACATCATGAGAAGAACAGTCAAATAACTTGAATATTCTCTTTATACAGGTGATATCTAAGGGTTCAGTACTCATAAAAAATAAAATATAACCAAATACATAAAATTAAACAGTATTCATGAAGATGTGGAGTGAAAAGTTCTCATGAACTACAGATTAATTATAAGTGGCTATCTTTTTGTAAAAAAATGTGTGCCTATTGAAGGACATGACACTTCCCCACCGGTAACATTAACTTATAAATATGACTGCTCTTAAAAACCATAATAATATATAAAAGAAGAGCTGCATGGTCCATAGAGTTGAAATCTGTAAGGTGAAAGAAAATATAATGTGCACATAAGAAACGTAAAAATAATAAAGTGTGAGTAAAGTGGTTTCTACTGTCAAGACACATTTTTTGCCACACTACATTCAGCCTAACAAACAGTAAAAAACACCACATCAGTATTATATAAAGGTAACTTTTTGATACTACTTCACACATTGCATATACATTTTAAAGGGAAATATGTAGAATTTACTGGTAAATAAAACTTGAGTTAGGACATTAAAAAAACCAATTACACACATGTGTTTAGATACTATACATCACTACAAAGAAAACAATTTTCCTTGAATGAAATCTGTAACATTTTCATCAATATTTTAGCATGTAGGACTGGGGTTATGGTAGAGTGCTTACCTAGCACATATGAGGCACTGGGTTCAATCATCAGCATCACCTAAAAGTAAATAGATAAAATAAAGTTATTATGATTACAACTAAGAAAAAAAAACATTAACAAAGAAATTTCAGCATGCTTCTCTATTAAAAGAAAGAGACTGAAAAAAAATTACATGGAATGAAAAGTATTTATGAAATACCTCCAAAACCTATGCTTCAGAGAATCAAATGAACTATTAGTATCATTAAGAGAAACTGATGTATATAATGAATGTATAATACAATACTGAAATCCAAGGAGTCATAGTATGAACCAAACACAAAGATGAATCCATATGCATGTAATTTCTTGTATTTTTAAGATAAATAAAATGGTCTAAGCCTATCCGTATCAAAAATAAGGCTAGAAGTAAATAGATAATACAATACAATCTAAAGTTAGATGGGTCACATTTTCCTGAGCGTTTGTTTGCAGAATATGTAAGGTACTGGGTTCAAAATCATCACAAAGAGCAGATATTAAGGAGAGATCAAGTTAGAAGTTGTTTTAGTTGCCTTTTTCAACAATGTGACTAACAAATTGACCAGAGAAATTGTAGAGGAATAAAAGTTTATTTACAGGCTTTGGGTTTCAAATGTCTTAGCCTATAGAATACTGCTCCATTTCTCAGGGCTCAAGGTGAGGCAGAACATTATGGCTAAAGGGTGTGGTAGAGGGAATCAACTGACATAGTGATAACAGTAAAGAGACAGATTCATTATTGGGAGAATATACAAATTTAGATTCCAAAGCTCTATCCCCAATTCTCACTTTTTTCAGCCACACACTATCAATTCAGTTACCACATAGTTAATTCATTCAGGGATTAATTCACTGAGGACTTTAAAGCTATGACCCAATCATTTCTCCTCCAAACCTTCCTGCATTGTTTCACATATGAGCTTTTGGGGAACACGTCACAGCTGGACTATAACAGAAATAGAGCAAAATAGAAGGCTTTTAACCCACCCTTTCTTTACTAATATATTAATACACATTTACTCATGTTATGTGTGTTACTTTGACAAAGTCATAAATGAATTATGAGATTTACATACATTGGACAAGTGAAAGAATATCTACAATCAAATGAGTAGAAAAAGCTAGGGTACACGTGGGCATTTGAGTTGTTTACTGAAGTGCCACATATTTGAGAAATATTCCTACAAGTTTGAAGGCACCTTAAATAAGGGGAGATTGAGATAACATATAAACTGACTTTAAAATTTTCTGTAATTTTTATCTTAACTTATCCACTGGTTAAAGAAGGAGTGAAATGTAAATGTGAAAATTACAAAGTGGTTTTCTTCTGTGACCAAGTAAGTCTTTTGATTTGTTTCACAACCTGAAGTCAAGGCAGAAAAATTACATCTCAAAGGTGTCAGTTTGTCCCAAAAAGAGATTTACCAGTGGTTTTACTAACTTCTCTTGTTGGAAGAATTACTTCACTCTTGAATCAATAAAGGGTACAAAAGGGGAAAATTAATCAATCTCCTGATAGACTCAGTAAGATTTGAGCACTTTCTGAGACCTGACCTACCCTTGTTTACACCAGTAATAATTCCAGGCCTACCAGTAGGTTTTCAGAATAAGTTTCTCCATGCACTGAATGTCTAACATTAGCAACTTCTGTTCAAGGGAGTATATCTTAAACTTTCAATTGCTAAAAGCAATAGAGACGAGCATGGGCAAATCTTGATGTATTTCAAGCCGTTGGATTTGCATTGTTTGTAACACTTCCAAAGACAAAAATTTTCAGCAGTAGTGTTAACAAAGCTTACAAATCGCAGATTCTTGTTTCATTTCATCACAGAAAATATTTACAGGACACTCTTCCTCTGGCTACTTGAAATCCTGGAATATAACACACTTGCATCAGTAATTTAAAGTATCAGTAAAATAAAAAATATCCTGCACTTTGTGCAGTGTTGTCAGAATGCCTATGCTTAAAATCTCAAAGACTGAGGATAGAGTTCTGGCTTAGTTGTAGAGTGCTTGCACAGCACATCAGTGGCACTATATTTAAGAATCAGTACCACATAAAAATGAATAAATAAAATAAAAGTAATTTGTCTATCTATGACTAACAAAACGTAAATAAAATATTAAGAACTAAAATATAAAAATCTGAAAGATAATAGGTACTCCAGAGCACGCAAGCATCACATAAAAAGACTCAGTTGAAAAAAATATTGGTGAGAATATCAATTGAATAAAGCTATTTTTGAAAATGGTATTAAGGTTCTTCAGAAAGTTAAAATAAAAAACGGCTTATGTTCCACTAGATGTTATTCTGGGTATGAATCTAAAAAAATACTGGAGTTATTACATCATAGAACCACTGCATGTCTATTTTCATTATAGTATTATTTACAGAACCTGGTAAAAAAAATGAAGTACTTTTTTTAGATAAATGTTAGGTTGGTAATGGTGCCACATGCCTGTATTTTTAGTAGCTTGGGAGGGTGAGGCAGGAAGATTATGAACTTAGAGCGAGTCTTAGTAACTTCTCCAAGAGACACTAACAAAATCAGTGAGACCTTGTCTCTAAATAAAATATAAATATAGGGCTGGCGATGTAGCTCAGTGGTAGGCTAGCTCTGGATTCAACACACAATACCATAATCAAACAAAAAAATAAAGAAAGAAATGAATAGGACCAACTTACTGACCCCATTCTTTATTTTCTATGAAGCAATTTACTTGCATCCTTTCTGGCTTAGCTGGACAGGATATGTCACATTCCTTAACAAACTGTTATCTGCAGGAGAAATGCAGTTTCAAAATAATGTTTATAAAAGCAACCTATGTTACTCTAAACAGGAGAATTTTTTGACTGTGCTAAAGACCAGATTCTGAAAAACAGAGAAACAAGGGTAATTCTTAATAACCAAAAAATCTGCAACAATTTTGCTTATGAGTTAATTTAGAAATGGTGAGCATGAATCTAATTAACCTAAAGTTGTCAGGGCAGTGAATACTTGAGAGTTTTTGTTATTCTAACTATCAGTACAAAATCAAGAACTGTACCTGGGAAGGACCCTTTGTAATCTCTGTTTAGATCTCGAAGAAAACTGGAATGCAAGAGAGCCTGCAAGAGAGACATGTTCTCTTTTCAGACAGAAAATTCTCTCTCTTCAGAGTGTCATCTTTTTCCTCTTTCACTTCACTTCTAATAAACTAATTGGTTGCTACTCTGATCGATAAGTTTGAGAACTTTATGTCTTCATTGGAAAAAAAACTGAATTTTAAGGGGCATGGTCTTCACAGTACCTCAGTTTCCCAGAGGGTCCCAGCCCTGTATAACTAAAAGATCATTGACATCTGAACGGCTCTCAGAGACTTCCTTAAGTGCCTTAACTTCATACTTTATACTGCTCTCTGGAAGAAAAAAAAAAGAACGATATTCACTAGAAACTTCAACAGACTTTAGATATGATATCTCTTCACAATTTTATCAGGCAGTTATGAAACCCCCATTTAACACAATATGGGAGGTTAGAATGAGGATGCATCACACAGGAACGTAATAAAAGAAAAATTTTAAATCAGACATTTTGATAAGGTGAATGTGCCTGGGAAGACAGAGGGAGGAGACAGACATTGTTTTTATTTTTTAAATTTTCAAGTTACTTGTCTTCTTTTCTCTCATGTAAAATGCTCACAAAGAGAAAGCAAAATCTTTAAACTGCAATGAAGTTCTTTTCAAAAAAATTAAAAATACTGCATTCATTTGGAATGTTGAATAGAAAAAATAAAATAGTTGACAATGCAGAGAGGGAATGCTGGCATTAAATATGTGAACAGAACCGAGTGCAGTGGTGCACACTGAAATCAATCCCAGTATTTTGTCAGGCTGAAGCAGGAGGATCATGAGTTCAATTCCAGCTTCAGTGAACATCAGGTGCTAAGAAAATTAGTGAGACTCTTTCTTTAAATAAAATATAAAATAGGGATGGGGATTTGGCTCAGGGTTCAAATGTGCTGATAAGTTATAGAATGACTTAATATCCAGTGATACATAACTATTCCAATACTATAGACTGGGTGCCAAGATTCAATCACAAGGTTCACAGAAGTCATACGAAGTCATATGGTGACTTATAGATAGTGTGTGTGGTGAAGTCTTCCTGAACCCACTGACACAGTCACACTGCGGGATGCTGAGGCAGAGCAGAACCATATGGAATCTGGAACCATAAGGAATGTTAAGTGCTTTGTTTGTGATACTCATGATATAAATAAAAGGGTATACATCAATCAATAATAAAAGTATGTGTTACTTGAGATTGCAGGAAAACTCCCAGAATGAGACTAAGGGTACAATTAAGACATGCCCTGAGATGTGTTTCAATATCTCTGAGGACACAAAATTTTTTTTTCTCAAGAAGTTTATGGGGAAAAGATTTCAAATCAAGTTTCCTGAGAAAAAATTAAAAATTTACTCTAAGCCCCCAATCCTAAAGTCACACTTTTGTGACATATATTCCTCCAACTAACATACTCTCTTACTTTACACAGGAATTCATGATGAAAATAGGAAACAAGGGCTGGAGATGTGGTTCAAGTGGTAGCGCGCTCACCTGGCATGCGTGCTGCCTGGGTTCGATTCACAGCACCACATACAAATAAAGATGTTGTGTCCACTGAAAACTAAAAAATAAATTTAAAAAAAGAAAACAGGAAAAAAATAGTTAATAAAAATGACAAATGGTTTGAGGTGCAGAGCCTGCCTTTTAATTAAAGATCACAAAGACATGAGGATTGGTATACTTTGAACAATGATCAAAGAAACTCTTTTAAGAAAGTGGTTAAATAGGTCATATGAACAAAGGAAATTAGTTGGAAATTAAAAAGAAAATAATGTAAAATTAATAGAGATATATTTTTGAGACAGTTCAGAGTAGTAGGCTTCTAAAAAATAGGCTTTCACTGTTTTAGTGTTATTTATTGGAACTTTAGGAGTAAGAAAGCTTACCAATAATTATAAGTATATTTTAAATTTAAAGGTCACTGGAATAATTATAGGTATGATTTAAAGTTAAAAGATAATAATAGGTCAAGAGACAGGTAGTCAAGTTTTGTATTCGAGCCCCTAGAGACTGAGGTGAAAATGTAAAAGACTAATAATGATTGGCAAAGTTACAGGAAAAATTTTATATAATGTGCTTAATATCTTTGATAATTAAATTATGTTTGACAAGATTGTAACTCTTGAAAGTTATGTAAACCAAAGAAGTTTTGATGCCATCCATTAACTACCAAAAGGAAAAAAAACCTGTAAAACAAACAAACAAAAAAATAATAAAGGCCCTCTAGGGGCAGCAGATCCTTCTGAAGGCTGCTCATAACTTGAAACCATCATCCTGTCTCCTTTTCTTTCATGGACGCTACTTATCCTTCAGCACAAGACACCACTCGTCCCTCAGGATCCCTTGATCTTTACTGGGGCTTGACCTTGGCAATAGTGATTTACTTTTTCTCCATTTAAATCTAAAGTTGACTCTGTTGATGGGATGTATTAAATTATGAAAATAATATATATACACACAGAGACATAAATGCCTGTGATTTGTGCTAATATTCTCATAGTACCCCATACCAAAAGAAAAAAAAGACAAAATCCTATGATTAGTCTCTAATCATAATTATTATTTAGTTACTTATACTCTAGGGTCTGGGATACTGACAGATCTAGAGACCTGGCCCACTCCACCTCTTTTTCTTTATTAATGTTAATACTAGAAACTTTAGCATTTTACTGTGTCTCCTAATTTTTAAAGGAGTGGGGATATTACTGCCTCAGGGAATTAATAATGAGTTGAAATCTCAAGCTGTTTTCTCATAAGTCCAGAGAACATGAATATTAAATAAAATTTAAAGTAATTGTAATATTTCTTTTTTATAAAAATATACACATATGTATTCATGAATTGATTTATCCTTATGTGCATGACAAATGCACTTCTCTCAGTGCTGGATCCATGAATTTGGAGGAAACTCTGCCATGAAATAATTTGGTCCTGAGCACTTAGTGCAATTCACAGCAAATTAAAAAAATAAAGCCATCACAGGAGAATATGAGACCCTGTCCCAACACTCTATCTCTGTGTCTATCCATCCATGAATGCATTCATCTGTTGTCATGGGGCTCTGTAGTGAGTACCTCTTGATCTGATTCCCATTGTTTTTTTTTTTTCCTACTGGGAATTGAACTCAGGGGCACATGACCACTGAGCCACATCCCCAGCCCTATTTGTATTATATTTAGAGACAGAGTCTCACTGAGTTTCTTAATGCTTTATTATTGCTTAGGCTGGCTTTGAATTCACAATCCTCCTTCCTCAGCCTGTCAAGCTGCTGGGATTACAATCATGCACCACAGCACATGGTTGATCCCCAGTCCTTTATCAACAAAAAGAGCAACCAAGAACCAGTCTTTGTGACTTTGTTTCTGGTCTGAATGCAATTTACTGTCACTCAAACAGTAAACCTACTAGCCTCAGTTTGGAGGAAGTGCCTGAAGCCCTTTCCAATCTCTCTCTTAGGTGAGAACGGTCCAATCAACACAGAGACAGTGATGATGGGTGGGCTTTCACATTCTCCTGTCCTTGTGTTTCTGGAGCCTGCCATTCTTTGAATCCATTTCTATGTTTTCTGTTGTAGATATGGAGCTCCAGGCTTCTGTGCTACACAGGAGCTGAAAAAAACTACAGCAGGGACACTAAGCATACTGAAAGCCAGGAAATGGCAAGTGTGTGTTCTTATTTTGAGACTGGGTAGGGAGGCTGTTTGAAGCCACTGAGACTGGCAATGTCAGGAACTAAAATTTGTGGCCAGGAACTCATCATAATTGTTTTCAGTGTCTGGTGGTGTTAGACCAGGACACAAGAAAAGACCACTGACTCCAATTAAAATCAAATTAAATCAAGCTTATTATTTCAACCAGCCAGGCTGCCTCTCCCACCCAAAACTGCAGGAACAAGACAGACCCGAAGCTTTCCTGCATCCCAGCATTATAGCCCAGAAAGTTACAAAAAGCGAGGTTACAGATAACAAAACTCTGAGGAGCATAACACTAATGGTAGTTTACATTATTGCTGACCCCATCATCAGAATTTAGGAAGGTCATTAGAGCCTCAGAGGAGGTCGTTATCTGGCCAGGGAAGGCCAGGATTTGTGAGGCATCAATAAAGTTTCAGAGAGGGCTGCAATCTGGTCAGAGAGCCAGGCATGGGTGAGTTCAAGGCACAGGCAGGCATTCCAAGCAGGTTCAGAATTTGCAGTAACTTATTGTAAAGCTGAAATTATCTTTTCATGGCTTTGTGGCGAGATGGCTCCCAATTTTAAGAAAAAATCAGGTTGGGTCTATCACTCCCCCCCCCCTTTTAATGTATTTCTTTCAAATATTTGATAGGGTAGGGGAAGAGCACTGAGAGAATTTTAATTCCTCAGGTAACAGTCTCCAACATTTTTTGAACTCACCCAAAACTGGTCTCCCTGATTTGATCTGACTTAATTAATTACTTATATTGACAGTCTATTTATTTTTGGCTCCATTGTTGTAAGAACGGGGCATCACTTGCTTTGGCTTCTTCTGAGCTGAGAGGGGGTGATGTGAGGAGGCACGCCATGAGGGACATGAGTTTCCTTTTAGAAGTCAGTTCAGTTTGAAATCTGGTTGGGGAAGAACAGGTTGTAAAGTCATCTGGGGATGGGTGCTTCTATGAGAGAAAAAAAGACCATGAGTACTGAATAAATGTTGCAGCAACTGGAGCATGTCAGTGTACAGAAATTCCCTCACAAGGCTTCAACATTTTAAAACATAATCTGAAACATCCAACAAATAAATCTTAACACCCTTATATTAAGAGTACTGGGCTTTAATGTGTATAACTTTACAATTATTTATCTTTTTTGTTAAATGGGATCTGTATTATCCTATCTGTCTTTTAGGTGATGGCTTATTATCTTAAATTAATGCATGTTGTGTTCTTGATGCAAAATTTCTGTAAAATACTAACAGGGAATCTTTAGATCACTTATAAGGAAATTACAAAATAAAATTAACTAGAGTGAAAATATTTAGTTCATTTAATAGCTACCCTGAATTTTGGCTGAGGAATACATTATATCCCCTGTTTGAGATCTTAGTAGTCTTGACAGATAAAAAAAACTTTTGAACATAACTTTAAAGGAACTAAAATCTGGCCTACTGCTTTTGTAGTCATTCTCACATATAGTAAGATGGAACACAGAACCTTAACTCAGGTAAGGCCCGGCTCTTTATAAATCGTAAGTGTTCCAGTTCTAAAGCTGATATTTGCTTTTTAAATATCACTTTACAAAGTTTACATAAATTGTTTGAGGTCACATGAACATTAGCTAACACCATATGATATCACATTTAAAACATGAATTAAAGAAAGGCTTAAAGAAAGGTTAAAAAAGTTTTTAACCTTTACATAGTTTAGGCTCTCATTAACTTAAAAATACATGTAAATTGTTCCCCAATGTAAAAAGTAACATAAAACTTTACATATCTTGTTGATAACAAATAAATAAATCCCCAATATATTTTTTTACCATACAACTTCAGAACACTAGCTTGATATATGCTCTTTTAAAGTTTCTCCCTTACAGACTTGTATACCTGGAAGATATGAGCACATTAATAGCATCACAATTACTTTGATGTTTTTATATTAACCAAGTTTAGCTTTTAAAAAATGACAGTACGATGCTCTAAAATAACAGTTTTTATTTAACCAGTTGTTTAATTTTTATGGTTGCTTGCTTTAGAAAATAAAAAAAAACTTAATAAACACAATGTAATGGGTAAACTTATGTTTTAAGAAATTTTTGTCTCTTTCACACATGACTGATTGTAAAAACAAACTCATACCGACTATAGTAAATTAATCAGATATGTAAAAAAAGTACTTTTGAATGAGTAAACCCATATGAAATTTACTTTACTTATTTTACCAAAATATTAGACAAGTGAGTTGAACAGTGCTAGCCATTTTTTGTTGTTGTTGTTGAAGGAAAAATCCTAGAACCAAGGCATATTAGACATTTTATAGACATTAATATTTTATGAGTTTTTTGAACACCTAGAAAAACATGTAAGCTTAAATTTAAAGACATTTATTTTATCTGTTTATTCAATTTAAATTGAACCATTTAAATCACATGATTTAAATCTTTGGATCCACTTTTTAAACTTTGTTTTTATGAGCGCTTCTTATATATGTTAATTTGTATATCATATATATGATATACAGACATATGTATATATATAGACATACAACACTTAACACAAGTGTGCACACATAACAATAGTAAAGGCCTTGTAGCTTTTCACAGGTGAAATCTCCATTGCAACATTTCAAAAACTCCAAGGTTGGTCAAAGATAGAACTGATCAGAAAAACATTAACCTATGTCTGTAGGATCAAAATCATAAGCACAAAAAAATACAGAATCTAAGAAGAAAAAAAAAGAATCCTAGAAAAAATGACTGGCCACTATTTAGTAAATACCATACAATTTACCTTTTTTGTTAAGGCCTCAGATCAGTCTCATACTGAGCTTGCAGGCTTCTTTCATTTGCATTTCAACATAAGTCCTGGCTGAGGTCTGGAAAGAAAAACTGCTATTCCGAGGAGACACCTCAGGCCTAAGGCATTTTAACCATAAGTCATAATTTTCAGGTTCGGATGTTGAAAATAATGATACAAGTTTAAGATACAATTCACAAAATTTTATATCTTTACATCTCGTTTTGTCAACAGATTCCATACTATGATTTACTATCCTTTTCCAAATTAATGCACTGGTACACAGTGACATTTTCCCAGGCTATTCAATTCAAAATTGGTGAAAAAAACTGAATGATTGGAAGTAACTTGCCAACTTGGAAGTAGAATTAGTTTTCCATTCTAAGTATTTAAGTTCTCTGGCATAAATTATCTGAAATCATAAACTAAACAATTACCTAATCCCAACTTTTAACTGCAAGATTGTGCAATGCTTCAAAAACCCATTCAGATACCAGACTGTTACAATTAAACATCATCTTTTAGACACACATTCAGCAAAGATCATTCCCAAGAAACAATTTATGATATCAATACACTATTGCACATGTCTTAAAGGGCCAGAAACAAAGACACAGGTCAGACAGACAGAAAGGAGCTCCAGACTGTGGCTGACAAACAGAAACCTTTAAAACAGAGCAGATAAGAAAAAAATCTCCTTCACCAGTGGCACTATAGATGCCCCCACAAGGGGACCAGATGTTTTCACAGAGGAGCAACCAGAAATGTAAAATCAAGGGTCTCCATGGCGACTTTACTGCATTTAGTGTCCCCTTTTTCTTTTTTATTTTTTTAAGAAGACAGAGGTGGCATAATCCTTACAGTGCAACAAAAAAAGGAGGGAATTCCCCAAAGAAACAGGGCTTCAGCAGCTTCTGGGAGTCCCTCAGTCCCTCCTTTTACTTACAGGATTAGCTCCACTGGTTCCACTCCACCCCAGGCATGCTCCATCTCCTAACACTTCAGTAGTCAGCTCTGAAAAATTTCCAGGGGGGTGTGGTATCAACATTTGTAACTGAAAGTTTGGTTCCTGACCTTGAAACCAATTAATGGCAATTTAAAAATGAGAACAGGGTTTTGAGAAAAAGAAAAAGGGAGGTTTATTGCTTTTCTAACAAAGAAGAAACACAGGGACTCTGCCCAAAGGTTGTGACTCTCTTGATTTGGAGGGACAAGGGGTTTTAAAGGAGGTTCACTTGTTAACCTAGGAGATACTCAGTTCTTAGATCCCCAGCAGGCATTGCCCTCTGCAGTGGGTGTGCTCCAGCAGCCAGCTAGGGGTTCTCTCATCCTGCTTAACAAAGGGAGATAAAGTTCATCACAGTTCCTTAAAACACAGTCCAAAGGGGTTTCAGACTTACTTGCTTTATTACCCATTTTCACATCCAATATCCTTAAGTTTTTACCACAGAAATCACACAACAAAAGGCACAAAAACAAACAAACAAAAAACATATAGAACACAGAACAAAACACAAGAAAACAGAAACCCGGTGCCAAAACAGAAAAACAGAGGAGCAATGCATCGTCTTGCTAAAGCTCCAGGGTAGGAGCGCGTGCATGCCCGTCGGCACCTCTCTATCCTTCCAGAGGAATTCCCTACAGAACAGAACAGAGGACAGAACAATTTCTCATTACTGTCCTGAAGAGGAGTATATGTGAGCCTTTTCAGGCCACCTCTCGGTCTTCAGAAGAGATCTCCCTTAACTGGATAATAGATGTTATAATGGCACCGTTTACCTATGGAGGCCTCCTCCACCAGGTGCTTGCTAATATTTTTAGTGCGGCAGTTCACTGCAGTGCTCCAGAGACTGAGGCTCACTCCAAGGCCTTGGAACATCTCAAGGTGTGCACCCCCTAGAGTGGCTCTCCAGCCCAGAGCCCTGGAGCGAATGCTGGCTTCAGAATTTCCAGCAGTCTGGTCTTGTGATCTGGTCTGGCAGGGTCATTTCGCTGGGGCCTCCAAAATGTTAGACCAGGACACAAGAAAAGACTACTGACTCCAATTAAAATCAATTTAAAGCAAGCTTATTATTTTGACTGGCTTGGCTGCCTCTCCCTCCCAAAACCGTGGGAACAAGACAGAAACCCCAGCTTTTCTGCAGCCCAGCTTTATAGGCCAGAAAGTTACACAAAGGGGGGTTACAGATAACAGAACTCTGACAAGGATCACACTAATGGTAGTTTACATTTATTGCTGGACACAACATAAGAATTTATTAGGACCATTTGAGCCTCTGAGAGGGTCATTGTCTGGCCAGGGAAGGCCAATATTTATGAGGTGTCATTAAAGTTTTAGAGAGGGCTGCTCTCTTGTCTGAGAGCCAGGCATGGGTGGGTTCAAGGCACGGGCAGGCATTCCAAGCGATTCAGAATTTGCAGTAATTTATAGAAAAGCCTAAATTATCTTTTCATGGATTTGTGGCAAGATGGCTCCCAATTTTAAGAAAAGATCAGGTTGGGTCTATCATTACATCCCTATTTTTTAAATAATACAGGATATCACTGAGTCACTTAAGCTATTGCCAAGTTTCTGAGGCTGGTCTTGCATTTAAGTTCCTCCTGTTTCATCCTCCCGAGCTACTGAGAGTACATATATTCACAATAATACCCTGCTTCAAAAAAATTATTATTAGTGGATTATATGGCATTTTTATTTTGAGCTCTTAAGAACCCTGTTAGGACCTGGGAATGTGGCTCAAGCTGTAGTGTGCTTGCATGGCATGCGTGTGGTGCTGGGTTCGATCTCCAGCACCAAATACAAACAAAGATGTTGTGTCTTCTGAAAACTAAAATGAATAAATAAATATTAAAATTCTCTCTCTCTCTCTCTCTCTCTCTCTCTCTCTGTCTGTCTGTCTTTAAAAAAAGAACCATGTTAGTTTTTTCAAAACTATCTTTATTAACTTTATATTTTAACCAAAATTTTTATCTATACATACACACATATACTCTGGAGTCCCTACTGTCTTTCAGATATTTGTTTGGTTTGGTGTGCTTTGGTGCTCGGGCGGTGCTTTCCACTGAGTTATGTCCCCAGTCCTTCTTTTTCTTTTTGAGACAGGTGATATATCACTAATATCTCACTAAGTTGCTTATAGCCTTGCTATGTTGTTAAGGCTGTCTTTCAAATCACAATCCTCCTGACTCGCCTGTCTAGCCTCCAGCGTATTTGCCACCACACCTAGCTCCTTCAGATTATTACAATAACCTTTTCAACAACACTGCCCAGGCTACAGAAAATCTCTTTGACTGATGCATTTTATCCCTGTGGAAAGTTTATATGAAGTAGCCAATTTAGAACTATTATGTAAAGATTTATTGGAATAAACAGGAATCATTGTTTTTAACCTCTTTTCTGAACTACTATTTGGTATCATATTCCATAAAAGCGCTGGGAAAAGAATGTAAATTCATTTGTTTGAAATCTAGAGAGATTTACATAAGCTCAGTCACCTTTTGTTCTGGAGATTGGTATTTCAGGACATAGTAACATAAATAAAATATGTTAAAGTTGAGACATTCAGTACACACATCCACACACACACACATCAAAACACACACAAAAAAACTTTCTAGGAGCAATTGTTAGTTCTGGCATTATTACTAGTTTATCAGGGACATAGTAACATAAACAAAATATGTTAAATTTGAAACATTCAATACACACATACACACACCCACCAAAAAAAACCAAAAACTTTTTCTAGAAGGAATTGGTAGTTCTGGCCTCATTACTAGTGTATCAGGGTTGGGGCAGGATTCAGGAAGTGCTAAAATCTCACTTCCTGAAGTGGGATTCTTCCTTACTTCACCTACAATTAAAGCTAGAGTGAACTTCATCTGTTAGCAACAGTAATTGGGAAAATATGCTGGCAGATGTTGTTTTGAGATAAATTGACAGCTTTGATATTTGGGTATTTTTGTGTCTTGGTCACAGCTGATGAAACACTTGTGAAGGCGTTTATGGCTCCTAGATATCACCATTTTTTGTATCATTTCTTTCATATTTCCTTCTTTCTTTTTCTTTTCTTTTTTTTTTTTTGGTAGGGGGTTGCTAGAGATTAAACCCAGGGCCTTGTGCATTCACGGCAAGCCCTTTGAAAACTGAGCTACATCCTCAGCCCCTCTCTCACATTTCTGTTCACTAGAGCTGATGATGGTATTTGGGGATTTTGTCCCAAATGTGGTACATTTCTTAAGACTGGACTAATATCTAGTGTATCTAAATCTCTCTACTCACTCATGATTTTGCCAAAGAGACACTCACAGTAGTTTTTTTCCTTAAATGTATCTATAGATGGAGGGAGAGTGTCTCATTTAATATTCTGCTTTATTTTCAACATCATTCCCTCTTAATATTTGCTTTTTATAGTGTTGCTAAGATTGGAACTGACTATCTTGCACATTCTGCACACACACTCTAACAGTGAACTTTGCCACTATGTCCCATTTCTAACTTTAGGTTGGATAGATTCATTCATTAATCTTTAATGTTAGTTTTCATATGGTTAGTTTTACATACACCTTTCTATTGCTCTTAACAATACTATTGATCTACATATGGTTTCAGATTTGATTAATATTATGATTTATTGGTCTGTATTATTGCAATATAGTTTCATAATATACATTAAGAATGTCTCAGTACAATAACTATATTATTTGGTTTTTTAAAAAGGTTTTGGGGTATTTTACATATTTATTTTTTTTCTATGATAAATTTATTTTTTTTTTTTTTGGTCCCTTCTTTTCTTTAATTTGGTACTTCGAATGAAACTCAGGGGAATTTTTCCACATCCCCAAGCCTATTTTGTATGACATTTAGAGACGGTGTCTCACTGAGTTGCTTAGGGCCTCACTTTTGCTGATGCTGGCTTTGAGCTCACAATACACCTGTCTTAGCCTACCAAGGTACTGGGATTACAACTGTGCACCAACAGGTCCAGCTGTCTTCTTGTATTTAGAGAAAAACATGCTAAAATTTTGATAGTAAAATATTATATATTAAATTGAGTTAAAATAGTTGTCTTTGTAATGATTAGTTTTATTTATGCACATGCTATTTTATGGGCTTTTGTAAATTTTTATTTCGTTTGTGATAAGTTCCACGTATTTTCCTTGAAATCCATTATACACGTGATGTATTTAACAGATGTAACTTCAATATAATACTTATGTGGTATTTTGTACTCTAATTAAACCAAAAATGTTTCTGGGCTCCAGAAACCATTTTTTCTCAAACTATATTATTTTTTTTTATTTTTCTGAATCACCTCCTCTTTCCTCCTAGGCCCCAGATTTCCACTGCATTAACAAGTAGAGGTCTAGTCTTATGCTATCACATACTTGTAAACTGTAATGGTACACACATACTATAATTTCCACAGGTCTAAGCAGCTTGGTGAGGAGTATTTCATGTATGTGTGTGTGTGTGTGTGTGTGTGTGTGTGTATATATATATATATATATATTTCATGATGAAATAACAGCAATTTTTACTCCATCTTTAGTTCATGAGAATTTGTTTTGTGTCCTCATCAATACTGTGTATTCTTTTTGTTGTTGTTTTTTCTTACTGGAAATTTAAATTAGGGGCACACAGAGACTGAGTCACACATAGTTGCTTGGGGCCTTGCTAAGTTTCTGAGGCTGGCCTTAAACTCAGGATTATTTTGCCTTAGCCTCACAATCCAATGGGATTAGAGGTATGTGCCATGAGACCTGGTTCTATTTTACTATTATATTGAAATATATATTACTTCTGAAAATAATATATTCTTGATATTAAGAAAGCATAGAATACCATTTTCCCCACAAATAAACCCCCCCTTTTTTGGAAAAGATGTCAATTTTTTTTTTTGGAAAAGATGTCAGTAGTGCCAAATGTATAATTTATTAGTGTCTAAATGGCAAGTCCATTATTATTATTATTTTTATTATTATTCTATGTATTAGTTACAAAACTTTATCTCTTCATATTATTATAAGTTATATACTCTTTTCTATAACTTTATAGCATACATCAGTATGTATCAAAATGACCTTTTGGGGGGGGTTGGGAGGTGAGCGGAGGGATCATAGGGTTAGAAATGATGGTGGAATATGATGTATTTTGTTATATAAAGTACATGTACAAGGAAGTGAATTCATGTAAATATATTTTGTATAAAACCAGAGAAATAAAAAAATTTGCTCTATATGTGTAATAAAAAGTGTAATGCATTCTGTTGTCATATATAATTTTAAAAGTATTTAAAATTTAAAGATAAATGATGGCATATGTTCTACCTGAAAATAAATACTACTCCTTTTAAAAATTGAACTAAAGGGTCTGTTGGTCAGTTGTAAACTTTAGAAAGTACAAAATGTATCCTGAACATTTGGTAATACATAAACCTAGATTTAGCTATTTATAGTGTTTTCAGCAAAATTAAAAAAAAATACTGTAGAGTTCATTTTTTGCAATGTATACTCATAATTATATGAGATGCATATTGTACATATACATATATACTACCATTATATATAATTAATAAATGATTACTACATCTCACATTAACTACATTTATTTCAAATTAATTTGTCTTTTGAAAGCACCAATATATGACACTCTTTGATATATACACTTGGTGTGTCTTCAAATTTGTCACTTTTATGTATTATGTTCTTTTCTTTATTCTCCTTTTTATAGAATTTCTTTTTCCAATTATTGAGATTAATGAATTTTAAACAATTCAGTTTAACAGTGAAGTCTGTAGATTTTCATTTTTAACCTAAGACATAATACATCCCAAATAATAGGCTTATTGCTATGTAAATGACTTGAAAAACTTGCATATATAACACTCTGGCCTGACCTTACTCTGGAGTATTGATATCTGGGTGGAGGGGATCTGAAAGTGATCCATGGAAAATCAGAACAGGGATGGGACAGGATGTGAAATTGGTGGATATTTAGTATATAGTAGGGAGTATTCATAAAAAAGTATTGGTGGAACAGGTACAGGTAGAGAAAAAAAGTGCTCTGAAGGAAAGAGGGAAAGAATGACCAGCTCAAGAGTTCAGATTCAAAAAGTCTAATGGTGGATCAATGGTAGTTTGAGGGTAAAGGGTAGTTTCTTTGGAGGCAGAAATAAGGTAGAAATAAAAGAAGAAGGTAACTCTGGCATGCACCCCAAGAGAAAGAGTCAAATGAACACTACCCTCTATATTCACTATATATATATCAAACTTCTATAACATTAGATTAAAGTCAGCCAGCCTCAGCAACTTAGTGAGGCTCTAAGAAAAACAGCAAAACCCTTTTTCTTTATAGAATAATTTATTAAAGGCTGAGAGTGTTTCTCTGTGAAAAAGCATATCTGATTTCAATTTGTCATATGAGAGAGACAGACAGAGAGAGAGAGAGAGAGAGAGAGAGAGAGAGAGAGAGAGAGAGAGAGATCTTGCAAAAATTAAAAAAAAAACGTAATCAGTGACACTCTTAGTGTCAAGGATGTAAATAATTTAAAAGTAATAAAGAGCTAGTTGGAAATCTCACCTAGGTTATTAACTACTGCTTAGGAAGTTAGTCTACTCTCCAAAATATAAAAGTGAGAGAGGAATTCTTTATTAAACTGTATATAAGAAAATAGAGGACTTTTTACACAGTTCTTAGTTGACAAAGACTGCGTCAATTTTAGTGGGTGATTAGGGTTCTGCCAAGATGATAAATCCTTGAGTTATTTGGAATAATGTGATTTTATCTACTCTTCATAAATGAAGATTGACGTGTAATATAAATCAGGCTTGGCAAAGAAAAAACATTTCAATGAAAATTAAATGTATGAATAAAAACATAAAACAATATTTAACAAAACTTCAACATTCAGAATATTTACGCAATTATGTAATCACGAGTAATGTAAAAACAATGACAACTAAAGAATAAGTGAATTAATAAAAAAACAAATAAATAATGTAATGAATGAATTAATCACATGTAATGTGATTGAAATTGTCAAAGTCAGCTTGTAGCCATGAAAAAAGTGTACAGGTACATAGAAATGGTGTTTTACTACTTACTGAGACATACCCTATGAACTATAAATTCCACTCCTAGGTGGGAAGAGTTGAACAAAGAACCATTCACCTGGCTCTCTCACTTGGGAACTGTGCAAAAAATTACCTTTTTCTTTCTCTCAAATTTTATTGCTGCTTCCAAGAACACTACCCTCTATATTCACACTGTCATTGTAGACTTGGAACCTGTGAACCCCTCTACTGTTCAACATTTTCTTCTTTTTTTTCATTGCTCTTTTTCTCCCTACCCCATATCATCCACCAATACTTATTTTGTATTGCAAAATCTACATACTCACGAATCACCAGTCTTATATCTTACTATATACATTTCCTACCTTGTGCATGACCACTTTGAGATCCCCTCCATCAAAACATCAATAGTCCAAAGTGATCAGAATGGGGGTAAAATTTGAAGAATATTAAAGGTCAGTTATACAACAAGAAAGCTATAAAAAGTGGGCTTCATTTAAAGGTGAAAATAAAAAGAAAATTTTTAGACTTCACTAGTTAAAATAAAGGATCAAAAATTTATGAGTCTCAATAATTTCAATTATACTTGTGAGTCACTTTTTTGGAGGAAGGAATATAAAGACATTGCTAATGAGTTTAAAGCTCAAACTGTGTTTTTATTAGACAAAGAATAGAAAGATTTCAGAAATATTAAAATAATTGTGATATAATTTTCATAAAAAGATATACATATTTATTCACAAATTGCTTTAACCTTATAAACAGTTATAAGTGTCAATACATTTCTCTCTAGACTAGGTCTTATTATTGGAAGAAAATTTTGCCTTAAAATAACCCCATACAGAGTAATTTAATGCAATTAACAGGCCTATAATAATAATAATAATAATAATAATAATAATAATAATAACAATAATAATAATAATAATAATAAGAAGAAGAAGAAGAAGAAGAAGAAGAAGAAGAAGAAGAAGAAGAAGAATTGAGTTGGGGAGGATTTCAGGGTTGTGAAGCATACCTGTAATATAAGTTAATTGAAAAAAAAATCACAGGAGAATTTTAAACACTGTCTGAAGACATACATGTACATATTATTTCTAAAATGTGTTTATGATTTATGTGGTGAGGGTGCACAAGTCCAATACACTGTCTTTTTATTTTCTTGAATATTTTTTGTTGTAGATGGACACAGTACCATTAGTAGTTTGTTGGCTTTTTAAAAATATTTTTAGTTTTGGGCGGACACAACATTTTTGTTTGTATGTGGTGCTGAGGATCCAACCTGGGCTGCCCACATGCCAGGCGAGTGCACTACCGCTTGAGCCACATCCCCTCTAGGTTGGCTTTAATGCGGTGCTGGGTGTTCAACCCAGTACCTCACACATGCTAGGGAAGTTCTCTACCACTGATCCATAACCCTAGTTTCCAGTCTTTTACTCAATTTTTTTTGGGGGGGAGAGTATGCGTGTAGTACAAGGGATTGAATCCATGGCCTTATATCAGCAAAACAAGCACTCTACTGACTAAGCTATATTCTCAGCCCTGATCTGTAGTTGGTTAACAATGACAATGGAGCAGCCTGTCATTCAGACTTTGATTTTGTGCCCAGTTGGCTAAGGTTTGAGGCAGTGCCTGAAGCCTTGACCAATCAGTCTCTTAGGTGAGTGCTGGGAGCCATCAGCCAAGTAGGTATGACAAATTCCTTGCCAGCTTACTCCCATGCTGTCTAGTGCTAGGACTTCTGAAAGGTGACCTTGCTCAAGGACCAGGGCAGGATCCGTGTTTAGGGTGTTCCCCCTTTAGAATAGGGCAGTTTAGCATAATAGAAGATTAGGGTGTTCCCCCTTTAGAATAGGGCAGTTTAGCATAATAGGAGATTAGGGTGTTCCCCCTTTAGAATAGGGCGTATCCTGCTGGTGAGTTCCTCTTGAGTGCTTAGGGTCAGACAGTATATTTTGGGAGACAGAAGCCCATGCGGAGTGGATTTGGGGAGAGAACGTGGATTCCCCCAGAGCGTGTTTGTAGACGGCCGGTGTGAGTTCGGGAATAAAGAATTGCTGTTTGAATCTACAAGCTGTGTGGAGACTCGTGATTTGTGCCCAGCCAGAGACTGCGGCATCTGGTGGCTCGTACGCGGAACGTCTGAAATTTGGAGGTAAGTGGAATTGCTCGCCCCTGAGGGAAGGCGAGAGAATGGGTGACCATTTCAAAAAACAATGTGTTCTTCTTTGGATTTATTTTGTTTTTCTTTCAAGCTGCCTATCCCTAGAAATTTCTCAGGCAAACTGGAAAAAATGGTTGACTAAAGGCTTGACGTTTGTTGGCCCTGAGGAAGAGAAAATTGATACAACGATTTTTTATTCCGTTTTTGCTTCATTCAATTTCAGTTTTGTTTTGTGTTATCTTATTGGGTTGTGTTATCTTTATAGTAGATTAAAACAAACTGAAAAGATGTTAAGTAAATTGTTAGAGGTTCAGAACATGGAGAAAGACATTTTAGATCAAGCAAAAGAGAAGGTCTCTCGAGCTAGTCAGACAGAGGAAGAAAATTTAAAGGTAAAGGGGTTGTTAGGAAAAAGGCCACAACAGGAGGCTGTTAGTAACTCCGTTTTATCACAAGAGAGTTTAATTCAACCAACAGCCCCACCGATAGAGATAGCTGAGAGGCCCTCAAACCCCGTAGTTGATAATTGGGATCCTGAGACAGGAAGATTAGCATGTCCTGTACTTGAGCAGGCAGGAGGGCAGCGAATTCACCGTGCTTTAGATTTTAAAACAGTGAAGCATTTAAAGGAGGCTGTAACAACCTATGGTCCCCAAGCTCCCTTCATGGTGAGCATGGTCGAGTCCATTACTAACTTGGACATGACGCCAGCAGATTGGGCTAGCATGGGTAAATCTGTGCTAAATGGAGGACAATATTTGTTATGGAAGGTTGCCAATGAGGAATTTTGCGCAGAGACAGCTAGGCAAAATGCAGCAGCCGGTTACCCTCAAAGAAATCTAGAAATGTTACTAGGGAAAGGACCTTATGAGGGTCAGCAGCAACAAATTGAATATGATCCTACTATATATGCACAAATTGCTGCAGACGCAGTTAGGGCATGGAAGACTTTACAAGGACATGGAGATTTACAAGGTCAGCTATCTAAGGTAATACAGAGAGCTAATGAACCTTACACTGACTTTGTAGATAGGCTAATTCAAACGGCTGCCAAAATATTTGGGGATACGGAACAAGCAATGCCATTGATAAAACAACTGGCTTATGACCAAGCAAATCGTTGCTGCACAGAGGTTATTAGACGATGGAGACATGAAGATTTAAACACATATATTAAATTATGTAGAGATATTAATGAACAAGGGCAAGTCTTGGCAGCTGCAGTACAACAGGCTTTAGATGCCAGGCCAAAAACATGCTATGATTGTGAACAAACAGGATATTTTAAAAGGAGTTGCCCCATAGGAGGAGGATTTAACAAAACTAGGTATCAAGAAATAGAATACCGGGTATTTGCCCAAGATGCCGTAGAGGGAGACATTGGGCTAATGAATGCCGTTCTCAAACATAGAGGGTACTCCCTTATCAAAAAACGGACAAGGACCAGGTATTTACCCACGATATCGTGGAGAAAGGCATCAGGCTCCATTGCCAAAAAACGGACAGCCGGGCCCAATGCTCCGGGGCCCACAACCACAAATATACGGGGCAGTGGAGGAACCCAGCAACACCATCAGAGTAGTGCCCAGGACACATTGTCCATTAAATCCCTCATCAGACAAACCCGAGGGAGTGCAGGGTTGGACATCTGTGCCTCTGCCAGAGCAGTACTAACTCCAGAGATGGGAGTTCAAATCATTCCCACAGGAATAAAAGGACCTCTTCCCCAAGGGACAGTAGGCTTATTATTGGGACGTAGTTCATCTACATTAAAAGGACTTATGATAAGTCCCGGGGAAATTGATCCCGATTATGTAGGTGAAATAAAAATTATAGCTAGTTCTCCAAGAGGTATATCAGTAATTTCACCTGGAGATAGAATAGCACAGTTGTTAATAATACCCAGCCTACATAATAAATTTCCTAGTCATAGTGTAAAAAGAGGTTCCAGGGGATTAGGCTCCACAGGTGTAGATTGGGCTATGTTGTCTTTAAATTTAGATTCTCGCCCAATGTTAAAACTAAATATTCAAGGACACGACTTTAATGGGCTACTGGACACAGGTGCAGACCTTAGCATCATATCTAGTAAGGAATGGCCAAAACATTGGCCATTACAACAAGCCACTCAAACGTTTCGAGGCCTAGGAGTGGCTACTAATCCCCATAGAAGTGCAATAGTATTAGATTGGAAGGATCCTGAAGGTTGTGAGGGAACTATACAGCCCTATGTATTGGATCATCTTCCTATAAATTTATGGGGACGAGATGTCCTAGATCAATTAGGTTTGATGTTAACAAATAACATCAATCCTAATGCGCCCACTACTAGGGCTAGACAAGGTTTTAGGAAAGAAAAAAGATTAGGAAAACAAGGACAAGGTATAGCAGCACCAATTCAAATAGATCAAGGAACAGACAGACATGGGTTGGATTTTCAGAAAGGGCCACTGAGACAATAAAAATTACGTGGAAATCAGAAAGACCAGTGTGGGTTCCTCAGTGGCCCCTGACTAAAGAAAAGATACAAGTAGCCCATGATCTGGTCAAACAACAATTAGCGGAAGGACATATACAACCTTCCATATCTCCCCATAATACTCCCATTTTTGTCATTAAAAAGAAATCTGGTAAATGGAGATTATTGCAAGATTTAAGAGCCATTAATAATGAAATGGTTATTATGGGACCTGCTCAATCAGGGATTCCTCAATTGTCTGCTTTGCAAAAACCTGGCATGTTTTAGCCATAGATATTAAAGATTGTTTTTTTTTCAATTCCAATTCATCCCGAGGATAGTCCAGGTTTTGCATTTACTATCCCTGCATTAAATCATGAAGGTCCTGATCAGAGATATGAATGGAAAGTACTCCCTCAAGGGATGGCTAACAGTCCAACTATGTGTCAAATATATGTTAATAAAGCAATCCAGCCACTTAGAAATCAAAATCCTGAACTACAAATATTTCACTATATGGATGATATATTATTGGCACATAAAGATAAAAACATATTGCTGGAATGTTATGCCACACTTACAAACTTATTAAAAAATTATAATCTAGAGATAGCAATAGATAAAGTACAATTAAATTTTCCAATTAATTATTTAGGAGTTCTATTATCCTCAACCATGGTCCGTCCACCAAAAATTCAAATACGAGTAGATCAACTCAAGTCACTTAACGACTTTCAAAAGTTATTGGGAGACATAAATTGGATAAGGCCTTATCTAGGCATACCAACAGGAGAGTTGGGACCTTTATTTGATATTCTAAAAGGTCCATCAGATCCAAACTCACCCCTCATGTTAACGCCTGAAGCAAGAAAGGCATTGAAAATTATTGAAACATATATGGAAAATATACATTTGGATAGAATTGATATAAGTTTGCCTTTATTATTTATTGTACTACCAACAAAAAATATTCCGACAGGAATATTTTGGCAAGAAGTTCCATTATTGTGGATACATTTATCTTATTCTCCTAACACTATTCTTACTAGGTATCCTGAGGCTGTAAGACAATTAATACTCAAAGGAATAAAAGCAGCAAAGGGAGTGTTTGGAATTTCTCCCAATAAAATTATTACTCCATACACTATGGATCAAATTGATGAGTTAGCTAATGAGTTAAATACTTGAGCAATAATCATGTGTAAATCTAATGTTTCATTTGATAATCACTTACCATCTAATCCTTTGTTGTCTTTTTGGTCTAAGCATCCTGTAGTTTTTCCAAAAATGACAAGAAAAACCCCTATCATGAATGCTCCAAATATATTCACTGATGGGTCAAATAATGGTATAGCAGCAGTAGTTACCCCTGATCAAACTTTTACATTTTTAGTACCCAAACAATCAGCTCAAAAGGTAGAGCTTAATGCAGTATTACAAGCCTTTTTAATGTTTAAAGATTCTGTATTTAATTTATTTTCTGATAGTCAGTATGTAGTTAATGCTATAGTATCTCTTGAAGATGCTGGTAGGATTTCCCCTTCTTCTACTGTTTTCTCTTTGTTTTCCACTATACAAAGTCTAATCTGGGACAGAAAAGATCCATTCTTTATAGGACATATTAGAGCACATACAGGATTGCCTGGAGCCCTTAGTTTGGGCAATGATTTAGCAGATAAAACTACACATGACATACATATTTTTTCTACACTAGAAGAAGCTACGAATTTTCATAAAAAATTCCATGTTAATGCTAATACTTTACAAAAGCATTTTAAAATAACTAAGGAACAAGCCAGACATATAATAAAACAATGTCAAAATTGTGTGACCTTTTTACCACAAGTTAATCTTGGAGTCAATCCTAGAGGACTGATACCTAACCATATTTGGCAGATGGACGTCACACACTTGCCAGAATTTGGAAAATTAAAATATTTACATGTTACAATTGATACTTCTTCCGGATTTTTGATGGGCTCCCTTCATGCCAGAGAAAAAACTAAAGATGTTATAGCTCATTGCTTACAAAATTTTGCCACTGTGGGTGTTCCTAAACAGTTAAAAACCGATAACGGTCCTGGCTATACCTCTACCTCTTTTAAACAATTTTGCTCATCATTTGGTATTACTCATATAACAGGAATTCCATACAATCCACAGGGACAAGGCATAGTTGAAAGAGCTCATCAAACTATTAAAACGTACTTATTAAAGCAAAAAGAGGGAATTGGAAAGGGGTATATATCCCCCAAAGATAAACTTAAAATAACACTTTTTACTCTAAACTTTTTAAATTTGGATTCATCAGGACTTAGTGCTGCGGAAAGGCATATGTATCCAAAAAATGTGCATAAGCCTAAAGTTTTGTGGAAAGATATTCTAACAGGACAATGGAAAGGTCCTGACCCAGTAATCGTCTGGAGTCGGGGCTCTGTCTGTGTGTTTCCACAGGGAGAACAGCAGCCGATTTGGATTCCAGAAAGACTAACTAAAACGATTTCAACAGATCGAAAAGAAGATGATTTGACTCAAATCCATAACAGCTGACATCCAGAACTCCAGCTTGGCCATTCTTACATCTGCGACTGTGATTAACCAGGATGCTTTTTTCAATATCTATTTTATTATTGCATTTTCCACATCATAAGGTTCTATTTTTATTTTTTGAGCTCATACAAACCTAGGTTAATGTTTTTCTGATCAGTTTTATTTTTAGACTATAGAGTTTTTAAACATTGCAATGGAGATTTCACCTAGGTAAAGCTACAAGGCCTTTATTATTATCTTATGTGTTGTACGTTTGTTTGCACATTTGTGTTTTGTGTTGTATGTCTGTGTGTGTGTATTTCATATATGAGGAGCGCTCATGAGAAAATGGATTCGAATTTTTTTTTATTCATGTGATTTAAATGGCTTAATTTAAATTAGGTAAACAGCTGTTAAGGATTGTTTTTAAAGGTGGTTAACAGATCTGCTTGTTTACTAATTTAAATCAGGTAAACAGCTGTTAAGGATTGTTTTTTAAGGAGGTTAACAGATCTGTTTGTTTACTTTCACCTTTCCTTTTCATTATATTTAATAATTCTTTTCAGGATAATGTCTTTTTAGCATCATTGCCAGAATTCCTATCTTCATCCCAATGAATATAACTCAACAAGTATGCTCAATCAAGGAGTCAACTTACTTTGGGAGGAAACGGACTTTGGGAGGAGACGGACAGATTGATAGATTCCTCCACTTTGAACTGCTTGCAGAACTTGCCTGGACTATGTAACTACGTTTAGTGCAGCTAATTGTGGTAATGCTGGCATATCTTTGCTGAAGGTGTCACCAATGATGCAATTTTTTCCAAAGGAACTGTCAATTGGCTTGGTGTCGTGGCATTTCTGTATCCTCCTCCCTTCTGCTAGTGATGGTCTAAATTTGGGGGCCAATGGCTATATGCTGGACCGGTAGTCAGTGACGGGTATGATCCAATTGCAGTGGTATCAACCTAAGACAGGAGGCTGACGCCTAAAGGTCAGTTGCCTAAAGGTCAGTTTTCCGATGACGGGTAAGCACCATATGTTGAACCATATGTTGAATTGGACAACCTACCAGGCACGGTCCTTAAGCCACATTAACCTCACTCCCCCACTGGCACCAAGGCCAAATTTGGGGGCCAACAGAGGTGAGGCAAAGAACCTCACCCCCCCACTGGTGCATAGACCTATCCACAAGTATGGCTGTATGCTGGACCGGTAGTCATTGATGGGTATGATCCAGTTGCAGTGGTATCAACCTAAGACAGGAGGCTGACGCCTAAAGGTCAGTTTTCCAATGACGGGTAAGAGCCATATGTTGAACTGGACAACCTACCAGGCACGGTCCTTAAGCCACATTACTTGTTGTTTAATTAATCAGAAGGGGGGAGATCCTGGGAGCCATCAGCCAAGTAGGTATGACAAATTCCTTGCCAGCTTACTCCCATGCTGTCTAGTGGAAGGACTTCTGAAAGGTGACCTTGCTCAAGGACCAGGGCAGGATCCGTGTTTAGGGTGTTCCCCCTTTAGAATAGGGCGGTTTAGCATAATAGGAGATTAGGGTGTTCCCCCTTTAGAATAGGGCGTATCCTGGTGCTGAGTTCCTCTTGAGTGCTTAGGGTCAGACAGTATATTTTGGGAGACAGAAGCCCATGGGGAGTGGATTTGGGGAGAGAACGTGGATTCCCCCAGAGCGTGTTTGTAGACGGCCGGTGTGAGTTGGGGAATAAAGAATTGCTGTTTGAATCTACAAGCTGTGTGGAGACTCGTGATTTGTGCCCAGCCAGAGACTGCGGCAGGTGAGAACTGTCCAATCCTCATGCAGCCGGTGATGAGGGGAAGGGCTTCCACAATCTTCTGTTGCCTTGGTGTCTGGAGCTCGCCAATTTTTCAATCTTTTTGTAGGCTTCTTCTGTCCTGGATCTGGAGCCCAGGTGTCTGTTCTATGCAGAATCTGAAAACAAACCACAGGGAGAACGATGAGGACCCTGAAAGCCAGGAAATGATAAGTGTGCCTTGCTACCTTGAGACTGGGTAGGAAGGTGCTTAAAGCTGACAGGAGTGGCAATGGTGGAAACTGGGAGTTGTGGCTAGTGACTCCTCATAGTCCTCTCCAGAGTCTTGTGACCACAGGGTCACTCTGTGGAAGCTTAGCCTTCACCTCCCTCTGACAAGTCTAGTGAGGCTTAGATTGGCAGTTGAAAACCTTGGCATTTTGTTCCATCATTGTATGGTGTTTTCAGCTACTTTCTGAAGCCCTATGTGAGCATCCATGTGCCATGAGTCCAGCATGTCCCAGATTGTGTGGAGAAGACTGGAATAATTATCAGGAGAGAACCCCAAATCCATTTGTTGTACTCCTGAATGAGAGAGGCTGCTGATTTAGGGCTTGTTACTCACGAGGGTTTGTTTGTTTATTTATTTAATTTATTTTTGTGTGTGTAAGTGAGTGTGTTTTTTTTTTTTTGTGTGTGTGTGTGTGTGTGTTGATTTCTTTTTGGTACCAGAAATTCAACCCGGAGGCATTCATCCACTGATTCCCATCCCCACCCATTTTTTATATTTTTATTTAGAGACAGGGTCCCTTTGAGTTTCTTAGGGTCTTATTAATTTGATGATGCTGGCATTTAACTCATTCTCTTCATGAGTCCTGAGATTTTTAAATGTAGTGGAAGCAGTATCTCAAATCCAGAACAAATTTCTGAAATGCACAACTTCAGCTGAGCTCTCCATAGGACTCAGAATAAACCCCTAGTTTTCTAGCTCTCTGTTCACATATCCAAATCTAGGATTCTCTGTTCACAGTGAATAAGTATAAAATAGAATAGATATTATAATGACCATGTAATCAGGATAATGGGCCTCACTCAACAACACCTGGAGTCTAACTGGAAGATATATTAATTGGCACCATCAAGGCCTATTTCAAATGTAAAAGACCTTGAAACCCACTTGTGGGAACACCTTCAACAAATTCCTTTTTGAAGAAAAAAGGATGGGTCACTGAAAGGATGAAAGTGAAACCATATGGTAGTCAGGATGCCTTTTCCAAAGCCTATTCTAAATGCATTTTGCTCCATGTTGTGCCCAAAACCATCAGGAAACTTCTAAGTTGGCACACTAAAATGAGTTTTTTTTTTCTGGTATCATTCCTCATACCAAATGATGGGAGTTCTATTTCTTCTTCCTTAAACAGATGATTGTCTTCAAAATTTATGAGACAAGCACACAGATGCAATCAGCATACTGAGAAACTTTGGTTCATCTCAAAACTCCATTTTCAGCATTATCAATCATTATTTTCTCATGTTTTATTTCAGATGTATGCATGGTTTATAATGTTTTTCTTCAAGAACTGGAGGGAATTTTTTAAAAGATTTTAATTTATTATTCTGAGATTTTCACATGAGAAGAAAGCAAAATAAAATTAGATGATATTGAAAAGAATGAATATCTCCTAAGTAAGGTTTATGTGTCCCAAATAAAGATTTTTTAAAACTGTAATGGGTCTTCAATTGAGGGTTTATTTATTTATTTGTTAACTTGATAAGACTGTGGATTTGAATAACCAATTACTTTACCAAAGCAATCTTCAATGAATCCATATTTGTGTCCACTTTTAGTATTGTTAAGAGCAACAGAAAGGACTACCTAAATTCAACCATGGGAAAAATAACATTGGACATGAAGGCCTAAAACTGATCAATCTAAAGTTAAAATTTTGGACTGGTGGTACAATGCAATGGTAAAGCATGTGTGCATAGTGTGCACGGTACTGGGTTACAACCTTAGCAACACACACAAAAAATGCAGATGTTAAGGGGGGAAATGATATTAAAAATAAAGCAAAATGTTAAAATTATGTATCATTCTTCTACCTATATACACACTTAATAAAAACCTACTCATGTTATAAGTTTCTCTTTTTAAAGTCACAAATCAGTAGACTGATTAAGATACATTGGAGAATCTAGAAAATATCTACCTTCAGTCAGCAGGAAATGCTGGAGTACACTGAGCGTTAGCTCTGTCTTGAGCAAAGTACCTCATTTGGCACCAAATCCCTAATAGCCAGAATTACCCTCAGTAAAGAGGGGCTGCACATACCAGTGACCCTGAGTACTCCTCTCTAGGTGACCCTACCATAATGCCTTTGATCAGACAAATACAGACCTCTGTCATGCCAAAAGGAACTCCTCACACTACTGCTGTGATTGTCCCTCCAGGGCCAGAGGCTGCGTTGATCTACACACCCTACAAATACCTTACACATTGGCATCAACCACTTCATTCCTTGAGTACCCTTTGAACCCAATGGTGTATGAGGTGCAGTGTCTACTAAAGTTTGAAGGCACAATATGTGTATCCATCCTTTCCAAAGAATTGTGACTGAAGGTGGAGCTGACACTGTCAACTAACCTATGAACTTCTATCTCTGAACTCTTTGCCCAAAAATGACATGACCAGCCTGCCTGCTGATCACTTAAGTGATCATTGCCTTTGCTTTCCTGTGCTCAGTGCAGCAAGATGAGGGACTTGTTTGTTCATTTGTCTTACCATCTAGACAAACAAAATAAAAGAAAACATTGTCTTCCAACTCAGCTTTTTGTCCACCAACTCCACCCCTGTGTAGATGAAAGTGGTTCTAGAACCTGTACTGAATAATAGTAAGGTATTAGGGACCAAATAATTCAAAGCACTGATGATCTTTCAATTTCTACCCCAAGAGACTGGTAAGAAGGCCTCCATGGGAGACATATGGCCCTTGACTACACAGTGACAGAGGGAATAACAGTGAAAGATTTCTAGGAAACTTTTCTTCTCATAGCAAAGGCACATTCTCTCTGAATTAACTGTGTGCTGATGCAACATTCATGAACTGGGTCAGGCAAGTCATTGGTGAAGTGATTTGAAAAGTATTCAAATTTCATGTACTGTTCAGTCACTATAGTGCCCTCCAAGGGCAGAAGGTGCATTTTTAAAAATACATTTCCTCTCATATCTGAAGTATACGGAGATTATGCCATGAGAGAAAAACTTAAGAAGATGTTTTTAAAATAATGCAAAGAACAAAAGTCCAAAAAATGATTTTTTAAAATTTCAGAGTTATTTAATAGCTAAAATTTAAGAGTCATTGGGATAGAAGAAGGAATAGAGGACCAAATCACAAGAATATACCATTTATTCAATGAAATAATACCAGAAATCTTTCCAAACACGAGGAATAAATTGGAAATCCAAATTCAAGAAGCCTACAGGACGCCAAATCTACAAAATCACAACAGATCCATATACAGGCACAGTATAATGAAAATCCCAACATACAGAATAAGGAGAGAATTTTAAAAGCCACGAGAAAAAGGAATAAGATTACATATAGGGGAAAACCAATTGGGATATTTGCAGATTTTTTAACCCAGACCCTGAAAGCTAGAATATCCTGGAATAACATATATCAAGCTCTGTAAGATAATTGGTGCCAATCAAGAATCTTGTATCCAGCAAAATTAAGCTTCAGATTTGAAAATGAAATAGAAACCTTCCATGATAAACAAAAGTTGAAAGTATTTATAACTAGACAACTGGTGCTACAAAACATCCTTGGCAAAATATTTCATGAACAGGAAAAGAAAAACAGCAATGAAAATCAACAGAGGGAGGTATGCAGTAAAGGAAAAAACTAATCAAAAAGGAAAATCAAGTAAAGTTAAATAACAAAAATAAGCAAATATGGCTGGAAATACAAACCATGTCTCAATAGTAACCCTAAATGTTAATGGCTCATACTCAACAACAACAACAACAACAACAAAAGTTATGGGTTGCAGATTTGATAAAATAAAAGACCCAACAATATGCTGCCTAAAGGTAACTCATCTGATATGAAAAGACATATACAAACTGAAAGTAATAGGTTTGGAAAAACCATACCACTCACATGGACTGTGTAAGGAAGCAGGGGTTTCAATACTCATATCAAATAAAGTAGACTTCAAGTCAAAGTTAATCAAAATGGATAAAGATTGACATTACATACTGCTCAAGGAATCCTACACCAATATTCCATAGCAATCATAAATATATATGCCCCAAAACTTGGTGCAGCTATAATCATCGAACAAACTCTTTTCAAGTTCAAGAGTCAAATTGACCACAACACAATAATCTTGGTTGACTTTAACAGACCTCTCTCATCACTGGATAGATCTTCCAAACATAAGTTGAATAAAGAAACTATAGAACTCAATCACACAATCAATAACTTAGACTTATCTGACATATACAGAATATTTCAACCTACCCCAAGTGCATAAACTTTCCTCTAGCAGCACATGGATCCCTCTCTAAAATAGACCATACAATGTGCCACAAAGCAACTCTTAGCAAATACAAAATGTTAGAGATACTAGCATGCATTTTATTGGATCATAAAGGTGTGAAATTGGAAATCAACAGCAAAATAAAAAACAAAATTTTCTCCATCACTTGGAGCCTAAACAATATGCTACTTCCAGAAGAAATCAAGGAGGAGATTAAAAAATTCTTAGAAGTAAATGAGAACATAGACACAACATATCAAAATCTCTGGGACACTATGAAAGCAATACTAAAAGGAAAGTTTATTGCATGGACTTTATTTCTTAAAAAAAAAAAGTCAAAATATATATGACCTCACCCTACATCTCAAAGCCCTAGGAAAAGAAGAACAAATCAGTAGCAAAAGCAAAAGAAGACAAGAAATAATTAAAATTAGAGCTGGAATCAATGAAATCAAAATTAATGGAACAATTGAAAAATTGACAAAACAAAAAGTTGGTTCTGTGAAAAAATAAATAAAATTGATAGACCCTTAGCCACGCTAATGAAGAGAAGAGAGAGCTCAAATTACCAGCATAAGTGATGAAAAAGGTAATATCACAACTGACACTACAGAAATACAGAGGAATATTAGAAATTATTTTGAAATCTTAAACTCCAATAAAATCGAAGGCATTGAAGGCATTAACAGATTTCTTAAGTCATATGATCTGCCCAGATTGAGTCAGGAAGATATAAACAATTTAAACAGACCAATATCAAGTGAGAAAATAAAAGACGCCATCAGAGGCTTACAAACCACGAAAAGCCCAGGACCGGATGTTTACACAGGTGAGTTCTACAAGTCCTTTAAAGAAGAACTAATACCAACACTCTTCAATGTATTTCAGGATATAGTAAAATAGGCAGTCATTCCAAACTCATTTTATGACGCCAATATCACCCTGATCCCCAAACCAGGCAAAGACACTTCAAAAAAGAAAACTTTAGACCAATATGTCTAATGAACATAGATGCAGATTTCTCAATAAAATTCTGCCAAATCTAATGCAAAAACATATCAAAAAATTTGTGCACCATGATCATGTGGGATTCATCCCAGGGATGCACGTTTGGTTCAACATACAGAAATCAAAAAGATATAACTCACCACATCAATAGACTTAAAAGTAAAAATCATATGGTCACTTCAATAGACACAGAAAAAGCATTTGACAAAATGCAACATCCAGTTAAGTTCAAAACACTAGAAAAACTAGGGATAACAGGAACATATCTCAACGTTTAAAAGGCTATCTATGCTAAACTTCAGGCCAACATCATTCTAAACAGACAAAAATTGAATGCATTCCCTCTAAAATCTGGTACAAGACAGGAATGCCCTCTCTCACCATTTCTATTCAACATAGTTCTTGAAACATTGGCCAGAGCAATTAGACAGATGAAAGAAATTAAAGGAATACACATAGAAAAAGAAGAACTTAAATTAGCACTATTTGCTGACAATATGATTCTATACCTAGAAGACCCCCAAACCTCCACCAGAAAATTTCTAGAACTAGTAATTGAATTCCTCAAATAGCAGTATATAAATTCAAAACCCATAAATCAAAGGCATTTCTGTATATCAGTGACAAATCCTCTGAGAAAGAAATGAGGAAAACTACCCCATTCACAATAACTTAAAAAATAAGATAATTGGGAATCAACTTAACAAAAGAGGTGAAAGATCTGTATAATAAAAACTACAGAAGCCTAAAGAGAGAAATCAAAGAAGACCTTAGAAGATGGAAAGATCTACCTTGTTCTTGGTTAGGCAGAATTAATATTATCAAAATGACTATACTACCCAAAGCACTGTACATGTTTAATGCATTTTTCATCAAAACTCCAATGGCATTCCTCATAGAAATAGAAAAAGCAATCATGAAATTCATATGGAAAAATAAGAGACTCAGAATAGCTAAAGTAATCCTTAGCAGGATAAGTGAAGCAGGTGGCATCACGATACCAGACCTTAAACTATACTACAGAGCAATAGTATCAAAAACAGCATGCTATTCACACCAAATCAGACTTGTAGACCAATGATAGAGAATAGAGGACACAGAGAGTAACCCCCCAAATTACAATTATCTTATATTAAAAAAGGTTCCAATAACATGCACTGGAGAAAAGAGAGCATCTTCAAAAATGGTACTAGGAAAACTGGAAACCCATATGCAAAAATATGAAATTAAACCCTTATCTTTTACCTGCACAAGACTAAACTCAAAATGTATCAAGAACCTAGGAATGAAACCTGAAACTCTGTGCCTAATAGAATAAAAAGTTAGGCCCTAACCTTCATCATGTGGGATTAGGCCCAATTTCCTTAACAAGACTCCTATAGCACAAAAATTAAAAGCAAGAATCAATATATAGGATAGAATCAAACCAAAAAGTTTCTTGAAGCAAAAGAAACAATCTGTGAGGTGAACCGAGAGTTTACATCCTGGGACCATATTATTACCCCTCACACATCAGATGGAGCACTAATCTCTAGGATATATAAAGAACTCAAAAACCTAAGTACAAAAAACAAAACAACAACAACAAAAAATCCTCAAAAAACTCAATCCACACATGGGCCAAGGAATTGAAAAAACACTTCTCAGAAGAGGATATACAATCAATAAACAAATATGTTTTAAAAATGCTCATCATCTGTAGCAATTAGAGAAATGCAAATCAAAACTACTTTAAGTTTGGGCTGGGGATGTGGCTCAAGCGGTAGCACGCTTGCCTGGCATGCGTGCTGCCTGGATTCGATAATCAGCACCACAAACAAAAAAAGATGTTGTGTCCACTGAAAACTAATATATATATATATATATATATATATATATATATATATATATATATATATATATATATATATACTCATTCTGTCTCTATCTCTCTCTCTCTTTCTCCCTCTCTCTAAAAAAAACAAATCTAAGTTATTATCTCACTCCAGTCAGAATGACAGCTATTATGAAGACAAACAACAAAAATGTTGGCGAGGATGTGGAGAAAAATCTACACTCGTACATACCTGGTTGGACTGCAAATTGGTGCAGCCAATATGGAAAGCAGTATGGAGATTATTTGGAAATTTGGGAATGGAACCACCATTTGACTCAGGTATCCCTTCTCCTTGGACTATACCCAAAGGAATTAAAAACAGCATACAACAGGGACACAGCCACATCAATGTTTATAGCAACACAATTCACAATAGCTAAACAGTGGAGCCAAGCTAGATGCCCTTCAGTGGATGAAAGGATTTAAAAATGTGGCACATATACACAATAGAATTTTATTCAGCAATAAGAGAGAATAAAATCATGGCATTTGCAGGTAAATGAATGGCGTTGGAGAAGATAATGCTAAGTGAAATTAGCCAATCCACACACACACACAAAAATGCCAAATGTTTTCTCTGATACAAGGCTGACTCATAGTGGGGTAGGGAGGGGGAGCATGGGATGATTAGATGAATTCTACATAGGAAAGAGGAGTGGGAGGTAAAGGGAGGGACAGGGGATTAGAAACGATGGTGGAATGTGATGGACATCATTATTCAAAGTACATGTATGAAGACTTGAATTGGGGGTCAATATACTTTATATGCAACCTGAGATATGAAAAAAATGTGGTATATATGTGGGATAAGAATTGTAATGCAAAAAAAAACCCAGAAAGTATTTGTGTTAAGGCATGAATTAGTGTGAACATACTTAATATACAAAGGTATGAAAAATTGTGCTCTATATGTGTAATAAGAATTGGAATACATTCCACTGTTGTATACGTAAATATATAACATCAATAAAAATTCATATGCCATTCAGTCACTACAGAGCCCTTCCAGGGGCAGAAGTTGCAATTTTTTAAAAAATTTCCTCTCATATATGAAGTATTAGAAGATTGTGCCATGAGAGAGAAACTTAAAAAGTTTTAAAAGTAATGCAAACACAATGCTGCAACACTATTTTTTAAAAGATGGATACTTGATTTTAAATTATTGAACCTGTATTTTATACCTCCTTATTAAAATTTGAGAAGAAGATACAATCATTGAAGAAGATACAATACATTACTAGGCAAACTGTTGAAGTACTGTTTTAAATCTCCCTGTATATAAAATTATCATGAAGGATGTAAAAACCCATAATTTCCTGTTTGTTGTATGCATGTAATGAAATTGTAGATAGAAGTGTATTGCATTAAAAAATGAACAAAAACTAGACACTTTTACTATACAAGACTGCTGATGAAGAAGTGTGTGTGTGTGTGTGTGTGTGTGTGTGTGTGTGTGTGTGTGTGTGAAGAAGATATCACGGGGACAAATGAGTTGTGTCTTTGAATTAAATGATGTGTGCCACATGACCTCAATGAAAATTTGACAAATTTGATATTCTAAAAAAATTGATAACTGTTCTAATATCTGAGTAGTAAGTTTTTAAAAAGTTTTTAACAACATGAAATCATGGACTAATTTTGGTTGTTACAGTCATCATTGTCAACCCAAAAAATTCAGAGGTAAAAATTATGTGTGATCAAAACATCAGTTGACAGACAAACTTAGAGCTTTATTCTATTCAGAGAAGGCAGATGCATTGGAAATCTTTATTTTTTTTAATTCTGGAGATAATTGTATACCTATCAAAGTTTTTAAAAATATGATTTTTTAATTTCCATTCTGGACAACAGTGGTCAGCAGAATCATCGGTTGTCACCTTCATTTTGACCTCTCCATCACCTTGTCTCACTTGAACCGTTTTAATTTTATGCTCTGCAGTAGTCAATTTTTTTTTTCAGCTAGTTCTCCTTTAATGTGCCAATGCTCTGTCTTTGTGTTACACATTCTTTTGTTTTGATTTATTTACAATACATGCTGTGCCATTATGATTTTAACTTTGTTGTGTTGGTTGAATAACTTGTAATACTTAAATACTTGAGGTCACAGTGAAAAACCATACCAGTATTTCTTTCAGCTCCATTTCAAATATATTTATTTGATACCAGTATTTCTTTCAGCTCCATTTCAAATATAATTAACCTAAATATTTTGGATGTTTTTCAAAGGTCTTTCATGAGGAAAGTAAATTTATGAAATAATAGATGTGTAACATATATGAGTAATGTTGGCTTAGATCAAATTTTGAAAACTTAGTTGGCAAAATATCGGATCACCTGAAAAGAAGCATGAATTTTGAAATCTGAATGCCTTGGTTCTCAGTATTATCATTCTTTTTTCATATATATATATATATTAATTATCAATAGACCTTTATTTATTTATATGAGGTGCTGAGAATCAAACCCAGTGCCTCACATATGCGAGGCGAGTGCTCTACCATTGAGCTACAACCCAACACCATCATTCTTTTTTAAAAAAAATACTTTTAATTGTAAATGGACTCAATGCCTTTATATATTTGGTTTATTGTGTGTGGTGCTTAGAATCAAACCCAGGGCCTCACATGTGTGAGGTAAGTACTCTACTACTTAGCCACATCCCCAGTCCCTGTATTATCATTCTTTATTGAATTTATTTCTTATTAAAGTATATAGATTTTAAGACATTTTTTACAGTATTATGTAACTTTTAGCATGGTTAGATTAGAGTGATGCTCATATGTTACCATAGAGCAGACAATTATATTTTGTCTAGACTTTATTATATCAGTAGTTTTCATGCACTATATATATACAGCAAGCAACCTATTTCCAATGAGAAACATGTCAGTTAATGTATTTAAAGCCATTGTTACAAGTTTGTAATGTATGTTTTCCAACTTGTTTTATATGTATGTGATACATTACAAAATATATTGTTCTTAATTGAAAAAAGGATATAAAATGTAAAACCACAATTTTTCATAAATGAATATTGCCAATTGTTTCCCAGCCCTTTCTTATGTTGGGTGTTTTGACTTGAGATTCAGTTAGCTAATTAATGGATAAATTAATTAAACACTTATGAAATATAGTTGGGATTTAATTTAGCTTGTAATTTAATTATTTGATTCTTTATTGCATCCATTCACCCACATCAATAATTTTGTGAATGTTATAATACCAATCTAAAAAAACAACCAAAAAAGCAAACTGAGGAGTATGGGAGGAGAGGAGTAATGGTGATAGAAGTTACCAAGTAAAATCTTTGTAATTCATCAAGATCTGCCTCAGGAAGATATTCCTCTTTTAGTGTGTGTGTTGTTAAAATTTGTTTTAACTAGTTAAACATGACAGTACAATGATATTGACATATCATATTTTTGAATAAGATGGGGTATAATTTCTCATTTTTCTGAGTGTACAGGTTGCAGAATCCCATTGGTCATACAGTCATGAATATGCATACAGCTATACTAATGTCTGTTTTATTCAGCTGACCTTCCTTTCCCTCCTTACCTTCCCTTCCCCTCCCATCAGTTCTCTCTTCCCAATCTAATGTGACACACTTCTTTTTTTTCCCTCACATCATCATACATGTATTCTGTATAACGATGAGGGTCTCCTTCCATCTTCCGTGCAATTCCACTTCTCCCTCACTTTCCCACCCATCTCTCTTCCCAAGTGTGTTTTATTATACATAATGAATTTTAAAAGCAACTGTTACCATTAAATATAATTTAATAGAAAAATTTGACATGAAATACTAATATTAAAATTATTAAACAAAGAACATATAAGTCTGAAAATTCCATATAATATAAACAGTTATGTCATTGGAAATGAAAAACAAGCTCCTGCTCCGAGTCTTACAGGTTAATTTCAGCTGCTCTGCACTGCAGGTATCATCTCTCCTGTGTTCCAGGGCCAAAGTCTCTGCTCTCCCTGGTGTCTTATGGGGTCTATAAAACAGAACAAGGTAAAAAAATCACTTGGGATGAGTTGCTGGCCACAGAGAGTGGCCAGGACCACAATTGTCCTCAGGAAATGCAAGATGAACTTGGACCCTGATCTCTCCTGGGGTCTGGGCAGGGAGCACTGAGACTGGTATGCTGACTTAAGCTGAGGGTGTTGTCTGTGGGAAGAGTGTCTATGAATGTCCTCAGAAGGAAATTCTCATGGATATTCACCTTCAGATCCTTCTGACGCTGCTTTCCTAGAGAGTGAACATGAGGCAATGGGAAGAGTTCTCTAAGACATCTGGGTGTAAAGGCTGAGTAGCATACATCTGGAATCCTGAAGAGCAGCATCTGTGATGACACAGGGTGGAGCAAGGTCCCTGGCTCCTCCAGCCCTACCCTCTGTAATGCCATTCCTCAGAGAGCTTCCTGCACTGATTTTTACCAAATTGTACCTTCTCTTGCATGGCCATGGTCCCATGCAACTATAGAATCTTCAGTGCTCTAATTGATTCTGATGGATTGCAAAAAAGTGCAACAAAGAAACTTGAGAAAGCAAAGGAGAATATGTGGACTGATATGACCTCTGCTCTCCTTCCCATTCTTTCCAGACTCACATTTCCTCTTCCTAAACTGCTTTATCACCTTTGCTGCATTAAGCCCATATATTGAATCAGGAGACGGCCCCTGGAAACAATTCATGTTAAGGGACCTACATTCCAATTGCATAATCTTGACCTAGCAAAGGAAGGATACATTCATGCATGCCCAGAGCCAGCAAAGTCAGAACCCAGCTATTCAGTGGTCAGTAAACCAGAACCAGATTGTTTGTGTCTTATGTATCAGGCAACAACTCAGTGTTTCTGATGCTCCCTACAACTCAAACTCAGTATATGGGTATGCAGTATTACTCAGCATGATTCAGTGGTGTTGCTTGTGGTAAAAAAAAAATGCAGATAAAGACTAAGAATGTTAGTGCAGAGAGATTTAACAAACATTGAAGGTCCAAGGACCTCAAAGATCTGGATGAGGAAAGCACCTTTAGAAAAGTCATAAAATGTGGGAAAGATGAAACATGGAAAATCTACAGAGTTTTTACATAAGAAAGAATAATTAAGAGAAACCAATAGAAAATCAATTACTTGCAGATTTCTTGTCCTTTTGTCCTCCTCCTCATGCTCTGAATCGCTTTCTATGTTTTCTTTGTGGACTATTTCCATGATGGTCATGATGTGGCCTTAAAAAAAGGAAAGGCAGAGTTAAATTCAAGGTGAGAACTTAAGTTGCTCCTGCTCCTGGTGTTCTAGAATGCACAGTCAAAGCTCTCCATTCTTCCTCTTGTCTGCATTCCTGTCTCCTGGTCTCCATCACCTCACCTCTGCAATGAGAAATAGATCTAGCATCCCAAGAGCTCTTTTCCACCAGTTCACATTCTGCCATTGTACTTGCTAGGGATTCTGTGTCATCCTGTTCTTCCAAGAGACAGCCACAGTCTTCCTGATTTTCTGGACTTAGGCCTCTTAAATACAAGCAAATTCAGATTTTCCCTAGTCCAAGTGCTTGGGAATTAGACAAAGACTGGAGGTTAGAAACATGTTCACGGAGGAACTACTCCCCACTCTTTTACAGGAGAACACAGTGGCCTGTCCAGGGTGCACAGAAACAATTTTCTTTAAGTTGCCCCCATTTTGGAGTTCATCTTAAACCAGAAATAGACAAAACACAGAAGAGAAAGTGCTGCTCTAAAAAGATAACATTCAGAGGGGAATTGTGACTTCTTACTCACTACTTATCACTAGTGAGAGCTTCAATTACAGGTTTGCAAAGTGCTCTACGAAAGTATGTCCCACAAGATTCTTTCCCTTGTGGGTCAAACCTAAAGTGCAGATCTTATTTCTTTCATGCACAATGCCAAAAAATAATCAATAATGAAAGCCAGGCTACTTGATGTTTATTAGAGGCAAATTTAGGACAGAATGGGACTTAACATGGAAGATTGTGTTTACCTTTCAAAGCAAAAGTTGTCTTCTTATGAACAGGATGTCAGAAGGTCTACTAACCCTACTTTTTATGAAAATGATACATATTTCTGTTTTCTCAATTTTATTCCCATTCCTTATTTCCCACGTGAGTAGGTGAACACAAATCTAACCATGAAACCTTTCCCATTTTGTCATACCCCAAGTGCTGTTCCTACCTGCAGGCTCTCCCTCGTCACAGCTTGAATCATAATCTTTGCTCCATGTCCAACCTTTAGAGACACAGACATCATCAACTGAGTTACTTAAGATTGACTCATTCTTTCTTCTACACAACTAAGCTTATGATGGTTGCTAGGGTTGGATGTTTTTTATCCCACACTGGATTGTGTGATTGAGGCTTGGTGCTCAGTATGGCCACATTGAGATTTGTGAAACCTGTGTGAGGAAGGGTCTGCTTGGAGGTGGTGAGGACATTTGATGGTATGAGAGTCAGAAGTAAGAATACAGATTTCTCAAACCCTTGTTAGATCCTGTTATATAAGAAGAGCAAATGAATCAACTGATCCCTGCTGGCTTCGTGTCTTGCCATGTGATGTCTCTCTACTGCACCTGCATCCCTGCAGACACCACCAATCACGCTATGCAGCTAAGAGGGTATTCACTAAAGAAAAGTGTTTGCTAGTGCCATGCTCTTGTACCTGCAGAACTGTAAGCTAAACACACCGACCTGTATAATTTATTCAGTTTCTGGGTTTCGTTATTGGAAAGAAAAATATAGTGATACTAATATTAATAGTCAGGATCATCTACATCTCTGTTCTGGGTTCTCAGACCCTCTCTGGGTTCTGGGGATTCAGAGGCCTCAAACAGGATGCTGCAAACAATTGCAAACATTCTAATGAGAGTGGAGCTGTAAGGAGTCAAATTTTAACTACTTTCTTCCATCGGGATATTATCCCTTTCTCGTTTAAAAAGACCAAGCTGACATGCAAACTGTGATGCCAACAGTTTCAGGAATATAAACTCACAGAACATACACTGTGCCATCATCAGAGCAGCGGTCCGGAAGAGAATGGGAATGTCCTCTGCTTTATCCACATGGGTCTACTGGCCACTTTGAAAGTTTCGAATAAAAATTAAAATTAAATTAAAAATACTGTTATTTTGGATGGCCAAGACCAGGAGTTCAAAGATAAAGCAGACAAGAATTTCCTTTCCCCGGGTTTCCATGCACAGCAGTTTACTAGCATGTTCTCACTCCTCATACACCTCATTTATAAGTAGACTGTGGAGTCAGTTTGCTAGAATGTTATCACTCCTCATACTCCTCATTTATAAGTAGACTGTGGAGTCAGTTTTCTAGCATGTTTTCACTACTCATACTCCTCATTTATAAGTAGACTGCAGTGTCATGCAAAAGTGAAAAGTGCCAGGAACTATCTGAGGGCCTGAGGAATCGACATAAACAAAGTCAACATTAAGTTCCAGAAGGCTCCCCTCAAATTCAAGCACATCCCAAATAGAGCTCATAAGAAATGTGTGTGAAAAGCTTGGACACAATGCTATCTTAACTTCCCTACTGATTCTGGCTGGTCCTGGTCAGATCTCTGGTGGATACCTGGTTCATTGTAGAGCCCCACATGCTGAACAAGTGGGATCTTAGCACAGAGTTGCATTTATCAAATGATGCCGTGGACTAAGATTAAGACACTCTGCACAGGGAGAAGTTCTAGGATGAGAAGGAATGATGACCACAGTGGTTCTACCCTCACAGTGACCAGTCAGTGTCAGTATCCATGTATGTATGAATAGAAGGACATAGACAGTACTTGAGACTGACAGTATGAAGACGTTTCATATATACTGTCATTGTGATATTCTGCAGGCCACACATGGGGCAGCACAGACCCAAACAAGGGATTAGACACCACTGCTGTGCTGAGCTGGACCTTCAATACATCCCACCTTTTGCTCTGTAACTAGATGAGCTGCAATTGTGCTGATCAGGCCCCATGAAAACCCATCCAGTTAAAACATGTTTCTACAAAGTAGTGTCTACAAAAAGACCCAATAAGGTATTTTTCAGTGTCAGTTGGCACATGCAAAGTAAGCCCTTCCTTAGCTAAAGTAATCTCTGGTCTTTGAATCTCCTCTGTCTCAGATGTCCACCATAAGTAAGCATAGTGCATTGGTGGACCTGAGAGTCACTGTTAAGGATTGGCCCTGTCCAGGAACTTGTGCCTAGAATGGGGATTGGAAGATGAATTCTGACACCTCGCACAAAAAAATGTATATGAACTGGAAAATTTTTCATGAGTGAAGTGTTCTGAACAATTACATGCACTGATTAAATCTAGGACCTACTGACACGTGATGTTTGCTATTAAATGAAGTTGCTACTGTTGCAGTGACAGAAATGAAGTGGAGCTTTTTCTTTATAGAGTGTCGTGAAAATTTTCTGGGTTTTGATGGGATATGTTTTGAATGTTAATTGAGGTATTGGTGTGAAATGAACTGCACACATGGAAAGTTTACAGTTTGATCTATTTACACATATACAAAATCATGATCTAATGGAGATGGCTTTTTTTGTTTAAACATGTGGACATTGGCATCTTGGCATGTATATATCTAGAGAAACAGACAAATATGCAAAAACGAACAAAAAGTCACACTCAGAATCATGTTGCAAGAATGCACACAGAGATACATGTAGAAAACTCTCATTGACCTAACCACGTTGCTCAACTCAAACAGGTGCTTCAAGGAAATATGCAGAATGGCCATAGATTTATTTTAATCAATTTAGACCAGAAACCCCTCACTTCTCATTCTCAAGGAGGTAGTGGAATCACTGAGTCTCTGCACTCAAAAGGAAGGAAGTCTCTCTGACCCTTGGCGTCATCTACATTTTGCAACAGGAAGAGAGTGAGGCCAGGATACATACCAATTATGGATTCTCTTGAATCCTCCTGTGAATAGAGAAAAGGAGTCACTATGAAGATCAAGCCATGCTCTGACCTGTGTGCACAGTCTTTTGTTTACTTGGTGACATTCGAATATCCAATGATAATGTGGGCAAATCAAGGGAACAGATAGCAAATGTACTCTCACCAAATGACACAAGCTTTTCTAGGGGATTTGTGTCACAGGTCTATATTAGGTGATAATTAAGGAATTCGATAGCCAGGAGGGAAAACCATAGCCAGGCACAAAGCTTGTTATCATACAGTGTGTACTTTATACTGTTTCTTGTTAATGTTGCTTTCAGTGAGGTCTCATTTGGCAACAGACACCCCCAATGAGAATCTGCACAGTCAGGAAATTGTGTAGGTCATCTCCAGGAAACCATATCATATAACAAGAGAAAGAGAAACTAAAGAGCAAAACTAGATTTCAGAGGAAGATAAGCAACCTTACCATGGCTTTTGATGGGGTCTCTCGACTCATCCTTTCTCCAGGAATAAACTCCACCATGTCACCTGGGTGAACTAGGAGGATGCAGAATAATGATTAGTATACTGATTTAAGGCTTATGAATAGTTCAGGGCATTTCTTGATATGGACATCAGTGAAAATATACAGCAAAGATAAGAACAAGAATGAGAGATGCCTGCAAATAGAGTGTATCACACCCTGTGTACCGCATCACTGCACAGATGAATACAGGGTTAGAACGACAAAAAGCTATCTTGTTAGAAATTTCTAGCCAAATTGGGGTGCACCGAAACTTAGGGGAAGGATTCTATCATCGAGGAACGGTTACTGAGTCTCAAACGTGAGCCAACAGTGCGACCAGAGATCCAGGCTGACTGATCCGCCGCCCGCCCTGCGGCCTGCCCTGCGGCTACAGACAGTGGGGTGCTGCGGAGAAGCGACCAGCAAGGAGAGAGAAACGGCGCTACGGATTCTGTGGAGTCCTCCCGGCTGTGCCCTCACTGAGCTCTGGGCTGAGTTTGGGGTTTGAGATTGGGGAAGGAAGCAGTCCAGTTCTATCCCCAACAATGGAAAATCCACCAAGGAAGCCAGCGGACACCATCTTGATCAGCTGACTTCACCATCGCCAGGTTCCGACAGATTGCAACAATAAAACAGCATGAACAACCAGACTACATATAACTTATCAAATGCAAATAGATGAATTCTACGAACAGGTCTATATTCCACCTAAGCCCTTAACTACCCCCAAGTACTCCTGTCTATTCTCTTGGTAATATCCGCGTGCATTTGCGTAACACCCCAAAGTAGCTAACGTATACTAACCTCCATACAAGCAAATCACCCGACTTTAACATAAAATTCTAAGTCCAAACCTCAATTCTCTATACGCCATCAAAATCTGAAGGATTTAATAAAACAAATGAATTTACCTTAAATCACAATTAAATCCAACATCTCTAAACATCATCTCCTAACACAAAGGAGAGATAGTGGAACTATAAAAACCAAAACAAATTTAAAGAAGAAAACAGAAACACAGCAGTCAAAGAGAGTTGGAAAGTAACATGAGCACCATGAAAAAACAAGGGAAAAAAAAGAGTACAAACAATGCAGGACAACTTAAATACAATAGAGAAGCTAGAGGCACCAGAAAATTGGATGGAGAAGGAAGTCAAGGCATACCTAATTAAGATGGAATGGAATCTCAGAGAAGAGTTTATACAGCAAGTTCAAACAATGAAAGTATATTTTGAAAATGAATTAAATAAGCATATTCAAATGTCAAAGAACGAGCTCTATCACGAAATAGAGATTTCAAAAAAAAAAAAAAACAGTAATCCTAGAAATGCAGGAAATGATAAAGCAAATTAAAAATTCAAACGAGAATATTACAAATAGACTGGATCAAGCAGAAGCCAGAACATCAGATAATGAAGACAAAGTTTATCAACTTGAAAAGAATATAGTCAACACAGAAATGATGCTTAAAAGACAATCTATCCAAGAGAAATGGGATGTCATAAAAAAACCAAACGTGAGAGTCATTGGGATAGAAGAAGGCATAGAGGTTCAAACCAAAGGAATGAACAATGTATTGAATGAAATAATCCTAGAAAATTAACCAGATGTGAACGATGAAATGGATTGCCAAATCTGGGAAGCCTACAGGAACCCAAACCTTCAAAAACGTAATAGACCAACTCCAAGACACATAATTATGAAGATATTCAACATACAGAAGAAGGAGAGAATATTAAAAGCTATGAGAGAAAGGAGGCATATTACATTCAGGGGTAAACAAATTAAGTTAACGGCTGATATTTCATCATAGACGTTGAAAGTGAGAAGATCCTGGAGCAACGTATTTCAACAGCTAAAAAATAATGGATTCCAACCAAGAATACTGTATCCAGCAAAATTTAGCTTCAGATTTGACAATGAAACTAAAATATTTCATGATAAAAAAAAACATAAAAGAGTTCACAGCCATAAAACCAGTACAGCATGGCATCCTTAGCAAAACACTAAAAGAAGAGGAATTGAAAAACAGCACCCCAAACTAACAGTGGAAGGTAACTCAGTAAAGGGAAGGGAAAAAATAAACAAAAAGGAAAAACTAGCCATATTAAAATAAATAAATAAACAAGCATGAGGTTAGTACTAAGCATATGTCAATAGTAACCTTAAACGTTAATGGCTTAAATTCCCCAATTAAGAGACATAGGCTAATAACCTGGATGAAAAAAAACAAATCCAAAAATACGCTGCCTTCAGGAGACTCATCTGATAGGAAAAGACATACACAGACTGAAGGTGAAAGGTTGGGAAAAATCATACCACTCACATGGTGCCCCGAAGAAAGCAGGAGTGGCCATAGTCAAATCGAATAAAATCAAATTCAAACCTAAGTTAATCAAAAAGGGTAAAGAAGGAAACTACATACTATTATAAGGAACCACCCACATACAAGACATAACAATTATCAATATGTATGCATCAAACAATGGTGCTGTAACATTCATAAATCAAACTCTCCTCAAGTTCAATAGTCAAATAGACCACAACAGAATAATTATGGGTGACTTAAACACAAGGCTCTCTCCATTGGACAGATCCTCCAGACAATAGCTGAATAGAAACTATAGAACTAAATAACCCAATCAATAACATAGACTTAACCAACATATATAGAATATATCAACCATCATCAAGTGGTTACACGTTCTTCTCAGCAGCACAAAAATCCTTCTAAAAGATAGACCATATATTATGCCATAGGACAACATTTAGAAAATATAAAGGTGCGGAGATAATACCATGCATCTTATCTGATTACAGTGGAATGAAACTGGAAATCAATGATAAAAGAAGGAAGGAAAAACCATACACCTCATGGAAAATGAACAATAGGTTACTGAATGATAAATGGGTTACAAAAGACATAAAGGAGGAAATCAAAAAATTCTTGGAGATGAATGGAAATATAGACACAACATATTGACATCTATGGGACACAATGAAAGCAGTTTTAAGAGGGAAATTCATTTCCTGGAGGTCATTTCTCAAAAAATGAAAAAACTAACAAATAAATGAGCTCAAACTTCATCTCAAAGCCCTAGAAAAGGAAGAGCAAAACAACAGCAAATATAGTAGAAGGCAAGAAATAATTAAAATTGGAGCGGAAGTCAACCAAATTGAAACAAACAAACAAAAAAAACCATTAAAAATTGATAAAACAAAAAGTTGGTTCTTTAAAAAAATAAATATGATTGACAGACCCTTAGCCATTCTAATGAAGAGAAGAAGAGAGAGAGCTCAAATTACTAACATACGAGATGAAAAAGGCAATGTCACAACAGACACGAAGAAAATACAGAAGATAATTAGAAATTATTTTGAAACCCTGTATTCCAATAAAATAGAAGATAGCGAAGTTACTGATAAATTTCAAAAGTTATATGATTTGCCCAGATTGAATCAGGAAGATACACACAATATAAAGACTAATAACAAAGGAGGAAATTGAAGAAGCCATCACAAGACTACCAACCAAGAAAAGCCCTGGATCAGATGGATATACAGCAGAGGTTTATAAAACCTTCAAAAAAAAAATAATACCAATACTTTTCAAGTTATTTCAAGAAATAGAAAAAGAAGGAGCTCTTCCAAATTCATTTTATGAGGCCAACATCACCCTGATCCCAAAACCAGACAAAGACACATCAAAGAAAGAAATCTACAGATCAATATCTCTAATGAACTTAGATGCAAAAATCCTCAATAAATTTCTGGCGAATCAAATACAAAAGCATATCAAAAAAATTGTGCACCATAATCAAGTAGAATTGATCCCCGGGATGCAAAGCTGGTTCAATATATAGAAATCAATAATTGTTATTCACCACATCAATAGATTTAACCATTAGAACCACATGATCATATCTATAGATGCAGAAAAAGCAATCAACAAAGTTCAGCATCCCTTTATGTTCAAAACACTAGAAAAACTAGGGATAACAGGAAGTTACATCAACATTGTAAAAGCTGTATATGCTAAGCCTCAGGCTAGCATCATTCTGAATGGAGGAAAATTGAAGGCATTCCCTCTAAAATTTGGAACATGACAGGGATGCCCTCTTTCAATACTTCTATTCAATTTAGTCCTTGAAATACTAACCAGAGAAATTAGACAGACAAAAGAAATTAACGGCACAAAAATAGAAAGAGAAGAACTTAAATTATCACCATATATGGATGATATGATAACATATCTAACAGACCAAAAAGGTTGTACAAAGAAACTACTAGAGCTAATAAGTGAATTGAGCAAAATGGCAGAATATAAAATCAACACGCATTAATAAAAGGCATTCCTTTATATCAGTGACAAATCTTCTGAAATGGAAATGAGGACAACCACCCCATTCACAATATTTTCAAAAAATAAAATAAAATAAAATACTTGAGAATCAACGTAACAAAAGAGGTGAAAGATTTATACGATGAAAACTACAGAACCCTAAAGAGAGAAATAGAAGAAGACCTTAGAAGGTGGAAAAATATACCCTATTCATGGAAAGGAAGAACTGACATCATCAAAATGGCGATATTACCCAAAAGTTCTCTATAGGTTTAAAACAATGCCAATCAAACTCCCAATGGAATTTCTTGTAGAAACAGATAAAGTAATCATGAAATTCATATGGAAAAACAAAAGACCCAGAATAGTAAAAGCAATTCTAAGCAGGAAGTGCGAATCAGGAGGTATAGTGATACAAGATTCCAAAGTGTACTACAGAGCAATAGTAACAAAAACAGCATGGTACTGGTTTCAAATCGGGCGGGTGGACCAACAGCCAGATTACAGGACACAGAGACAAATCCACAAAATTATAACTATCTTATATTTGATAAAGGGGAAAAAACATGCAATGGAGGAAGGATAGCATCTTCAACAAATGGTGCTGGGAAAACTGGAAATACATATGCAACAAAATGAAATTGAATACCCTCCTCTCGCCATGCACAAAAATTAACTCAAAGTGGATCAAGAAGCTAGATATCAATCAGAGACTCTGCGTCTGATAGAAAAAAAATTGGCTCCCATCTACATATTGTGGGGTCGGGCTCCAAATTCCTTAATAGGACACCCATAGCACAAAAGTTATTAACAAGAATCAACAAATTGGACTTACTAAAAATGAAAAGTTTTTTCTCAGCAAGAGACACAATAAGAGTGGTAAATAGTGAGCCTACATCATGGGAACAAATTTTTACTCCTCACACTTCAGATTGAGCACTAATATACAGAGTATACAAAGAACTCAAAAAATTAAACAACAAGAAAACAAATAACCCAATCAACAAATGGGCCAAAGACCTGAACAGACACTTCTCAGAGGAGGACATACAATCAATCAACAAGTACATGAAAAATTGCTCATCATCTCTAACATTCAGAGAAATTCAGATCAAAACCAGCCTAAGATATCATCTCACTCCTGTAAGATTGGCAGCCATTCTGAAGTCAAACAACAACAAGTGCTGGAGAGGATGTGGGGAAAAAGGTACTCTTGAAAATTGCTGGTGGCATTGCAATCTGGTGCGGCCAATTTAGAAAGCAGTGTGGAGATTCCTGGGAAAGCCGGGAATGGAATCACCATTTGACCAGCTATGGCCCTTCTCCGACAATTCCCTGAAGACCTTAAAAGAGCGTACTACAGGGATACTACAACATCGATGTTCATAGCAGCACAATTCAGAATTGCTAGACTGTAGAACCAACCCAGATGCCCTTCAATAGATGAATGGACAAAAAAATGTGGCATTTATACAACATGGAGTATTACACAGCACAAAAAAATGACAATATCATGGAATTTGCAGGGAAATGGATGGCACTAGAGCAGATTAGGCTTAGTGAAGCTACCCAATCCCTTAAAAACCAATACCAAATGTCTTCTTTGAAATAATGAGGAGGAAATACAGCAGGGAGGAAGAGCAGAAAGTAAAGAAGAATGTTAAACATATACATGAGTGGGAGGGAAAGGGAGAGAAAAGAGTAATTGCATGGTAATGGAGGAAGACCCTCCTTGTTATTCAAAATTACATATAAGAGGTTGTGAGGGTAATGGAAAAATAAACAAGGAGAGAAATGAATTATAGTAGATGGGGTAGAGAGTGAAGATGGGAGGAGAGGGGAGGGAGGATAGTAGAAGATAAGAAAGGTTGCAGAATACAACAGTTACTAATAGGGCATTATGTAAAAATGTGGATGTGTAACTGATGTGATTCTGCAATCTGTATTTGGGGTAAAATTGGGAGTTCATAACCAACTTGAATCTAATGTATGAAATAGGATATGTCAAGATCTTTGTAATATTTTGAACAACCAATAAAAAAAAAAAAAAAAAACGATCCTGATGGCTCCCCTCAAAGTCAAGCACTTCCCACATAGAGCTCATGAGAAATGTGTGTGAAAAGCTTGGACACAATGCTATCTTCTTAACGTCCCAACTGATTCTGACTGGTCCTGGTCAGATCCCAGGTGGATACCTGGTTCATTGTAGAGCCCCACATGCTGAACAAGTGAGATCTTAGCACATAGTTGTATTTATCAAATGATGTCGTGGACTAAGATGAAGACACTCTGCTCAGAGAGGAGTTCAGGGATGAGAAGGAATGATGACCACAGTTCTTCTACCCTCACAGTGACCAGTGAGTGTCATTATCCATGTATGTATGAATAGAGGGACCCAAACAGCATATGAGACTGACAGTATAAAGACCTATCATATATACTGTCAATGTGAAATCCTGCAGACCACAAAAGGGGCAGCACGGACCTAAACTAGGGATCAGATACCACTGCTGTGCTGAGCTGGATCTTCACTAGAGCCCAACTTTTGCTGTGTAACTGGATGAATTGAAATTGTGCTGATCTGGCCCCATGAAAACCCATCCAGTTAAAACATGTTTCTACAAAGTAGTGTCTACAAAAAAACACAAAAAGGTAGCTTTCAGGGTCAGTTGGAACATGCAAAGTAAGACCTTCCTTAGTTACAGTAATATCTGGCCTGTGCATCTCCTCTGACACAGATGCCCACCATAAGTGAGCATAGTCCATTGGTGAACCTGAGGGTCACTGTTAAGGATTGGTCCTGTCCAGAAACTTTTGCCTAGAATGGGGATTGGAAGATGAATTCTGACACCTCTCACAAAAAATGTATATGAAAGTGAAAATTTTTCATGAGTGAAGTGTTGTGAATAATCACATGCACTGATTAAATATAGGACCTACTCACAGGTGAGGTTTGCTATTAAATGAAGTTGCTACTGGTGCAGTGACAGGAATGAAGTGGAGCTTTTTCTTTATAGAGTGCCGTGAAAATTTTCTGGGTTTTGATGGGATATGTTTTGCATGTTAATTGAGGTATTGGTGTGGAATGAACTGCACACATGGAAAGTTTACAGTTTGATCTATTTACACATATACAAGATCATGATCAAATGGAGATGGCTTTTTTGTTTAAACATGTGGACATTGGCATCTTGGCATGTATATATCTAAAGAAACAAACAAATGTGCAAAAACGAACAAAAAGTCACACTCAGAATCATGTTGCATGAATGCACACAGAGACACATGTATAAAACTTTCATTGACCTAACCACGTTGCTCAACTCACACAGGTGCTTCAAGGAAATATGCAGAATGACCATAGATATTTTTAAATCAATTTAGACAACAAACCCCTCACTTCTCATTCTCAAAGAAGTAGTGGAATCACTGAGACTCTGCACTCAAAAGGAAGGACGACTCTCTGACCCTGGGCATCATCTACATTTTCACAGGAAGAGAGTGAGCCCAGGATACATACCAATTATGGATCCTTTTGAATCATCCTGTGAATAGAGAAAAGGAGTCACTATGATGATCACGCCATGCTCTGACCTGTGTGCACAAGTCTTTTGTTTACTTGGTGACATTCGAATATCCAATGAGAATGTGGGCAAATCAAGGAAACAGATAGCAAATGTACTCTCACCAAATGACACAAGCTTTTTCTAGGGGATTTGTGTCACAGGTCTATATTAAGTGATAATTAAGGAATTCAATGGCCAGGAGGGAAAACCATAGCCAGGCACAAAGCTTGTTATCATACAGTGTGTAGTTTATACTGTTTCTTGTTAATGTTGCCTTCAGTGAGGTCTCATTTGGCAACAGACACCCCAATGAGAATCTGCACAGTCAGGAAATTGTGTATGTCATCTCTTGTAATATCATATTACAAGAGAAAGAGAAACTAAAGAGCAACACTGGATTTCAGAGGAAGATAAGCAACCTTACCATGGATTTTGATGGGGTCCTTCGACTCATGATTTCTCCAGGAATGAACTCCACCATGTCATTTGGGTGAACTAGGATGATGCAGAATAATGATTAGTATACTAATTTAAGGCTTATGAATAGTTCAGGGCATTTCTTGATATGAACATCAGTGAAAATATACAGCAAAGATAAGAACAAGAATGAGAGATGGCTGTGAATAGAGTGTATCACACCCAGTGTTCCGCATCACTGCACAGGTGAATAAAGGGTTAGAACGACAAAAAGCTATCTTGTTAGGAATTTCCAGCAAAATTGCGGTTCACCGAAACCTAGGGAAAGGATTTCCATCACCGAGGACCGGTTACTGAGTCTCAAACGCAAGCCAACTGTGCCACCAGAGATTCAGGCTGACTGATCCACCGCCGGCCCTGCGGCCCGCCCAGCATCTACAGATGGTGGGGTGCCACCGAGAAGCTACCAGCAAGCAGAGGAAAATGGCACTACGGATTCTGTGGAGTCCTGCTGGCTGTGCCCTCACTGAGATCTGGGATGAGTTCGGGGTTTGAGATGGGTTAAGGAAGCGGTCAAGTTGTATCCCCCACAACGGAAAGTCCACCAAGGAAGCCAGAGGCCAACATCTTGGAAAGCTGACGTCACCATCGCCAGGTTCCGACAGATTGCAAAAATAAAACAGCATGAACAACCAGACTACCTACAACTTACTAAATGCAAATAGATGAAAAATACGAATAGGTCTATAGTCCACCTAAGCCCTTTACTACCCCCAAGTACTCCTGTCCATTTTCTTGTTAATATCTGGCTGCATTTGAGTTACCCCCCCCAAGGAAGCTAACGTATCCTAACCTCCAAACAATCAAATCACCGGACCTTAACATAAAATTCTAAGTCCAAACCTCTGTTCACTATATGCCATCAAAATCTGAAGACCTCTAATGAAACCAATGAATTTACATTAAATCACAATTAAATCCAAAATCTCGAAACAGTTTCTCCTAACACAAAGGAGAGATAGTGGAAGTATAAAAACCAGAAAATAAATTAAAGGAGAAAACAGAAACACAGCAGTGAAGCAGAGTTGGAAAGTACCTTGAGCACCATGAAAAAACAAGTGGAAAAAGGAACACAAACAATGCAGGACAACTTAAATACAAAGGAGAACCTAAAGGAACCAGAAAAATGGATGGAGAAAGAGGTCAAGGCATACCTAATTCAGATGGAATGTAATCTTAGAGAAGACATTAGACAGCAAGTTCAAACAATGAACGTATATTTTAAAAACCAATTAATTAAGAAAATTCAAATGTCAAAGAACGCGCTCTATCACGAAATAGAGATTTAGAAAAAAACAAACAGTAATCCTAAAAATGCAAGAAACCCTAAACCAAATTGAAAACTCAAACGAGAATATTACAAATAGACTAGATCAAGTAGAAGCCAAAACATCAGATAATGAAGGCAAAGTTTATCAACTTGAAAAGAATATAGTCAACACAGAAAGGATGCTTAAAAGACATGAGCAATATATCCAAGATATATATGATGTCATAAAAAAACCAAACCTGAGAGTCATTGGAATAGAAGAAGGCATAAAGCATCAAACCAATGGAATGAACAATTTATTGAATGAAATAATCCAAGAAAAATTCCCAGATATTAAAGGTGGAATGGATTGCCAAATCCCGGAAGCCTACAGGACCCCGGACATTCAAAACCATAATAGACCAACTCCAAGACACATAATTATGAAGATATCCAACATAGAAAACAAGGAGAGAATATTAAAAGCTATGAGAGAAAGGAGGCAGATTACATTCAGGGCTAAACCAATTAGGTTAATGGCTGATTTTTCATCACAGATGTTGAAAGCAAGAAGATCCTGGAACAACGTATTTCCAACGATAAAAAATAATGTATTCCAACCAAGAATACTGTATCCAGTATTGATAATGAAATTAAAATATTTCATGATAAATAAAAGTTGAAAGAATTCGCAGACAGAAAACCAGCACTGCATGGCATCTTGAGCAAAACACTACAAGAAGAGGAATTGAAAAACAGCTAGCCAAACTAACAGTGGGAAATAACTCAGTAAAAGAAAGGAAAAAAAATAACCAAAAGAAAATACTACCCATATAAAAATAAATAAATAAACAAGCACGGCGGGTAGTACTAACCATATTTCAATAGTAACCTTAAATGTTAATGGCTTAAATTCCCCAATTAAGAGACATAGGCTAATAACCGGGATTAAAAAACCAAATCCAACAATATGCTGCCTTCAGGAGACTCATCTGATAGGAAAAGACATACACAGACTGAAGGTGAAAGGTTGGGAAAAATCATACTACTCACATAGTCCCCCGAAGCAAGCAGGAGTGGCCATACTCAAATCGAATAAAATCAACTTCAAACCTAAGTTAATCAAAAGAGATAAAGGAGGACACTACATACTATTAAAAGGAACCATCCATCAACCAGACATAACAATTATCAATATATATGCACCAAACAATGGTGCTGCAACATTCATAAAACAAACTCTCCTCAAGTTCAAGAGTTAAATAGACCACAACACAATAATTATGGGTGACTTCAACACACCGCTTTCTCCATTTGACAGATCCTCCAGACAAAAGCTGAATAAAGAAACTATAGAACTCAATAAGACAATCAATAACTTAGACTTAACCGACATATATAGAATATATCAACCATCATCAAGTGGATACACATTCTTCTCAGCAGCACATGGGTCCTTCTCAAAGATAGACCATATATTATGCCATAGGACAACTAATAGTAAATATAAAGGTGTGGAGATAATACCATTAAACTTATCTGATTACAATGGAATTAAACTGGGTATCAATTATAAAAGAAAGATGGAAAAATCATACATCTTATGGAAAGTGAACAATATGTTACTGAATGATCAATGGGTTACAAAAGACATAAAGGAGTAAATCAAAAAATTCTTGGAGATGAATGGAAATACAGACACAACATATTGGAATCTATGGGACAAAATGAAAGCAGTTTTAAGAGGGAAATTCATTTCCTGGAGGTCATTCCTCAAAATGAAAAAAAAAACAACAAATAAATGAGCTCACACTTCATCTCAAAGCCCTAGAAAAGGAAGAGCAAAACAAAAGCAAATGTAGTAGAAGGCAAGAAATATTTAAAGTCAGAGCGGAAATCAACGAAATTGATACAAAAAAAATTAAAAATTGATAAAACAAAAAGTTATTTCTTTGAAAAAATAAATAAGTTCGACAGACCCTTAGCCATGCTAATGAAGAGAAGATGAGAGGGATCTCAAATTACTAACACACGGGATGAAAAAGGCAATATCACAACGGACACTACAGAAATACAGAGGATAATTCAAAATTATTTTGAAACACTATATTCCAATAAAATAGAAGATAGCAAAGATATCGATAAATTTCTTAAGTCATATGATTTGCCCAGATTGAGTCAGGAAGATACACACAATTTAAAAAGACCAATAACAAAGCAGAAAATTGAAGAAGCCATGAAAATACTGCCAACCAAGAAATGCCCTGGATGACATGGATATACAGCAGAGTTTTACAAAACCTTCAAAGAAGAATTAATACCAATAGTTTTCAAGTTATTTTAAGAAATAGAAAAAAAGGAGCTCTTCCAAATTCATTGCATGAGGCCAACATCACCTTGATCCCAAAACTAGATAAAGACACTTCAAAGAAAGAAAACTACAGACCAATATCTCTAATGAACTTAGATGAAAAAATCCTCAAAAAAATTCTTTTGAATCGAATACAAAAGCATATCAAAAAAATTGTGCACCATGATCAAGTAGGATTCCTCCCCGGGATGCAAGGCTGGTTCAATATAGAGAAATCAATAAATGTTATTCACCACATCAATAGATTTAACCATAAGAACCACATGATCATCTCGATAGATGCAGAAAAAGCATTCAACAAAGTTCAGCATCCGTTTATATTCAAAACAATAGAAAAACTAGGGATAACAGGAACTTACCTCAACATTGTAAAAGCTATATATGATAAGCCTCAGTCTAGCATCATTCTGAATGGAGAAAAACTGAAGGCATTCCCACTAAAATCAGGAACAAGACAGGGATGCCCTCCCTCACCACTTCAATTCAATTTAGTCCACGAAATACTAGCCAGAGCAATTAGACATACAAAAGAACTTAAGGGCATAAAAATAGGAAAAGAAGAACTTAAATTATCACCATATGCGGATGATATGATAATATATCTAACAGACCAAAAACGGTCTAAAAAGAAACTACTAGAGCTTATAAGTGAATTTAGCAAAGTGGAAGGATATAAAATCAACACGCATAAATCAAAGGCATTCCTGTATATCAGCGACAAATATTCTGAAATGGAAATGAGGACAACAACCCCATTCACAATATCCTCAAAAAAAAAAAGTAAATTACTTGGGATCCAATCTAATAAAAGAGGTGAAAGATTAATACAATGAAAACTACAGAACCCTAAAGAGAGAAATAGAAGAAGACCTTAGAAGATGGGAAAATATACCCTATTCATGGATAGGAAGAACTAACATCATCAAAATGGCAATATTACCCCAAGTTCTCTGTAGGTTTAATGCAATGCCAATCAAAATCCCAACAGCATTTCTAGTAGAAATAGATAAAACAATCATGAAATTCATATGGACAAATAAAAGACCCAGAATAGCAAAAGCAATTCTAAGCAGAAAGTGTGAATCAGGAGGTATAGTGATACCAGATTTCAAACTGTCCTACAGAGCAATAGTAACAAAAACAGCATGGTACTGGTACCAAAACAGACAGGTGGACCAATGGTACAACTTAGAGGACACAGAGACAAATCCACAAAATTACAACTTTCTTATATTTGATAAATGGGATAAAAGCATGCAATGGAGGAAGGATAGCATCTTCAACAAATGGTGCTGGGAAAATTGAAAATCCATATGCAAAAAAATAAAAGTTAATCCCTTTCTCTCACCATGCACAAAAGTTAACTCAAAATCGATCCAAGAGCTTCATATAAAATCAGAGACTCTGCGCCTGATAGAAGAAAAAGTTGGTTACAATCTACATATTGTGGGATCGGGCTCCAAATTCCTTAATAGGACACCCATAGCACAGAGTTAATAACTAGGATCAACAAATGGGACTTACTTAAACTAAAAAGTTTTTTCTCAGCAAGAGAAACAATAAGAGAGGTAAATAGGGAGCCTATATCCTGGTAACAAATTTTTACTCCTCACACTTCAGATAGAGCCCTAATATCCAGAGTATACAAAGAACTCAAAAAATTAAACAATAAGATAACAAATAACCCAATCAACCAATGGTCCAAAGACCTGAACAGACACTTCTCAGAGGAGGACTTACAATCAATCAACAAGTATATGAAAAAAATGCTCACCATTTCTAGCAGTCAGAGAAATGCAAATCAAAACCACCCTTAGATACCATCTCACTCCAGTAAGATTAGCAGCCATTATGAAGGAAAACAACAACAAGTGCTGGAGAGTTTTGGGGGAAAAGAGTACTCTTGTACATTGCTGGTGGGACTGCAAATTGGTGCGGCCAATTTGGAAAGCAGTATGGAGATTCTTGGGAAAGCTGGGAATGGAACCACCATTTGACCCAGCTATTGCCCTTCTCGGACTGTTCCCTGAAGACCTTAAAAGAGCATACTACAGGGATACTTCCACAACGATGTTCATAGCAGCACAATTCACAATAGCTAGACTGTGGAACCAACCCAGATGCCCTTCAATAGATGAATGGATACAAAAGTTGCATTTATACACCATGGAGTATTACGCAGCAGTAAAAAATGACAAATTCATGGAATTGGCAGGGAAATTGATGGCACTAGAACAGATTATGCTTAGTGAAGCTAGCCAATCCCTTAAGAAAATACCAAATGTCTTCTTTGATATAATGAGAGCAACTAAGAACAGAGCAGGAAGGAAGAGCAGGAAGAAAAGATTAACATTAAACAGATACATGAGGTGGGAGGTAAAGGGAGAGTAAAGAGAAATTGCATGGTCATTGAGGGAGACCCTCATTGTTATACAAAATTACATATAACAGGTTGTGAGGGGAAAGGGAAAATAAACAAGGAGAGAAATGAATTGCAGGAGATGGGTAGAGAGTGAATATGGGAGGGGAGGGGAGGGGGGATAGTAGAGGATAGGAAAGGTTGCAGAATACAACAGTTACTAATAAGGCATTATGTAAAAATGTGGATGTGAAACCAATGTGATTCTGCAATCTGTATTTGGGGTAAAATTGGGAGTTTATAACCAACTTGAATCTAATGTATGAAATAGGATATGTCAAGAGCATATTAATGTTTTGAACAACCAATTAAAAAAAGGATCCTGATGGCTCTCCTCAAAGTCAAGCACATCCCACGCAGAGCTCATAAGAAATGTGTGTGAAAAGCTTGGACACAATGCTATCTTCTTCACTTCCCTACTGATTCTGGCTGGTCCTGGTCAGATCCCAAGTGGATACCTGGTTCATTGTAGAGCCCCAAATGCTGAACAAGTGAGATCTTAGCACACAGTTGCAATTATCAAAAGTTGTCATGGACTAAGATGAAGACACTCTGCCCAGGAAGGAGTTCAGGGATGAGAAGGAATGAGGACCACAGTGGTTTTACCCTCACAGTGACCAGTCAGTGTCAGTATCCATGTATGTATAAATAGAAGGAACCAGAGAGCATTTGGGACTGACATTATGAAGACCTATCTTATATAATGTCAATGTGATATCCTGCAGGCCACACAGGGGGCAGCACAGACCTAAACTAGGGATCGGACACCACTGCTGTGCTGAGCTGGATCTTCACTACAGCCCACCTTTTGCTGTGTAACTAGATGAGCTGCAATTGTGCTGATCAGGCCCCATGAAAATCCGTCCAGTGAAAACATGTTTCTACAAAGTAGTGTCTACAAAAAAACCCAATAAGGTAGCTTTCAGTGTCAGTTGGAACATGCAAAGTAAGACCTTCCTTAGCTACAGTAATGTCTGGCCTGTGCATCTCCTCTGTCTCAAATGCCCACCATAAGTGACCATACTGCATTGGTGGACCTGAGGGCCATTGTTAAGGATTGACCCTGTCCAGAAACTTGAGCCTAGAATGGGGATTGGAAGATGAATTCTGACACCTCTCACAAAAAAAGTATATGAACGTGAAAATTTTTCATGAGTAAAGTGTTGTGAACTATCACATGCACTGATTAAATATAGGACATACTGACAGGTAAAGTTTGCTATTAAATGAAGTTGCTACTGGTGCAGTGACAGGATTGAAATGGAGTTTTCCCTGTATAGAGTGTCAAGAAAATTTTCTGGGTTTTCATGGGATAAGTTTTGCATGTTAATTGAGGTATTGGTGTGGAATAAACTGCACATATGGAAGGTTTACAGTTTGATCTATTTACACATATACAAAATCATGATCTAATGGAGATGGCTTTTTTTGTTTAAACATATGGACGTTGGCCTCATGGCATGTATATATCTAGAGAAACAAACAAATGTGCAAAAACGAACACAAATTCACACTCAGAATCAGGTTGCCTGAATGCACACAAAGACACATGTATAAAACTCTCATTGACCTAGCAACTTTGCTCAACTCACATAGGTGCTTCAAGGAAATATGCAGAATGGCCATAGATATTTTTTAAATCAATTTAGACCACAAACCCCTCACTTCTCATTCTCAAGGAGGTAGTGGAATCACTGAGACTCTGCACTCAAAATGAAGGAAGACTCTCTGACCCTTGGCATTATCTACATTTTCAAACAGGAAGAGAGTGAGCCCAGATTACATACCAATTATGGATCCTTTTGATTCCTCCTGTGAATACAGAAAAGGAGTCACTGTGAACATCAAGCCATGATTTGACCTGTGTGCACAAGTCTTTTGTATATTGGAGACATTCAAATATTCAATGAGAATGTGTGCAAATCAAGGGAAGAGATAGCAAATATACACTCACCAAATGACACAAGCTTTTCTAGGGTATTTGTGTCACAGGTCTATATTAGGTGATAATTAAGGAATTTGATGACCAGGATGGAAAATCATATCCAGGCACAAAGCTTGTTATTATACGGTGTGTAGTTTATACTGTTTCTTGTTATATTGCCTTCAGTGAGGTCTCATTTGGCAACAGACACCTTAATGAGAATCTGCACACTCAGGAAAATGTGTATGTCATCTCCAGGAAACCATATCATATTACAAGAGAAAGAGATACTAAAGAGCAACACTTGAATTTCAGAGGAAGATAAGCAACCTTACCATGGCTTCTGATGGGGCCTCTTGATCCATGCTTTCTCCAGGAATGAACTCCACCATGTCATTTGGGTGAGCTAGGAGGATGCAGAATAATGATTAGTATACTGATTTAAGGCTTATGAATAGTTCAGAGCATTTCTTGATATGGACATCAGTGAAAATATACAGCAAATATAAGAACAAGAATGAGTGATGGCCGCAAATAGAGTGCATCACACCCCGTGTAACACATCACTGCACAGGTGAATACAGGGTTAGAACAACAGAAAGCTATCTTGTTAGGAATTTCCAGCTGAATTGGGGTGCACCGAAACCTAGAGGAAGGATTTCAATCACCGAGTACCGGTTACTGAGTCTCAAATGCGAGCCAACGGTGCAACCAGAGATCCAGGCTGACTGATCCGCCGCCTGCCCTGCGGCCCGCCCCGTGGCTACAGACGGCGAGGTGCCGCTGAGAAGCGACCAGCAAGCATAGAGAAACGGCACTACAGATTCTGTGGAGTCCTGCTGGCTGTGCACTCTCTGAGCTCTGGGATGAGTTCGGGGTTTAAGATGAAGGAAGGAAGTGGTCCAGTTCTATCCCGCACAACTTAAAGTCCACCAATGAAGCCAGCGGGCAACATCTTGTAAAACTGACGTCACCATCGCCAGGTTATGACAGATTGCTACAACAAAACAGCAAGAACAACCAGACTACATATAACTTACTAAATGCAAATAGATGAATACTACAAATAGGTGTATAGTCCGCCCAAGCCCTTAACTACCCCCAAGTATTCCTGTCTATTCTCTTGTTAATATCCGACTGCATTTGAGTAACCCCCCAAAGAAGCTAACGTATCCGAACCTCCATACAATCAAATCAACCGATCTTTACATCAAATCTTAAGTCCAAACCTTAGTTCTCTATATGCCATCAAAATCTGAAGGCCTTTAATGAAACCAATGAATTTACCTTATATCACAATTAAATCCAACATCTCGAAACATTGTCTCCTAACACAAAGGAGAGATAGTGGAAATATAAAAACCAAAACAAATTTAAAGGAGAAAACAGAAACACAGCAGTCAAACAGAGTTTGGAAGTAACTTGAGCACCATGAAAAAAACAAAGGGAAAAAGGAGCACAAACAATGCAGGACAACTTAAATACAAAGGAGAACCTACAGGCACCAGAAAAATGGACAGAGAAAGAAGTCAAGGCATACCTAACTCAGATGGAATGGAATCTTAGAGAAGACTTTAGACAGCAAGTTCAAACAATGAACGTATATTTTGAAAACGAAGTAAATAAGCAAATTCAAATGTAAAAGAACAAGCTCTATCACGAAATAGAGATTTAGAAAATAAAACAAACAGTAATTTTAAAAATGCAGGAAACAATAAACCAAATTAAAAACTGAAACGAGAATATTAAAAGACAAAAGATTTATATGATCTAAAGAGAAACCAGAGTATAACAAACGAGAATATTACAAATAGACTAGATCAAGTAGAAGCCAGAACATCAGATAATGAAGACAAAGTTTATCAACTTGAAAAGAATATTGTCAACACAGAAAAGATGCTTAGAAGGCACGAGCAATCTATTCAAGAGACATGGGATGTCATAAAAAAACCAACCCTGAGAGTCATTGGAATAAAAGAAGGCATAGAGCATCAAACCAAAGAAATGAACAATTTATTGAATGAAATAATCTTAGGAAACTTCCCAAATATGAAAGGTGGAATGGATTGCCAAGTCCTGGAAGCCTACAGGACCCCAAACATTCAAAGCCATACTAGACCAACTCCAAGACATATAATTATGCAGATATCTACATACAGAACAAAAAGGGAATATTAAAAGCTACGAGAGAAAGGAGGAAGATTTCTCTCAGGGGTAAACCAATTAGGTTAACGGCTGATTTTTCATCACAGACGTTGAAAGCGAGAAGATCCTGGAACAACGTATTTCCAACGATAAAAAATATTGGATTTCAACCAAGAATACTGTATCCAGCAATATTAAGCTTCAGATTTGACAATGAAATTAAAATATTTCATGATAAATAAATGTTAAAAGAATTCACATCCAGAAAACCAGCACTGCATGGCATCTTGAGCAAAACATTACGAGAAGAGGAATTAAAAAACAGCACCCCAAACTAACAGTGGGAGGTAACTCACTAAAGGCAAGGAAAAAAAAATAACCAAAAAGGAAAAACTATCCATATTAAAATAAATAAATAAACAAGCATGACCGGTAGTACTAACCATATTTCAATAG